>NC_062296.1:27656378-27969883 GCF_902655055.1 Lutra lutra | reverse complement strand
CACACGGTCCCCGAGCGAAGAGAGGCCCCAGCCCTGTTCAAACAGAGATGCTGAACCTGCCCGAGATGCTTAACACCTCGGGCAGCCCACACCAAATTGGGCGCCCTCCTGGTTTCTCATGGTCAAGTCCCTGTCCTCAGCTCCAACCGACGCTTCTCAAGACCAGCTGCACGGTGCCGTCTTGGCTAGCACCTCCACGCTGTCAACTCTGACTTCATGTGTGTCAAACTGAACTCTTCTTCCCCCAAAACTTGCTGCCCAGTGTTTTCCTTTTCAGTGCCATCACCCCAGCACCGAGTCACACAGGCTGGAAGTTCAGAAGTTGTCTTTGACTCTTTGTCTTGCCCCTCCCCCAGGTATCCTCAAGCCCAGTTGGTTCCTGGTGCCTAGTCCTCCCACACTGGTCTTTCTTTTTGGCTTTGTCCCTGCCCTAATCTAGGACCTTGTCAACTCCTCTCATTGGTCTCCAGGTTTAATTCTAAAAATGACCATAAGCATGGAGCGCTAAAGAAATACGTCCATTATCTTATTATCATCTTACTGACTCCTTAAAACAGCCCTACAAAGCAGGTACCATTCATATCAGGCCCATTTTGCAGATGAGAAAACAGAGGCACTGAAAAGGTGTGTAGCCTGCCCAAGTCCACCCGCCCAGTAACTGAGCCGAGATTTAAGACCAGGTAGCTTGTCTCCACGGCCGGCACTCACTTCAGTCCCTCCAGCTCCAGCCGGTGGCTCCTGCCAGACCGGGTCTCTTAAGATCTGCCTGTGTTCTGTCCTTCCTTATTGCCCCAAGAGAGTAAAAGCTGAGGCCGAGCCCCTTGGCCTCGCATGTGGCCCTTACCCACTTTGCCACCCTCATTGCACAGGAGTCCTGTATTAGGAGTTGCAAAATCAAATGCCAACAAGAACTTGGCAGTAACGCGAAGAAAAAATGAAAAAAAAAAAAAAAAGCGGGGAAACCCAGATGACATGCACTCACCCACCAAAGACAGCTTTCATAGGCGTTCTCAGTCATCACAGGCTTTCAGCTTGCAAAGCATTCTGGAGAGCTAACTTGTTCTGTGCTGGCAAAATGTGATTAGCATCTAAATACCGATGGGGGGGCGGGGATAAAGCCGGCCAGTGGAGGCCAAGACCAGTGCCTCTTCTCCAAGGGTTTTATGCCGTTTTGAAACGTGGGCTCAGTTTTTCTAGGGAGATGAAAATCCCAGTTTTTCTGTAAAATCTCCCAATTTCTCAAGTGTCAGCAAATCCAAATTGTTGAATCGCACGTGGGCTAACTAAAACACACCTTTTTATAAACTCTTCTCTATTCAAGCCTCCAGTTCCGCCAAAGGGATCTTGGTCCCCTCCCCACAGCACCCTAAAGAATAAATGAGTGTATTTCACATTCCTGTCACCTCCGCCTTGGAGCATCTGTCTTCATCTTAAAGGCTCCCCTGAGATTTGCTTCAGTGCTGCCTGGCTCTTCTGACGGAGGGTAGCTTGTATCTGTTGGTTTTGTTTGGTAAATGAATCGGCTTTTTCCCCACCTCCAAACAACTTGATGAAGGCAGGTGTCTCGCCCTTGCAGAACCAGTGGGGGCATTCCAGGAGGAAGGGACTGGGGGGCCGGAGAAGCCCAGTTAACTCACAGTGTGCTCTAACAACTGTGGATGCTTGGTTTTCACACACACCCCCACCCCGCCCAGGGTATAGTTATTTTGTTCCAAGAGTTTTGTGGGTGAGTAATCCCTCTTAAATGATGCCCGTTCGTCTACAAGTGCCCTCTGAGCCAGCCGGTTGAATTTCCTTAGCCTTTCCCCACGTGTCCCACCTTCTCCCTTGTCCACACCATTGTCTCACCCTGTCAGTGCTGCCCGCTTCTGAATGCCTGTAGCTCACTCACACTGTGGCTTTCTTCTGGCTCATGTCACATGCTTCCTGCTGTCACAGTCCTCGGTGCCATGATTCCCTCGACGCTGCAAGCTCTTCGCCTTTGGGAAGCATGGCTTACCCCTTTGTGTATCCCCGCAGCACGCTGGCTCCTGTAGCAGGCACTTGATACTTGTTAAAAAATGAATGAAGTTCAGGGCTGCTTAGGAGAGCTCACTGTCTGTGAGCACAGAATTGAACCTTAGCTGCCTCGGGGCGAGCTCCAATTCAGGTGCTCGTTCCTAGCCATGCTGGAGGTGAAAAGAGCTTTCCCCTTCGCCGGCCTGCTGCCCTAGGTAAACCTCTCTCATCCTCGCTCTGACACCGCGCGATCTTCAATCGCTTACCTTAGCAGTCAGGCTCTGCGTCCCGCAACCCAAACAGCTATGCGCATTTCAACATGGGCAGATAGGCGCGAAGGACAAAGGAAAACCATTCTGACACCGTTCTGATGTCCAGCCCCTCTTCACGGCAACCTCCCGCTGCCTGTACGGTGCCTAGAAGTGCACGACACATCACAGCCTCATAGAACTTGTATTTGTTTATTTGTTGATTTCAGCAAAGGGGACCTGAGGTAAATGAATGGGGTCTAAATCTGTGCTCTCTTGTAATGGGGATGCTTTTGTCACGAGTAAGGGTGGGGACAAAATATGTCTGGCGGAGGGAATGAAAGGAAAGCCTTCCTTTGGAATGAGAAATTATAAGGACCTCAGAGTAACTACCATTTACTGGTCATTTAATATGCACGATGCAGTTTATTATCCCATTTCATCCTCTGTTGACCCTGTGGAATAAGTGCCGGTATGATTCCTATCCTCTAGATGAGGAAATGAGGCACAGAGAATGTTAGCTACTTTCCCAACAGCCTCACAGCCAGCAAGCAGTAGAGCTGGGATTGAACACCTGTCTCTCCTTCCTCCAGCGCATGCTTTACCCTCCAGGAAGAAAGACCAGGGGCTTGCTCCTAGATGCTAGGTAATCTGTTCATTCCTTGCCCTGGGCACAGGAGTAGAGGACTAGAGAGAAGGAGACCTGACTTTGACAATTGGGAGCTCACAGGCTCAGTGCAAGAGTGGTTGGGAAGAAAAAAAAAAAAACCAACAGTGATGTGCAAGCTCAGAAAGAGACAGGCAAGAGCCTGGCTTTGGTCAGGAAGTGGTTAACTCAAGTTAGGGTTGGGGGGCAGTCTTCAGAAAACCAGAGCTGCCCAGGGCCCCTGCTTTTAGTCCCTGGCAACCTGACAATGGAAGGCTTGAAGCCAGCAGATGGGAATTTGGAGCATAGATCATTCCGTAGCCGTGGCCTTCTGGCTGGCCACAAAGTGACCATGGCCGTTGGGAGGCACTGGCTCTCCGAGCCCCTGAGGGTGCAGGCACAAAGTCCCGGGAGGGGAAAGTAAATTACCATCACACCTCCTAGGAAGTGCTAACAGGTTTCAGGTTTTCTGCGTAGCTCAACATTTCTTGGTTGACACAGCATCCATTCTCAGGAGGGACAGAGCTCCATTTCCCCAGCCGAGCTGCCTCACCTGGCCGCAAGTACGAACACTGGCGTTCTAACCCCTCGGGGGCGTGGGAGAGGATGGGGACGTTACCTCTGCCTCCTTGCCTTGTCAACTTCTTGCTGTCTCCCGGCTTAATTTGGGGTGTGGCCCCTCTGGGCACTACCCTCTGTCTCAGGTAGTTGTCGGGCGGGATCAGGCAGGACATCCCTTAGGCGAGGCGGCTCTGTCTGAGCATTGTTGTTCGGCTGTGGGGAAAGGAGACCTCTCCCCCTTGTTTTCCCAAAAGGTGGAGAGCGCCCTAAATACTTGAGGGACCGCAGTTGTTGATCATGGAAACAAGACTGTCCCCAGAGCGCCGGCGAGGAGGGAGGAGCCTGCCTAATAACACTCTTGTAAAATTACTCTGCCCTTCTCTCCTGACCTGAGCTGGCTTACTCCTTTCACAAGATCTAGTCTGGGAAGCAGAGTGGCCGCCCCGGGCTAAGCAGGCTTCTCCGAGCTCTAGCGAAATAGTAAGAGCAGCCCTGATGGGGGAGATGACCCCCCCTCACCCATCCCCCCTCCGCAATGGTTGGGAGGGAGGAGGTAGGGGAAAGGGAAAGGAGGGTCCCAAAAAGGCCTCCTGTCAGCCAGGAGAGACAGCAGCTCCTGCTGAGGGGACACCCCCCCCCCAACCTGGCCTCAAGCCAGCTCAGAAACACAGGCAGCCCCAGTCGTCCCCTCCCTTCCCCCATGGAGCTGTTGCCTCTTTGGTTCTGACAGCTGGGCTCCTCTGAAAGCTCCAGCGGGCAGACCCGCTCAGCGGTCAAGGGCGTGGGCTTAGGATGTTGGCCCTGGCCCTCCTCCTCCCCGCCCCCCCGCCACGACCCCAAGTGAGCTGCCTGGCCTCTCAGGGCCTCATCCTCCTCGTCTGAAAACCATGGGGACAAGTGTCGCACCTGACGCACACACGGGAGAGAGCTCCAGAGTGGGTTCACGCAGATACAGAGCTGAACACATAACCCACACTTGATGAGGCCGAGGTGCTAGCTTTATTGTTGCCGAAGCATCTCTTCAGAATCTGATGAGCACCATAAAAGCCAGCCCAGGTGTGCTTCTGTCTCTCTGATTGCTAGAAACACACAAAGGGCTAGCCAGCCTCACAAAACCTCAAAGGACCCTCGAACTCTCTAGATGGAGCTGAGGATGGCGGGAGAGTTCATTACTCATCCGTGCGGCACGCCGGGCAGGCAGGCATTTACCTGGAGGCCCCATGTGCAAGCACCGCGCAGAGCTCTATGTTCCCAGCCTCCTGAAAACGCTCTTGCAGTCTCTTCCCTCAGCCATCAACTGCTTCCCCCTCCACCAGGGTAACACTAGTGGGCTCTTCGGGGCCACTACTGCTGCCACGACCTCAGCCTGGGTAGCTCCACTCGCCTCCCAATGGCTTCCTCCAGTCTGGCCCAGCTGCGCACCCCCCACCCCCCACCCAGCGCGTGCACACGCACACGCCACCTGGCTCTCTCTCCCCGCTCGCCCCAAGCATAGCTCTAACCTGCGGGCCCTTTGCTCTCCTCCCCACCGTTACTGCTACCGCGGTCTTTCTGGGCAGTGAGTTGGTCCCCTGGTCTGCTGAGAGGGGAGGCACATGCGGCCGCGGGAGTGGAGTAGCCGGCTGGCAGGTGGCCCATGCTGGGGACCATCACCCACGCCCGCCTGTGCAGACACCCCCACCACGGAGCCGGGGGCGCTTCCCAGCTATGTGAGAACAACTCCTGGGGGTCGGGCTCTGCCAAGAGAAACTTGGGCCACGTGGTTCCCAGGACAGAAACGTCCTTTTATGGGGCACCTGGGGGGCTCAGTCGGTTACGAGTCTGCCTTTGGCTCAGGTCATGATCTCAGGGTCTTGGGATCGAATCCCACGTCAAGCTCCCTGCTCAGCAGGGAGTCTGCTCTTCCCTCTGCCTGCTGTTCCCCCAACTTGTGCTCTCTCTCTGACAAAATCAAGGAAGGAAGGTCCTTTTACTGCAATATGATTGGAGCTTTTAGCCCTTTTCGATCAATGAAGCACTTTTTTATTAATATTTTTCTTTGTATGTAAAGGAGGAACCGTAACCCTCCGTAGCTGTACATATAACCCTTTCCTCCTAAAGAGGAGTCAGTCAGTGCTCCTATATTTTTCATTTTTTGTCAAAGCAGGAAGTAAATAACTTTAGAACTGTTAAATACATAAATAAAGTGAATAAAGTTTAGTGTTCAAAAAAAATTTTTTTTTTTATTATTGGGGATGGGCCAAAAGACAGAAGCTTCCCGCACAACTGCCTTCAGCATATACACCCTCAGACAGTGTGGGACGTGGACAGCTTGGTCCTCAGGCTGTGTCTGACACGTCCATGGAGGATAAAAGTTGTTTCCAATAACAAACAAGAGGTTCTGGAAGCGCCTGTTTGCTCCAGCTGGAAGACTCCCCCCCCCCCTTTTCTTCTTTCCTCTCCTTTTAAACGCTCTTTTTTAAACCAAGACTTGATTTTTTGACCAGTTTTAGGTTCAGAGAAAAATTGAGAGAAAGGTACGGAGATTTCCCACACACACCCTGCCCCACCACATACACAGTCTCCCCATTATCAACAACCCCCCACCATAGGGGTACGTCTGTCACAACTGACGAGTGCACACTGACACATCGTCATCCCCTCAAGCCCATGCTTTACCTGGCGGCTCACTCACGGGGTTGGACACTCTCTGGGTTTGGACAAATGTATAATGATGTATACCCACCATTCTAGTGTACAGAGAATTTCTCTGCCTACCCGTTGACCACCCCAAGCCCCTTAAAGCACTGATCTTTTTGCTGTCTCCATAGTTTTGCCTTTTCCAGAATATCATATAGTTGGAATCATATGGTATTATATAGACTTTTTTCCATTTGTTTGTTTGTTTGTTTGTTTTAAGTAAACTCTACCCCAGTGTGGGACTCGAACTCACTGTGTGGGACTCGAACTCACGATCCTGAGATCAAGAGTCGCATCCACTCCTGACCGAGGCAGCCAGGCGCCCCCTCAGTATCCAAACTTTCCAGACGTGCTTCTTCCACATAGGAAGATGCATTTAAGGTTCCTCCATGTCTTCTCATGCCTCGAAGCCTTACTTCTTTTTCATGCTAAATAATATTTCATTGTCGGGATATGGCTTATGTCTGCATTCCCATACTGACAAAGGACCTCCTGTTGCTTCCAAGCATTAGCAATTATGAACGAAGCTTCTTTAAAAGTCCACATGCAGGCTTTTGTGTGGACTTAAGTTTTCAACTCCTTTAGGCAAATCCCAAGATCGGATTTAGTCAGTGCAGCCACTAGGCCATGTGTAAGGGTATGTTCAGTTTCATACGAAACCACCAAACTGTCTTGCAAAGTGGCTGTAGCAGTTGGCATTGCCACCAGCAGTGAATGAAAGTTCCGATCACTCCACACGTCAGCAGTGCTCAGCGGCGTCAGCGTCCTGGATTTTGGCCATTCTAATAGTTGTGTAGTAGTATCTCACTGCTCCTTTAACTTGCATCTCTGTGATGACAGAGTATAAGGAGCATCTTTTCCTGATGAGATCTCTGGTGAGGTGTCCAGGCCTTAGGCCCATTTTTTAATCGGGTTGTTTGTTTTCTTATTGTTGAGTTTTAAGAGTTCCTTGTATATTTCAGATAATGGTCCTTTATCAGATGCATCTTCTGCAGATATGTTCTCCCAGTTTGTGGCTCGTCTTCACATTTTCTTTTAAAATTAAATTATTCTACCTTCTGCATAGGTCACATGGGCATATGGTAGAAAATCCATAAGGTACGAAGAGTATACGTTGGAAAGGAAGGTTTCCCGGACCTTTGTCCCCTGGCCTCTCAGTTCTCTGCAGACAGCGCTTCCCAGTATCTCAGCTGAATCTTTCAAAGATGGCCTATGCAAAGACAGACATACATATGCATGCACATTCATGTTCTGTTTTTAGATCATCAGCGACATAGACTCTTCCAGGCCATTTTTTTTTCACCTCCCAGTGTATCTCGGAGATGGCACCGTATCAGCCAGCGGGAGATGCCACATATTTTTAAATGGTGACACAGTGTTCCACGGTACCATGAGCTCTTTCTTTAACCAGCCCCCTGTTGGTGGACATTCAGATTAATTCCAGTTTTCTGCTGTTACTAACAGTGCTGCAACATAAATCCTTGTAACACACACATTGTTTCCCACGTGAACGAATGTTTCTGTAGAATAAATTCCTAGAATATGATTGCTTTGGTCAAAGGGCATATGAGTTTTACATCTTGAGAAACACCATCGCCTTATGTCGGGGCTTGTGGGAAGTACGAAAAACCTAAAATGTTACCTCTTTCGGAAGGCCTCTGCGGACTTTCTCGGAGAAATAATCAAGTTCTTTGCTTTGAAATATTTACCTTTCATTTTCATGCACTGCAGATCTGTTTCTCTTCCCTTCACTATCTATTAAGCACATGCTGAGTGCCAGGCTTGTTGGTGGGCTTTAGGATAAAGCCACAAACATGACAGACCCGATCATTGCCCTCCTGGGATTTCTGGTCCTGGAGGCAGGGTTGGGGGAATACACGTGGCAGAAATAGTTACCCACTAAATCATGACAAACTGTGTCACGTGCCATGATGGGGAAACACAGGGGGGCCAAAAGTGTTTATCAGACTCCTGACTTAGTCTGGTGGGGACTCTGAGAAGCTGTCCCTGAGGAAGGGGTATGTATTCTCTTTTTTTAAATACTTTATTTATCTGAGAGAGAGAGAGCACAAGAGGAGCAAGGAGGAGCAGAAGGAGAGGGAGAATCAGGCTTTCCGCTGAGCAGGGAGCCCAATGTGGGACTCGATCCCAGGACCCCAGGATCATGACCTGAGCCAAAGGCAGATGCTTAACCAATTGAGCCACCCAGGCGTCCAGCAATGCGCATTCTGATCACTAAGAGAGACTTAGGCGAGCAGAGGAAGGGCCAGGCTGGAAGTCCTAGAGGCAGGAAGGACCTTGGAGGACCAGCAGCATGGATCAGAGGCGCAAGAAAGGCCTTCAGGGCATCTGGTTCCACTCTTCTCACTTGACATGTGAGAAAACCAAGGTTCAAAGAACTTCGGGAGCTGAGCAAGGTCGTCCAGAGAGGGGCAGAGGCAGACCGAAAAGCTGGCTTCTCTGGATCTTTCCAGACGGTGCCGTGGCTTCATGCTCATCCTGGACTAGATCGGCGGGGAGGTCAGTTGCTCGGGCTTGTGTGGAGGGAAGATGTAAGCTCAGGTCCTTGTGACCAGCAGCCTGACATGTTTCATTTCTCTTTACTAGTAAGATACAGTTTGGGCAAGTCTCATGTGCCCATCTAGTGGGTTGGTTTGGTCTTCGGCACCCTCCTCTCTTCTCCAAGTTCAGATAGTCAGTAACAGTGACATTCATCATGATGGTCGCTTTTGTAGCACTTGCTGTATGTCGAATGCTGTTCCAGGCACTTTACATGTATTTCATTTAATCTGGACAACAATAAGGTCAATATTCTGATTATCCCCATTTTACCGATGAGGAAACTGGGGCTCAGAATGGTCAAGGTGTGGGCTCCAGGTCGCAGCGCTGGCGAGTGGCCCGTGTGCCATCCGTTTCAGCAGTGGACTGTTGGAGCCAGGTCTGCACACCAGAAAGCACAGGCTCTGGGCGTGGGTCCCCATCATGATGGTCTGGAAAAGCTTCCCGTTTGAAAAGCCTCATACGCAGCTGAGGGTTGAGAAGCTCCCATCATTAGCATTCCTTCTTCCTGTGGGGGTAGCTTCATCTGGGCAGCAATCACAGAATACCATACACCAGTGGCTTGAACAACAGACACTGCTCACGGTTCTGGAGGCTGGGGAAGTCCAAGATCAAGGTGCCGGCAGACTGTGTGTCTGGTGAAAACCCCTTTCCTGGCCTGCGGACAGCCACCTTCTCGTCGTGGCTTCACACGGTGGGGGTGAGAGGGATCATTTCTCTGGTGTCTCCCCTCATAAGAGCACCAACCCCATTCATGAAGCCTCCATCCTCACGACCAGTAATAATACCCCATAATGAATGTTGGGGGCCCGCAAACATTGTCCATAGTGGGGGACAGCCAGGAATTCGTGCTTGCCTTTATAGTCATTTAGTCTGACACCAGCAGAGGCATTTATTCAAAAATACCATGAGTTGGGGCGCCTGGGTGGCTCAGTGGGTTAAGCTGCTGCCTTCGGCTCAGGTCATGATCTCAGGGTCCTGGGATCGAGTCCCACATCGGGCTCTCTGCTCAGCAAGAAGCCTGCTTCCCTCTCTCTCTCTCTGCCTGCCTCTCCATCTACTTGTGATCTCTCTCTGTCAAATAAATAAATAAAAAATCTTAAAAAAAAAAAAAATACCATGAGTTCCGGAGCACCTGGCTGGCTCAGTCAGTGAAACGCGTGACTCTTGATCTCAGGGCTGTGGGTTCAAGCCCCATGTTGGGTGTAGGGACTACTTAGAACATTTTTTTTTCTATCTTTTAAAAAAATACCAGGAGTTCTGGTCTTAGCCTAGAGAATTCATTCAGGGTCCACGCTGTGGCAGCCACATTCAGTGCTGATTGTCGTCAGCAAGTGTGTCAAGGGCTAAGAGTATTCTCAGTTTGGGGCAACAGAAGACAGTGGAGCTCAGTGGAATAGAGCTTGATTCTGAGTCCGAGAGACCCAAGTTCAAGTTGATGCTTTGTCTCATGTTCCGTGATTTTGGGAGAGTCATCCTTTCACAGACTCCATTTTGTCATCTATAAAATAGGGCTGCGAGGATTCTACTACCTATCTCACGAGGCTTTTGTGAGGATTAAATGAGATGGTAGGTGTCACGTGCTCAGTATAATGCCTGACCCTGAGCTCTCGGGAAACATTACTCATTTTTTTGTTTCATTACCGTCTATGTGGCTTATTTGAGCCTGATCACAAGTAAACAGCTGTATGTGGGAAAAGCTACTGGTGACACTGATACTGAGGGGAATTTGATTTGACGTTTGACAAGTGCCTGATATGTGAGATGAAGAGTGTTAGACCCTGAAGAGGTAGGACAGAAGGAAGGCCTAGTGCCTGATCCCACAGGCCGGTGGGCCACCAGCCCAGATTTGTACTCCTATAACTCACACTAGGTCGACTGTACCAGCAGAGGTCCAAACAAATAGCAAAGAGAGCACAAGACAGGGAAAGAACCTCGACTCAAACAAAGAAGCTACAAAATAATTATACAAGGCAATGAAGGAAATGGGAACACTAATCAGATACATGATATTAAGGCATTGTAATTTTTTAGGTGCAATAATGGTGTAATTATATATATTTACATATTAGAGAAGAAGCCGTTATATTTTAGAGAAACACAATTAAATATCTACAGATGAACTGAAATGATGTCTCATAGGGGTAGAGATGAAAAGAGATTGGCCATGAGTTGCTGATGGTTGAAGCTGGGTGAGGGAACTTGGTGTTCATTTCACCCTTTCTGTATACGTTTGAAATGTTCTACAATAAAAAGCTGTTTGTTTGTTTTTAAGTAAACTCTAGGCCCAGTGTGGGGCTTAAACTCCTGTCTCTGAAATCAACAGTCACATGCTCCACTGACGCGGAGCCAGCCAGGCGCCCCTACGATGAAGTTTTTTTTTAATGAGAGGTAAGGGGGGCATGGGAATGGCTCAGTTGGCTGAGTATCTGACTCTTGATTTCAGCTTAGGCCGTGATCTCAGGGTCGTGAGGTCAAGCCCCATGTCTGGCTCCACACTGGGCATGGAGCCTGCTTGGAATTCTTTCTCTCCCTCTCCTCTGCCCCCTGACCCTGCTGGCGCATGCGCAAGCATTCTCTCTCTCTCTCTCTCTCTCTCTCTCTCTCTCTATATATATATATATATATATATATATATACATATATAACTATTAAAAATTTTAAAAATTAAAATTTTCTCTCTTCTCCCTCTATCCCTCCCCACCTCTCAAAAAGAGAGTGGGGGGGGCACCTGGCTGGCTCAGTCAGTGGAGCGTGCAACTCTTGATCTCAGGGTTGTGAGTTCAAGCCCCATGCTGGGTGTAGAGTTTACTCACATAAATAAATAAGTAAACAAACAAACATTAAAAAATCATTTTTAAAAAAGAGACAGAAGGAGGGCAAAAGAGAGGAAGAAGCAACAGGGAAACAGGTAGTTCCAATCAAAATCCAAAAAAGTTTCAAGATGAGGTGGCAGCTGACCCGAACCTGGATTTTGCACAGCTGAAAAAGTCGTTCAGGAAATAACAAGTGTGATTGGATGTAGGTCTCCTGGGGTGAGGGGAAATGTTAGTCGTGGTTCTCTAGAAAAACAGAGCCCATAGCATATGTATATATGTAGAAAGAGAAAGAGATTTCTCTTAAGGAATTGCCACACACAACTGTGCACAGTTCGAGTCCAGAAGCTGACTACTGGCAGAATTCCCTCTTCCTGGGGGGACCCCAGTCTTTTTTCTCTTTAGGCCCTCAACGAATTAGATGAGGCCCACCCACGTTATGAAAGGTAATTTGCTTAAACTCTAGTGACTTTTTTTTAAGGTTTTATGTACTTATTTGACACAGAGAGAGAGAGACAGCGAGAGAGGGAACACAAGCAGGGGAAGTGGGAGAGGGAGAAGCAGGCTTCCCACCAGGCAAGGAGCCCTACGTGGGGCTCAATCCCAGGACCCCAGGATCATGACCTGAGCCGAAGGCAGATGCTTAATGACTGAGCCAGCCAGGTGCCCCTAAACTCTAGTGACTTAAATGTTAACTCATCTGACCAACAGACACATGAAAAGATGCTTATTTTCACTTATCATCAGGGAAATGCAAATCAAAACTATAATGAGGGGCACCTGGCTGGCTCAGTGGGTAGAGCATGCAACTCAATCTGACGGTTGTAAGTTTGAGCCCCACATTGGGGGTAAAGATTACTTAAAAATAAAATCTTAAAAAAAAAAAAAACTACAATGTGGGACGCCTGGGTGGCTCAGTCGTTTAAGCCTCTGCTTTCGGCTCAGGTCATGATCCCGGGGTCCTGGGATCGAGCCCCATGTCGGGCTCTCTGCTCAGCGGGGAGCCTGCTTCCCCACTCCCTCTGCCTGCTGCTCCAACTGCTTGTGTTCTCTCTCCATCTCTCTAATAAATAAATAAAATCTTTTTAAAAATAAAAAAAGTTTTAATTTAAAAAAATTTTTTAAAAACTACAATGAGATATCACCTCACGACTTTCAGAATGGCTAAAATCAACAACACAAGAAACAACAGGTGTTGGCGAGAACGTGGAGAAAGGGAAGCCTCATGCACTGTGGGTGGGAATGCAAACTGAGGCAGCCACTGTGGAAGACAGTATGGAGGTGCCTCAAAAAGCTAAAAATAGAATTACTCTACAATCCAGCAATTGCATTACTGAGTATTTACCCTAAAAATACAAAAACACCAATTCAAAGGGATACATGCACACCTGTTTATTGCAGCATTATTTACAGTAGCCAAACTGCAGAAGCCGCCCAAGTGTCCACTGATGAATGAGTGGATAAAGAAGAGGTGGTATAGATTTACAGTGGAATATTATTCCAGCATCAAAAAGAACGAACTCGGGGCGCCTGGGTGGCTCAGTGGGTTAAAGCCTCTGCCTTTGGCTCAGGTCATGATCCCAGGGTCCTGGGATCAAGCCCCACATCGGGCTCTCTGCTCAGCGGGGAGCCTACTTCTCCCTCTCTCTCTCTGCCTGCCTCTCTGCCTACTTGTGATCTCTGTCTGTCAAATAAATAAATAAATAAAATCTTTTAAAAAATGAACTCTTGCCATTTGCAATAACGTGGATGGAGCCAGAGAGTATGATGCTAAGCAAAATTACTCAAAGAAAGACAAATACCGTATGATTTCACTCATACATGGAACTTAAGTAAGAAAACAAACAAGCAAAGAGAAAAAAGAGAGTCAAAGCAAGAAACAGCATCTTAATTCTAGAGAACAATCTGATGGTTGCCAGAGAGGAGGAGGAAGGAGGAGGGGGAGAAGGGGGGCGGGAGGGGGCACAGGTGATGGGGATGAAGGAGGGAACTTGGGAGGAGCACTGAGTTAATTCAGAGAAGTGTTGAATCACTATATTGTACACCTGAGACTAATTTTACACTGTATGTTAACTATACTGGAATTAAAATAAGCACTTAAAGTAAAAAAAATATTAAAAATGTTAATCTCATCTTAAAAATACCTTTACAACAACAGCTAGCCTGGTGCTTGACCAAATATCTGGGTACCACAGTTTAGCCAACTTGACACGTGAAACAAACCATCACGGGCCGATAGTGGAAAATAATACTGGGAAGACCAATGGGCACCAAACTATAGAGGGTTTTGAATTCGGTTAGGTTTTCTCTTTGGAAAACTTTTCTTAGAAAACTGGGATTTGGTAAAGGTTTCTTAGAAAACTGGGATTTGGTAAAGGTTTCTTAGCAAAGCCGTGACAGCAACTGGTGAGTTTGGAACAGCAGCCGGCTGCCGTGTGGAGGGTGGGCTGGAGAGGGCAGAGACTGGAGGTGTGTGGATGGGTAAGGCAATTGTGTCGATTTCTTGCTCCCATTGAAGAGGTTTGCAGGGGGCAGGTTGTGTAAGGCTTATCACCTTCCAGTGGTGTGCTCGAGCCAGCTCCTGTGGGCCTAGGAGAGCTGATTGTTAAGTTGTAGGCAGTCCAGGAGCTGGCGGGCCTCACAGATGGTAGCTTGAAATCAACCATGTGGCAGTACTGACATCACTGAAATTGGCAAATGCGACCACTCCGGGTTTTTTTCTCCCCAGAGAATCAGTTGTTAAATATTTACCACTACATTACCATCACAGCTTACAGGTAACAGTAAGAAATGTAGATTTTATTCTAAGTGTTCTATAAAGCCATTAAAGTATTTTAAGCAGATGAGTAAAAAGATCTGATTTTTTTTTTAATTTCTCCAGCAACTTCTTTAAAAAAAAGAGAATGGACTATAAAGGGGCCAGGCGAGGAGTCTCAAACCCTCTCTATCCCAAGGAGACCAAAAGGGAGCTGAATAATGGTCCATGTTGACAATGATGGTGGCTTGGTAGAGTGAAGCAAAGACATCTGGAAGATGGCTGAGGTCCTAAGGTTGAACATAGCTGGCCCTTGATTCATCACAAGTTGATTATAGTTGCTCTGTTAACTCATGTCATTTGCTTAGTGTCTTTTTGTTCTAGTTGTGGGGTGTAGGCACAGCATTACAAAATGATTACCTTGACCCATAACTCAGGGTTTTTTGTAGTTTTACTGGAAACTAGCAGAAGATAAATCAATCATATGATCTCATAACAGAATAAGAAAGTTTATTTCCTGCATGAATATAATCTCTTTTCAATATGTCAGTCTTACAGTAGCAGGAGGAACTTCAAGTCTTATGATTAGGCAGATTCTTTCTAAGGGGAAAGGAAGCTTTTAACATCTGTTTGGCAATGGCTCTTCATCGGCGGGATAAGAAGGAATAGTGTCTCAATAGTGTCCCGGTAAACATTTTAAAGTAAGACATTCACAAAGACCCCTGGCCATTTTGGCTCCTGAAACTCCAGGTTGGGAGACTCAGCTTGTCCATTTCATGTTTTATTTTTCATACTCTGGTCTGTACTTGACTGTACTTGACCCCAAAGGGAAGGGCTAACCCAGAGGTTCACCCTTCACCTTGACATAGGACTGTATATGGTTGAAGCATAGAATGTTGATCCTTCAACAGGGCGCCTGGCTGCCTCAGTCGGTAGAGCCGTGTGATCTTGATCTCAGGGTTGTGAGTTCAAGCCCCACATTGTGTGTAGAGATTACTTAAAAATAAAATCTTTAGGGGTGCCTGGATGGCTCAGTCGGTTAAGTGCCTCCTTTCGGCTCAGGTCATCATCTCAGGGCCCTGGGACAGGGCTCCCTGCTCAGCGGGGAGTCTGCTTCTCCCTCCACCCCTTCCCGCTTGTATGCTTTCTCTCTCTCTCTCTCAAATAAAATCTAAAAAAAATAAATAAATAAAATCTTTCAAAAAAAAGAATGTTGATCCTTCGAGCTGGATTAAATGATGAAAGATACAACGCTCTTTCATATAAAATGAAGAACTGTGGAACTTTATTAATTTGCCTGGCACTAAAATTATAATAACAACCCAAGGTTCAGTAAGGAAATGAATGATATAAACAGCAGAAGGCATTATCCTCCCCATTTTTGAAATGAGGACATGGAAGTTCAGAGAAGTTAAGGAACTTGCTTTCCATCACAGAGCTAGTGAGTGGAAGAGATGAGGTTGGTTCAAATCCAGGTCTGTGTTATGGTAAAACCCATGCACATGACCTTGTGCTCCACACAGGCTTTCACAAATTGCTCAGCTAGATGAGAACATAGGGCCCGGAAAGTCTCTCTACTCCGCTGCCCATCATTAATCCGGTTTCAGTCATATATAACAAAATGGAATATCCTCCCAAGACTTCATAAGCTAGGCTTCACTAATTTAAACTAGCCTCCCCCAGACACATACATACATGTTGGAATTACTGACATTTTTCTGTATTGTTTATCAGATGCCCTTATGGTGAGGGTTCACGGGAGAGGCTAGAGTCTGACAAGGAAGAGGACGACTGTCCTTTTGCCAGCAACAGGTGGCAGGATAGGATGTCCTGCGAGGACACAAGCTAGGTAGGTGTCAGGTGCGGCACATATTGTCATTTTATGTCTTTGAACCTAGAGGCCGAGGTCAGGGAGTCACTGGGATGCAGGGTCCCGGAGGGCAGAGCACCTGGCTTTTGTCCCTCTTGGTCACTCTTCCTCTCAAGATCTTGGGTTTCTATCTGTAAATGAAGTCACTGGATCGGAATATGTTTTTTTAAGGATTTTTTTAAAAGATTTTTATTTATTTACTTGACAGAGAGAGATCACAAGTAGGCAGAGAGGCAGGCAGAGAGAGAGGAGGAAGCAGGCTCCCCGCTGAGCAGAAAGCCCGTTGTGGGGCTCGATTCCAGGACTCCGGGATCATGACCCGAGCCGAAGGCAGAGGTCTAACCCACTGAGCCACCCAGGCGCCCCTGTTTTTTTAAGGATTTTTTAATAAAGATTTTATTTATTTTTTTTGACAGAGAGGGAGATCACAAGTAGGCGGGGCGGGGGGAGCAGGCTCTCTGCCGAGCAGAGAGCCCGATGTGGAGCTCAAACCCAGGACCCTGAGATCATGACCTGAGCTGAAGGCAGAGGCTTAACCCACTGAGCCACCCAGGCGCCCCAAGGATTTTATTTTTAAGTAACCTCTACCCCCAGCACGGGACTCGAACTCACGACCAAGAGATCAAGAGTCATGTGCTCCACCGACTGAGCCAGCCAGCTGCACCCATTGGACCGGAATATCTTCAGGTCCCTCTCACATATGAGTCTGTGGTTTGGGGATTCAGGGTTGTCATGGCCTGGAGTCATGAGACCCAGGACCAGAACAAGAGCAAGAAAGGGCAAGCTTCATAGTCAGAGACAACAAAAATCTATAGTCCACAAGGCCTGACCTTCCCGGTAGTGCATTTCAGTGATTAACATTGAGTTTTCGTGCTACTTCTCTGGTTGCGATGTGTTCATACATTCTACAGAGTTTTATGGAGCCTGGAGAGAAGAGAAGCTGAGTAAGACATGGTCCCAGCTACCAGGGATCACAGTCTCCTGGGGGAAAGAATATGAAGCAACTAATTCAGATGAAACAGAATAAAATGTGTTATTTCTGAGCCGGATGACCTTGATCAAATCACTTAGCCAGTCCCCAAGCCTCAGTCTCCTCACCTGGACCAGGCATACATCTAAGTACACGAGAAGCAGTAGCAACATTATTGTGGCTATTCTGTACTCAGATGCCATCACTTCTTGGTCAGATAGAACTATCTACACACTGTCGTTGCAAAGAGTGAAGAAATCATGCGAAGTTTGATCTTCGTTTTCTGAAAAGAGTCTATATCATATCATATAGGTTTTGACCCAGTTTTTATAATTCATGCACGGCGTTATGTCAGAATGCTTTTAAAATTCCAGACCACTCCTGTACTGAGCATTTCAGGCATTTATTCAGCAAACCATTCGCTGAGCACCGACCACATGCCGGCTGCCGAGGAAGGCTCCAGAGATCTGGAAGTGAACAAGACCAGTCCTTACAGAGCGCACAGCCCCCTGGGAGAAACAGACATGTGAGTCAGGCCTGGTTACATTACAGTGCGAAAGGGGTCTCCTGCAAAGGGCTGTCCATATTCACTGTCTCCAGTCTTTCTCTTCTCATCTCCATTGAATCATTTCAGTCAGACTTTTGCCCCCACCACTCAACAGAAACTTCTCTTCCTAAGAGAAGCTGTGACCTCCCTGTCTCTAAATGCAATGGTCGTGGCCCAGTTCTCATCTTCCTTGGCCATTGGGAGCTCACCACTTCCTGTGACACACTCACTGCCCAGCACTTGGCTTCTTTGCCAGTCCTCCTCTTTGCCTTGACTTCTAAATGTTGGGGTATCCCTGGGCTCGAGCCCTAAGTGATCTCATCTAGTCTCCTGGGTTTCAATACCATCTCAGTGTTGAGGATTGTCAAATTAGATCCCCAGCCCTAACCCTCTCTCCTGGGCTGCAGACTTGCATAGCCAACTTCCCATTGCCATTGAGATGTCAAAGGGGTGTCACACACTTGAACTCCCGATGTCTCCTCCACCCACCCTCCAAAAAACCCCCTACTTCTCCTGTGGTTTTTCCCATTTGGTTAGCAGCACTTCGTCTACCCAGTTGCTCGGGCCAGAAACGTTAGAGTCATTGACCCCCACGACTAGCGTCCCAGTCCAAGCTACCATGATTTCTTGCCTCACTTCCTCCTTATAATCTCCTAACCAGTCTCCCTCAGTCCTTCTACCCTTTCCTCCAGCCTTCAGTCTTCTCCACACAGCAGCCAGAGTGGTCCTATTAAAACATAAACTAGGCTCCTTCACTCTTCTACTGAGAACCCAGCAGTATCTCCCATTCTCACTCGGTAATTCAAGTCAAAATACAGCAGCCTGCCAGCCTTACAGGGTCCAGTCATGCGTGGTCTACTTTCCTGATGCCTTGTCCGGTCACTCTCTCTTTTGTTCATTCCATTCCCACCATACTGGCTTCCTTATTGTCTAACACCCCAGGCCTGCTTCTGCCCCAGGGCCCTTGCAGGTAACGGCACCATTCACTTCCTTCAGATCTTCACTCAAAGGCCATCTTCTTGGTGAATCTTCAGGGACCACCCTACTAAAAACATCAGCACCCTCCAGGCACTCCCTGTATCTTGGCCCTGCCTTGATTTGCTTCAGAGCAGTCACTGCCTTTTAGTATTTGGTATAAGTATTTATTTCTTTTGCCTGTTCCTTCCCCACAACTAGAATTTCAGCTCTGTGGGAACAGGAGCTTTTTGTCTGTTTGGTTCACTGCTGTATCCTCAGGGCCTGGCATATACTAGGTACTCAGTAAACATTTGCATGAATGAAAAGTCTTCAGAGGGGATAATGGGAGGTAACAGAAGTAGAGAAATATTGCTAAGGAGTGCAGGGGGTGGACGGTGCTTTTAATGCTGGGAAAATTGTCGTTTAGGGCCTTGTGTATCATTCTAAGGATCTTGGATTTCATCCTATAGGTGGTAGAAAGTCTGTGAAGGAGTCAGTGGTCCGCACTGAAATGTTGGAGATGCATTCCGAATGCACTGGGAAGGACAGGAGTGGGTCATGGAGACCAGTAAGAGACTGTTGCAGTGACCCACGCTTGAGGTGGTGGTACCCTGAACCAAGAGAAAAGCAGTCGAGAACACAGAAAGGGATGGATCGGAGAAGGGCAGTGTTTAGGAGATCAAATTGGTTGTTGTACTTGATGACTGATTGGCTAGGGCAGTAAGAGTGAGCGAATGAAGGAATCCCGGGTTCCTGGCTTGGGGCAGCAGGTTGAATGATGGTGCCATTTACCGAGCTAAATCAGAAGAGGGGCGCCTGGGTGGCTCGGTCCATTAAGTGTCTGACTCTTGATCTCGGATCAGGGATTGATCTCCCAGACGTGAGTTCAAGTTCCACGTTGGGCTCCAGGCTGGGTATGGAGCAAGCTGTATCACTAGCTAGAAATACAGAAGAAAGAATAAATTTGATGTGGCCAAGGTGAAAGGCAACACTCAGTTCTAGGTGTGTCAAGTTTTGAGAACCTGTGTGCTCTCTGGGTGGAGATATCTGGTAGGCCCCTGGATGCTTGATTCTGGGGCTCAGGCTGGGAGGTCAGGGCCAAAGAGAGAGATTTAGAAGTCATCTACCTGTAGATGGTGTTTAAAGCCATGCGATGGTAGAACTTCCTAGAGAAGTTGTATAAATTGAGGAGGGCAAAAAGTCGCTGGTCATCAGTGCCAAACAGTGCCCCAAAAATCCAATAAGAAAACTATCCTCCCCCCAAAAAACCCCATCTACTGGATTTGCCAGGTAGGAGGCCCTGAGCAAATATATTTAATTTATTCAAATATTTCTTGAATATCCACTACCTGTTGAGGATACTGAAGATACAGTAGTGAACCAAACAGGCAAAAAAAAATCCCCTCTCCCACAGAGCTACAGTTCTAGTTGGGAGGAGTAGACAAATAAGAAGTAAGTGAATTTATACCAAGTCATAAAAGGCCGTGAGTGCTCTGAAAATAAAAGAAATTTTTAAAAATTTTAAAAAAGAAAATTGGGGATCCAGGGTAGGCCTGGCCAGAGTCAGCAAGCAAAGTAACGGACACAGATCCAGACTGCAGTGAGGAGAGCGGTGATGGGGAGAGAGGAAGTGGAGTCAGCCAGAGTCCAGTAAGTTTCCAGCCTCTTTGAGTAAGTGCAAGCGAAAAGGGAAGCGGGTGTCCACACAGTGGTACATCCACACGATGGAATAGTACTCAGCAATAAACAGGAAGAAACTATTGACAAACACAACAACATGATGAATCTTGGAAGCATCACGCCAAGTGAAAGAAGCCAGTCTTGGGGGCGCCTGGG
Source organism: Lutra lutra (assembly GCF_902655055.1). Lineage (NCBI taxonomy): Eukaryota > Metazoa > Chordata > Mammalia > Carnivora > Mustelidae > Lutra > Lutra lutra. Next base: position 27,949,441 of record NC_062296.1, on the reverse strand, counting down.
TGGCTCAGTTGTTAGGTCTCTGCCTTCAGCTCAGGTCATGGTCCCAGGGTCCTGGGATCGAGCCCCACATTGGGCTCCCTGCTCAATGGGGAACCTGCTTCTCCCTCTCCCTCTGCCCCTGCTTGTGTTCCCTCTCTCACTATCTCTCTCTCTCTCTCTGTCAAATAAATAAATAAGTCTTAGAAAGAAAAAAAAAGAAAGAAGCTAGTCTCAGGTGCCCGGCTGGCTGAGTTGGGAGAGTGTGCAACTCTTGATCTCAGGGTCATGAGTTCAAGCCCCCCATGGGGTGTAGAGATTACTTAAATAAATAAAACTTGTAAAAAATATTTTCAGAAGCCAGTCTCAAAAGGTTTTGTGCTGTTGGCTTCCATCTGTACGACATTCTCAAAAGGCAAAACTGTAGAGACAGAGAGAAGACCAGTGGCTGCCCAGGCCTGGGAATGGAGGACACCTGGACTGCAAAGGGGCAGCTCATGAAAATGGTGGTGGCAGAAGGAGCAGATCTGTGTCCTGATTGTGGTGGTGGTCAGACAAATGAATACATCTGTCGAAACTCCTAGTCCTTGACCCCAAAACCTGGTAATTTTACTGTATATTAATGTGGGAATAAGAGGCTGGACTATATCTGAAGGGCAAAGTCAAGATCAGCACAATAAGTTGTTTTAAAGATGCAAGAGGGACTTGAGTTTATTCATTTGCTAAGGAGAAAGTCAGGTCTCTTGGGAAGGGTGCCCAGGAGGAGTTCAAAGGTATGAGATCCAGGGCACTGGTTGGAAGAAAAGATGTTTATGTGAAGAAGCAAAAGTGGAGGCCCCGTACAGTCTGTTTTCTCTATGAAACAGGAAAACAGGTGATGTACCTAGAATTGAGGACTGGATGCAGGGTGCCAGGCGTCAAGGGCTGTGGGAAGGTTTGGCACAGCCGCCTTGAGGAACAGGCAAGGATGCTTTGAAGACTCGGTTCACAGTACGAAGGCCCAGCAGAGGCTGGCAACCTCGAAGCTTTGGTGGTACCGATCTGCCCCTTTGCGGATTCGTCTTCAGTGGCTTGGGGCAGAGAAGGGATGTGTGGGTGTGAGGGGCTGAAGGACAAGGAGCACAAAAACCTGGGCAGGGATTAGAAAAGGAAGCCACTGAAGCCAGCAGGGAACTGTGGCCTGGGGGAGACAGGAGGGGGCAAGTGCCCGGGGCCTTAATGATCTAACAGTGATAGGAACCAGCATGGAGGGGTGCCGGTGGGTAAGGACACTGTGGTGCCAGGGGTTCAGAAGTTTAGCATTTCAGAGGTGGGCATGGAGGACTAATAACATTAGATAAGGGGCTATGTTGCTATTTAGCATACTTTATTTTTTTTAAGATTTTATTTTATTTATTTGAGAGAGGCAGCGTGCACAAGCAGGGGGAAGGGCAGAGGGAGAGGAAGAAGCAGGCTCCCAGCTGAGCTGGAAGCCTGATGTGGGGCTCGATCCCAGGACCCGGGGGATCATGACCTGAGCTGAAGGCAGATGCTTAATGACTGAGCCACCCAGGCACCCCTATTTAGCATACTTTCTATGTAAAAGTAATAGCAATGCTAGCTCATACCTACTGACCCCTACCATGTGCCTGACACGGCTGATTGCTTTATATGCATATCTCATTTAATTCTCATAGCAGCCACAGGACGCGAGTACTGTGAGTAAGGAAACTGAGGCTCAGGAGGGTTAGGTAAGTGCCCAGGGTCCCATGGTGCATACATGAAGCGGCCAGAGCTAAACTCTGACTCCAGAGGTTTTGCTTTCCGGACTGTTAGACTACACTGCCTCTCCCACATGCAAGATGGTGTTGTTGTTGTTGCTGTTTCTTTAAGTAATTGCTACACCCAACCTGGGGCTTGAACTCACGACCCCGAGATTAAGATTCTGACTGAGCCAGCCAGGCGCCCCTCCCACGTGGAAAGTTTTGATTCCACTTCCCTAGAATGCTGTGCTAGTCTCAAGCAGACGTTTCAGAAACAAACCAAAGTATATGCGAGGCTTTGCGTGACCCTGACGCCATTCCTCAAAGCCAGCTCTGAGGGGCTATCCCCCTCCCCCCGGGCAACAGGTGTCAGTTTTATATAGAGATGGTCTACTGAAAAGTGCTTTCATCTGATCCCAAAACTGGTTTCTACCGAAGGACAAAAATGTTCCTTTCAGAGATGGAGCGTGTTATGTGATAGTTACGTGAGTCATGATGAAGTCCGTGAAGTGGTTGAAGTTGTGGGTGGCCAAAGAGGCGTAAAAATAAGGGTCACTGAGGTTGAGGTCCAGAAACTGGGTGTGGGAAGGGTTGTCTTATAGATGCCAGTTCCCTAAGACGATGGTGGCTCTGGAAGATGGGGAGCCACCAGGCGGCGAGGTCTCAGATGAACAGAGAAGACTTTCAGGAGGTCAAGAGATGAGAGCAGCAACAAGGAGTGTGGTCAGGGATGGGAGCCCCAGCCGGGAACTTGGGGCATGACAGGGAAGTAATTGGGGTCTGGGGACAGTAAGAGGGAGCTAGAAGAAGGCTGCCATCACTCTGCTCATCACCCTGGGACATCTGGGATGTGGGGAAATGAGCAGCCCACGCGTGACAGCTTCATGGAAGGGCCATCAGCTAAGACAAAGAGACCAGGGGAGGGACTTAACCTTAACCTTAAAAAAGGTTAAGGGCACAGGAGAACGTTTATCATGTCCAGAGGGCACAGGTGGGGAAGCGACGGTCCTAAATGGTTGCTTCTTTCCAGGCAAGATAAGCCCTCAATAGGGTGACACCCCCGTTGTCCTGACTTGGCTGTGCATTACTCTTCATTCTGAGCCCATTGAGCAAGGGCCCTGTGGCGGCCGTTCTTGGTGGGCATCTCTGCTGGGAGCATAGCAGCCAGCGCCCAGGCTTGAGACCTGGGCTTCCCCGACTAGAACATTTCTTTCCTGGTGATGCAATCACCACATCCCCGTCTTCTGTATTTCCTGCCAGGCTCAGAGTCCACACCTTCCCCACCGTGGAGGAGTAGATGTGCATTTCTCAGGAGCGGCGGACTGCTTCCGGCAGATAGTCAAAGCCCAGGGGGTCCTGGCGCTCTGGAATGGACTGACGGCCAACTTGCTGAAGGTGAGAGGGGCCATCAGTCCCTTGCTTCCCTGCCTCTTCCACTTCTAGCCCTTTCCCCTGCCGCTCCCCTGAAGGCTACCTGGGGACACCCCCCGCCCCCCTCGCTGTCTAGCACTGACAGTCGCACAAGACCAATGAGCGCAGGCTGGCGGCCACTCCTGAGAGAGAGGGACCCCTGTGCAGTGGTGGGGCACCAGACACCCCATCCCAGAGGAGCTGAGTTTTAGTGTAGCGGCTCCTGACATGGGGGTTCGTGGACCTCTAAGGGGAACATAATCTCCCAGCCTAACATTGTATGCAAAAAACATGTAGGTATGGGCATGTTGTGCATCTCTCTGGGAGAGGATCCATCGTTTTCATCATATTCCCAAGGAATTTCATGCCCCTCCCCTAAAAAGGTTAAGAACCCTGGGCTAATCTTGCACAAATGTCAGCTTGTCTACGGCATATTAATCCGGGCCATGCTTCCGCAGTACATTCCCTTTAACCACTACTGTTCCTCTTCCCTGACCCAAACCGTGCCAGCCTTCATTCTGCCGTCTTCCCCGATTCCAAAAAGAATGATGTTGTGTTGTTCCCAGCCTTTACCTCAGTTTACCCCAGTGCAGGTTGACTACAGATACACTGACCTGATTTAAGATTTTTACATGGTCTTCATTTCTTTTTAAACAGATAGTTCCGTATTTTGGAGTTATGTTTGGCACCTTTGAGTTCTGCAAGAGGATCTGCCTTTACCAAAATGGTTACATTGTGTCTCCTCTGAGTTATAAATTAACCCCTGGGGTGGATCAGAGTTTGAAGCCCCAGGAATTGCGGGAATTTAAAAAGCTCTTCAAAACAGGACAGCTGAAGTCTAAAAAACCAACTCTCTAAAATTGACCAGAACAAGAAGTGCACTGACCGAAGGCGTGTTACAATCATAAAAACCTCGTAACTTAAATCTGCGCAGGGTGACCAGAGGAAACTCCCGTCTGCCACTCTTGGAAATGGGAAGATTTCGCCACATACCAGCCTCAAGCTCCAAACTCACGTCCTGGTGACCACCTGTGCCATGGGAAAGCTTCCCAGCACGACCGTTGCATGGTGGCACTCCACCAGATAGCTCCACAAATACCCAGCATTAACAAAACGTGCGATTTACACTCTATAAACAGGCAACTTACAAAACACCAAAGAAAGGCAATGGCCATGACCTCCAAGTGAAACGTCGTTGAAGCGACTGAGCAAATAGCACATCAGGAGCTCAGCCACACAGTCGCAGCTTGCACTGACCCACACTGGCCTCGCGCTGCTCCATTCCACCCAAGTCTTCCCAGCACACTTGTTCTGAAACTCCTAATGTTTGCTGACTTCTGAGTGTGCACGCTATAGTGTAAATTATGCCTTATTGGAAACTAAATTAAAGGGGCACCTGGGTGGTGCAGTCAGTTAAGCGGCAGCCCTCAGCTCAGGTCATGATCTCAGGGTCCTGGGATCGAGCCCCACGTAGGAGCAGGGAGCCTGCTTCTCCCTCTCCCTCTGTGTGTGCTCTCCCTCTCTCAAATAAATAAATAAATCTTTTTTTAAAAAGAAACTAAATTAAAACCTTTAACATTTAAAAGTCCACTCTCTCGTGGTGGAACCATCCTTTCTTTAAATCTGAAGATGCTGTAAATTTGAGATGCTTTAAACCTGAAGCATCTCAAGCTTACAAATTGCAGGAATCTTTTTTCAAGGCAGTTGTTACTGTGACCACTTAATTAATGACCCCAAAAGACCTCCTTCCAATTGAAGTCATGTACAGTTGACGTGGCCTGAATTCTCTGCCTTTCTAACTTGCTTTGCAAGCCTACCCTGAAAATAAATTATTTAGTCAACTTAAGTTATTCTCACAAGATGTCCCAGTTGCCTAGAAAAGGATCAAATAGAACATCTGACACGCATATCCAAAAGAGAAATGGAACTGAACAAAAACACTTCAGGCTAATCATCTCTACTCTTTTAAAAAATCGAATTTTGGATTGTTCCACCTTGAGAACTCCATGTCAAATTTACACAACCTCACTTTCAAATAGTGCCTACCTATGCATTAAAACACAGTAATAGGGCGCCTGGGTGGCTCAGTGGGTTAAGCCGCTGCCTTCGGCTCAGGTCATGATCTCGGGGTCCTGGGATCGAGTCCCGTATCGGGCTCTCTGCTCAGCAGGGAGCCTGCTTCCCTTCCTCTCTCTCTCTGCCTGCCTCTCTGCCTACTTGTGATCTCTGTCTGTCAAATAAATAAATAAAATCTTTAAAAAAAATAAAAAAAAATAAAACACAGTAATAGTAAATCGTTAATTTACACACACACACAGGTTTTCAGGATGCTCCACGTACTTTTCCCTGTTAAATTTGTTTTCCAAAGAAAAAGGTTGTTTGGTCATTTGTTACTAAGGTGAGTTCTAGCAAAGGAATAGCAGTTAATACACACAGGAAGGTCTCATCTGTAGCCCAAGCTGTTACAGTGGGGAGGGCGGCAAATTCTTTACCCACCACTAATAGTCCTGTTTATGAACTCTTCATCTTCCTTGAGGTGAACAATTTTTTTTAAAGTTCTGAAATCTGTGTGTGTATATATATATATATATATATATATATATATATATATTTTTTTTTTTTTTAACTAGATCTAAAATCCTAGCCTCAGGTTACTTATATCATGTTAATATCTCTGTATTCTTCTGCCCGTATTATGAGATGGCTAGCCACACTCTTGCTACTGTGACACACAGAAATGTTTTCTGAGCTGTAGTTTTGGCTTTTTCAATAAAGTTAAGTGAGGAAAAGGAATGCCTCATTTTTTTTTCTTTTTTTTTAAAGGTTTTATTTATTTATTTGACAGACAGAGATCACAGGTAGGCAGAGAGGCAGGCAGAGAGAGAGAGAGAAAGGGAAGCAGGCTCCCTGCTGAGCAGAGAGCCCGACGCAGGGCTCGATCCCAAGACCCTGGGATCATGACCTGAGCCAAAGGCAGAGGCTTTAACCCACTGAGCCATCCAGGCACCCCTCAATTTTCTAATTTTAGGACCGCTCCTAAAACTCTGGGGTTGTTGGGGGGGTAGGGGGCTCCTGGCTGGCTCAGTTGGAAGAGTGTGCAACTCTTAATCTCAGGGTCATGAGTTTGAGGCCCATGTTGGGAGTAGAGATGACATAAATAAATAAATAAATAAATAAATAAATAAATAAATAATTTACTTTAAAAAAACCTCTAGTTTTGTTCCAAAAATAAACTTCCAGCTTTTTTTCATTTTCTCAGGGGGTGTGAAGGGAGTCTTCTGCTTTTCTGCTTTTGTGGCTGACAGTGTACACCAAGCTGGACTAAGTACTTGAGGAGGAGGATTAAGAAGTATGATGCAGGGACACCTGGGTGGCTAAGTGGTAAAGCCTCTGCCTTCGGCTCAGGTCACGATCCCGGGGTCCTGGGATCGAGCCCCACATCGGGCTCTCTCTCTGCTCGGGAGGGAGCCTGCTTCCCTTCCTCTCTCTCTGCCTGCCTCTCTGCCTACTTGTGATCTCTGTCTGTCAAATAAATAAAATAAAATCTTTAAATAAATAAGTAAAAATAAACTGAAGTACAATTGACATACAATATTAGATTTAAGTGTACAACATAGTAATAAATAAATAAATAAATAATAAATAATAAAAATAAATAAATAAAATCTCTAAAAAAAAAAAAAGAAGTGTGATGCAATATTACCCAGGAGAAGCACAGTCTTAATGACAGAACATCCCTACATATAAGAAATGAGTCTGATTACAAAGCAAATACAAGCAAAGACATGATAATGCGGTAATAACTATCTATAACACTAACAAGGGGCTCCCTACTGAATCAGTGATTAAAGGGATCATCAAAGGGGCGCCTGGGTGGCTCAGTCGGTTGAGCGTCCAACTCTTGATCTCAGCTCAGGTCTTGATCTCAGGGTCGTGGGTTCAAGCACCACTCTGGGATCCACAATGGGTGTGGAGCCTACTTGAAAAATAAAGAAAAAAAAAGAAAGGAATCATCATAGGCGAGAGGAGCTAGTGATGAGTCTTGAGCTAAGTTTTGAAGGAAAAGAAGGTATATTAGTTCCTTGCCCTCGTAGAGCTTATATTCTAGAAGGATGACAGTTAATAAGGTAACCTGCAAGTCAGGTAATAATAGATTGTAATGTTATGAGAGAAACAAACAGGGCAGTTTATCAGAGGATTATGTGGGAGTGAGGGAAATATTTTAAGTCAGGGAGTCAGGGAAAGCTGCTCTGAGAGGTGACACTGAAGATGAGACCTGAAAGATGACAATGAGCCAACTGTGCAAAGAGCTGGAGAGAAGAGCATTCCAGCAGAGGGAACAGACAGTGCAAAAGGGCTACGGGTAGTGGGAAAAGACTGGTAGTGTGGCGCGTGAGGGAGAGTGTGTGTGAGATGAGGCTGGACAGAGGGCCAGATCATATGTGGCTGTCGAGACCATAATAAGAAGTTAGATTTTGGGGCGCCTGGGTGACTCAGTGGGTTAAGCATCTGCCTTTGGCTCAGGTCATGATCCCGGGATCCTGGGATAGAGCTCTGCATTGGACTCTCTGCTCAGTGGGGAGACTGCTTCTCCCTCTCCCGCTGCCCCTCTCCCCACCACTCATGCTCCCTCTCATTATCTCTTACGCGCTCTCTCTCTCTCTCTCTCTCTCTCAAATAAATAAATAAATAAAATCTTTTTTTTTTTTTTCAAAAAAAAGTTAGACCTTATTCTAAATGCAGTCAGGAGGCATTGAAGGTTTTTATGTACAAAAGCAATATAATCTGATTTTCACTTTAAAAATATCCCTCTGGTTGCTGTGTGGATAATAGATCAGAAGGAAGAAAGGCTGTGAATGGGAAGACCAGGTAGAAGAGACTTACAAAGTCCAAGTAAGAAATGATGCCTTCAGGGTCCCTGGGTGGCTCAGTCGGTTAAGCATCTGCCTTTGGCTCAGGTCACGATCTCAGGGTCCTGAGATCAATTCCTGCATCAGGCTCCCTGCTCAGGGAGGAGCCTGCTTCTCTCTCTGCCTCTGCCCCTCCCCACAATTTGTATTCTCACTTGCTCTGCTCTCCCTCTCTCTCTCAAATAAATAATCTTAAAGGGAAAAAAAAACTGGATGTGAGCAAGACTGTTCCAGAAGCTGAAGTAGTAACAAGAGACTAGATACAAGATGATTGGCCAACAAACGATAAGCATTGTTTTCTCCTCAGTGACCTCGCAGCAAACACCAGTCTTCCATACCACAAATGCGAGCTAGGTCACAAAACCAACAGTGCTTTTTCTGGGTACCTCTTAGACACTCAAATCCTGCTTAAATGGTCTCTGGTCTGGTTACCAGATTATAGGTAGGGTCCTCGCCTGGGACTGAGAACTGGCTTACTGCCCTACTTAAGCAAGGTTGAAGTGATTTGTCCATTAAAACTCAGAGTAGGTCAGGCGCCTGGGTGGCTCAGTGGGTTAAAGCCTCTGCCTTCAGCTCAGGTCATGATCCCAGGGTCCTGGGATCCGGGCCACATCGGGCTCTCTGCTCAGCGGGGAGCCTGCTTCCTCCTCTCTCTCTCTCTGCCTGCCTCTCTGCCTACTTGTGATCTGTCTGTGAAATAAATAAATAAAAATCTTTAAAAAAAAAGCTCAGAGTAGGTCAACCTAAGTTAGTATTTTTCTTCATACTATTTTAACCTTTTATTATTATTATTTTTTTAAAGTGAGCTCTATGCCCATTGTGGGGCTTGAACTCCCAAACCAGAGATCAAGAATCACATGCTCTTCAGACTGAGTCAGCCAGGCACCTCAGTGTTTATTTAGTATTAATAAAATCTAATGTGTACGGAACACTCACTATGTACCAGACCATTTATGCATACATTATCTCATTTAATTGTCCCTAAAAGGCAGGCAGGGACAAGGGGCCCCGCCCCAAAAGGAAACCACCCTTCCAAGGATTTTACACCACCCTGGAAGGAGCCTGCCACCCTTTCCCACATGATAGGCAGGTGACAAAAACCTGATTGGGTGACAGGTGCATGAGAGTTAATCAGATTAAAACAGCCCATCTGCAAGCCCCCCCACCCCCCCCACCCCCAGCAAAAAAAACCCAGACTTAGAAACTCCGGTGGCAATCCTCTCGGGTCCCCTTGCTCTTCGGGAGCTTTGTACTCTCTCACTCAATAAACTTGGCTTTGCTGCCCACCACTCTTCAATCTGGTCTACCTCTTCATTCTTCCAAGCGGCATGAGCAAAAACTGCATGCACCAAAGGAAACGAAATCCTGGAACACTTGGAATCATAGGTGCTATTATCACTACCATTTTACACTGGAAGAAATGACGTTTGGAGGGTTTAAGCAACTTACCCAAGGCCTGACAGCAAGTGGTAGAGCCAGGATTTGAATTCCCGCAGTGTGTCTCCAAAGCCCACCCTCTTGACCACTGGGCTAAATTACCTCTCTCTTCTTATTTGGCCCCAGATTCCCAAATTCAGAAGCTCAAAGCCATTCAAATTTATAGAGATACAAAGAATACATAAGAGGCACAGATTCCTTCATAAGAATAAGAATAAGATACACAGAATCTTAGAATCGGAAGGGTGCAGAACTCTTCCCAGTCAATGCAATGATCTCCTCTACAGTGTCCCTAACGAGTGGTCCTTCTGCCTCAACTCTTAACATCTCCAGCAATGAGAAGTTCCCCCACACCATAAAGCAACCCATTCCACCTTTAAGTAGCCCATATTTTAGAAAGTCATTTCTTGTTCAGCTGAAGTCTACCTTCATGATACCAGCAGGTGCTGACTATTCATACAGAATGTCTAATTGTCTTCCGGAAATCCTTCAATTATGAACACAGTTGTTTTGGGGTTTTTTTGTTTTGTTTTTTTTTTTTTTAGTTTATTTAAGTAATCTCTACACCCAACTTGGGGCTCAAACTCACGACGCCGTGATCAAGGGTTGCATGCTTCTCCCACTGAGCCAGCCAGGTGCCCCACGAACACAGTTACGATGTCCCTCCTTGACCCAAAGCTCTTTCCCAGTATCTCTCATTCAAATATTCAGCCATTTCTCATACAACACGATTTACAGGCACTTCAACTTTCCTCATGCCTCCTTTGAATATGTTCTAGTTTGTTGATGTCCTATGAAACACGGCATCCAGAAGTGAGCATAAATCTCTCTGGGCTGACCAGCAGAGGCCTTGATCTGCTCACCACCATCCTCTTGGCCCAACTCAAGACTCATCAGCAATTTCTGGCATTGCCAATTCACGGTCAACGAAGACCCCCAGTTATTTATCATACACACTACCATTAAGCTCTAAAGCCTCATCCTTAACTGTCCTGCAATAAATAAAACATTAGAACCCTTTATTGTGGTCCATCCCATTTTATAAGCCTGGGTTTATTCTAGACTTCAGCCCTTCTGACTCAGTTCCTAGAGGTTTGTGATAGTCTTTGGTCTTTGTCCTTGGAAGTCCAGCCCTCCTGTCATCTACATATGTACTTTTAAAATCCGAGCTCTTCAGAGAATAATGTGTAAGGACACTTACATTTACCTCTCCTTTTGTAGTTTCTTATTGGAATTTTTCTAAATTAGACAGGCTTGAATTTTATCTTCGGAATCTCTTGCCCTCTTCAGCTATCTTTCTCTTTTGGTATTTGGCCAGACCATCTATTTATCTTTTCTCCGATCTTTTTGAAGTCTACCCTCTCCCCGTGGCCCCACACACACACTAGTTAACCTCTCTGGCCATGCCCAGCATTCTACTTAACAGACCCACACAGCATGGTCAGTTTCCCCAAGATTCTTGTCACTTTCACTTTGCTAACCAGATCTTCCTTATTTATTGTCAGGATTAAGCCCAGTTTAGCAATTGACCTCACTGATCCTTTAGTCTTCTGAGAACTGTAATTATCACCAAGAGAGTTATGAATGTATCCAATGTGTTGCTATCAGAATAATGAGACTTACAGCAAGGATTCAGATGGTCTATGCCTCTGATCACCATCTCTAGCCTATGTGATTGTTTTATGAAGTATTATTCACAGCTGTTATCTAACCAGGCAGTTCCTTGTATACTTCACGACCACAATCACTTTCATTTCTCCCTTTCATTTTCACTGAATGCTTGTCCCCCTCCAGTCAAAGAATAACTGATTATACCTTCTTGGTATATTGTTACTACCCTGCTGTCCTCCATGGTATCTCCCGGAACCAGGTTTCCAGGACAGAAGTCTTTCCTTTTCCAGACAGAAGTCCTACTCTACAAAGTTTGCACGACACCCATAAAATTGAGTTTTCTTGCTTGTATTAACATTTTACATTCACTTTATTACCTATATTCTGGGTGTGTTGGTACATAGATAACTGAGGCCCAAGTATCATTTCTGACCTTCTTCCTAGTTTTTTCTTGAGAATTACTAGGCCCTACCTTAGCTTTAGTTCCTCTTTCTTAATTATACCTGCAGTCTAAAAAGCTTCCAGAAACATAATAGTTACTAACACAGAGCCCCCACTAATGCTTCACTGGAGGAATTTGTTTTTAATGATTTGACCAGCCATATATCACCACCAACATCATCATTATTATCATGAATATTAATCTCTATTTTTCCTGGACTTTTGCTCCTGGTTTCTTCTTCTCCTTTTTTTTTCCTTTTTAATTTTTTTTTAACTTTCAGATATAAAAATTTTGCGTACACACACAAAGTATAAAGAATTCCTAGGTATGCCTGGGTGGCTCAGTCAGTTAAGAGGCTGCCTTTAGTCATGATCCTGGAGTCCTGGGATCGAGCCCCACAGCGGGCTCTCTGCTCAGCGGGGAGTCTGCTTCTCCCTCTCCCTCTACCTCTGCTGCTCCCTCTCTGTCAAATAAAATCTTTTTTTTTTAAAGGAATTTCTATATTTCCTTCACTCAGCTTCTCCAAATGTTACCATCTTACACAACCATTGTAACTAAGACCAGTATTGGTGGACTACCAGTAACTAATCTACAGATACTCAAATTTCAGCAATAGTACCATCAATGTCCTTTTTCTGGTCCAAGATCCAATCCAGGACCATATGTTGCATTAAGATGTCATTCTCCTTAGTCTCCTTTAATTTGTGACAGTTCCCAGTCCTTCTTTGTCTTTTATGACCTTCACACTTTTGAAAACATCTATCTGACTCCTTGAAACATACCTGATCATAAACAACTAAGAAAGCTCCCGCCCATGGTGGATTTAGCAAAATAGCAAAGCATGACATGAAGTTGCTTTGAAATGACCATCTTGTATTTCATCTTTAATAAAACTACACTTAGGCACCCAAAGACTGAAAAGGGACAAATTCTATGTAATTATTTGATCATCTTTTCGCAGTGAGATAGAAATCTGACACAACAGTACATGTGAAAGTGCTTGAGACAGCAAAGGATTTTTGGAATAGAAAGCAGTAGGGACATCATGCTCAAAGGGAGTAGCAGATGTGGCCAGTGAAAGACAGATAAAGGGGTACCTAAGTGACAGGCAAGGGGTATCATAGAGTAATTAACACTTCAATAAAAATGCATTAACCAGAATGTCAAGAGTTCAAACTGCAAAGGTTTTCAATTCTACTTTGAAATGCATTCTATAAATCACCTCCGTCTAAATAAAATGCTCTGCAGATTTTTGTTTTAGTTGTTAATTCTCTCACCAGTAAAGGCAAGGGGAGGGACTATCACTTTCGGAGAATATACATCACTGTAACTCTCCAGCAAAGTCATTTCTGTATCCAGCTGCATCACCGTTATAATCAATTAATGAGAAATGGAGCAGCTTCTCATGAACATCAGGCAAGGGTTTTACCCAGGATCAACAAAGCTGGATTCCAAACTGCTCTTCTCTGAACCCTCTCCATGTGTGCTCATCACTTCAGACTGCTGGAGTTCCTGGGAAGACTTCCAAATTGCAAAGTATAACTAAATGAAGGACCTCATGATCCTGGAGGAACCCTAGAATTGGGCCCTTCAATGGGCAGATCTGGAGAAGGTGGGAGAGAGCAGGAAAGGAAGGTGAAGGATATGCCTCCTGTCTGTGTCTTCACTGTGCTGGGCAACCTCGGGTTGGGTGGCAGTTGCAACTTGCAGCAGTATCATCATTTTTATAAATATTGTTGTTACTATTTAGACATATGATATGTGATTATACTCTTTGCTTCTGTTCCTAACCTAAGAGAGTGCACTCGAGCTAGCAAGTAGGTTTTTAAGGACTTGTCTGGCAAATGCTTACCCACTGCAGGGATTAAGGGGCTCAGTAAGCACTTGTCCATTGACACAAAGCCTGTCAATCAAATTCTATTGATTCCTCTAAAAGCTCTGGAGTTCAGGAATCTACTCAATCCAAGAGCACTTTACTTTGCGTCCAAGGAGCTAAATGCCAACCTAGTTCACATAGCCTCTTAACCTTCCTGGTACAACCTCTTTATTTGACTTCTGGCTAAAATAATGTCCCCACCCCCAGCAGAGTCCTTTGGACTCTCCTCTGCCAATTCCGGGGAAGATCTTTGTTAAATCGTTTTTGCAAACCAAGAGCCCAACCCTGCTATTCCCCCCCAGTTTCCCCTGGTTTCACCAGGGAAGCTCCAGAGCAGTGCCAGGTCTGGGGTGAAAAGACTGAGGCTCCCACCCTAGCACAAAACTTAAGAGGCACCAAACAGCTCAGTAGTCACAACAAATGATTTTTAATGCACCATTTTTGAAAAATCAAAAGTAAGGCCAAAATCCATGAAGAACAAATTATCACCATTTAAAATAAAGACAGAATCGCACCCCGCACTTGCAGGACCCTGCTTCACATACCTCACCCTAATCCCAACCCTGGGGCTCCATTTCAATTTTATTTACAGAAACCGGCGACCGGCCATCGTTTGCCCACAGTATTTTTTCTTTTTTTTTTTTTAACATTGCATTAACTATTATTTTAGTTACCGAGATTTTTGGTTTGTTTTTTGTTTTTGGTTTTTTTTTTTGCGTCCCCTTCAATACTGCAGAGGTTTCTATGCAGGCACACCCGTGACCTAACCCGCCCTCCCAACTCGAAGGCCTCCCCCAGAGTCCAGCGGCCGGAGCCCAGGTATAGCCCGTGCCGCTGGGTCCTCTGGCCCGGGCAGGTGCCCCGGGCGAGGCGCGCCGCGCGGGAGGGCGGCCCTGGGGCCCGACTCCGAGGCTCCGCCCCCCGCGTGCTGAGCCACTCAGCCACCCCGCGGGCCCGCGCGCCGGGGCTCGGTGCCCGCCCAGGCCCGCCCCCGACGCCGGCCGCCGGGGCGCCGGCTCGCCCTATATAAATCGGCCATTTGTTTCGCTCCGCCCCAGAGTCCCGGAGTCCCAGCCGGTTCCTACCGCAGTCCCGCAGTTGGCCGTCTCATTCCTTTCAACATGACAGATGCCGCTGTGTCCTTCGCCAAGGACTTCCTGGCGGGTGGAGTGGCCGCGGCCATCTCCAAGACGGCGGTAGCGCCCATAGAGCGGGTCAAGCTGCTGCTGCAGGTACCTCCGGAGATTGGGGGGGGGGGGGTCGAACCAGGAAGTGGGGGAGGGGGCGCGCAGAAAGCCTGGCCCCGGGGCCAGAGGGGAGGGGGTTAATTCTTCAGTCCCGTCGGGGGAAGTGGCCCGATGCGGGCAGGGGTGGCCGCAGAGGCGGACCAAAGGGCCAGCTCGGGGGAGGTGCTTTGGTGACCTGAAGTTCTGGAGCTAGGAAGGGGTCGGGGCGGAGGGAGGCGAGGCGGGCCCGGGCCTTGGCGCCCCGGGGGGTGGGGGGGCAGCGGCGAGCTCGGAATGAGCAGCCCGGCAGCGGCCGCCTCCCGGGGGCCTGGAGGTCAAGGGCGAAGCCTGGAAGCCGGCACTGAAGGGAGGGACACCTGGCCGTGCCGAAGGCCTCAAGGTCGCGGCAAGGAGATAACATAACAGCCCGGCGGAGGCCATGTGGCACGTCGGGGGGCCGCGCAGCCAGCGGACGCGCTCTCACCTCGCTGGGCCGGAAGCCGGCGCCGGGAAGCGCGTGTGCCCGCTGCGTCCGCCCCCGCGCAGCCGCCGCCGCGTCCCAGCCGCCTCGCGCCGCGCTACCCCGCTCCGGCCCTAGAGGGCGCCCCCGGACGGGCGCAGGACTGGGGGCCTGTGGGTCACCTCTGGGAGAGGAGCAGGGGCGGAACGGAACCCCGAGGGGGCGGCCACGGCCACCGAGGTGACCGCGCCCTAGGCGGGACAGCCCCAGATGCCTCTGAAGCTGGGTCTGAGGTAATGACCTTTCTCCCAGGTCTAAAGGTCACGGGTCCGACCCAGGGTGCCCCCCCACCCAAAGGGGTGGAGGCTTCATGCCTTCTAAGGTTGCAGAGCACTCCTTCCACGGGGACTGGCCTCCAAGGGTCGGGAGGGTCCATCCTGTATGATCTAGAAGACTGGCTGTGGGGAGTAGTTAACCTGAAAGCCCCGCCAGTGATACAGAGGATAACATTCTCTTCCTGTCTTCCTGCTCCGAGGTTGTAACTCTCCCTGTCGGCCCTCCTCTTGTCTGTCAGGTGCAGCATGCCAGCAAGCAAATCACTGCGGATAAGCAATACAAGGGCATTATAGACTGCGTGGTTCGTATCCCCAAGGAGCAGGGAGTCCTGTCCTTCTGGCGCGGTAACCTGGCCAATGTCATCAGATACTTCCCCACCCAGGCTCTCAACTTCGCCTTCAAAGATAAGTACAAGCAGATCTTCCTGGGTGGCGTGGACAAGAGAACCCAGTTTTGGCGCTACTTTGCCGGGAATCTGGCATCGGGTGGTGCAGCTGGAGCCACGTCCTTGTGCTTTGTGTATCCTCTTGATTTTGCCCGTACCCGCCTAGCAGCCGATGTGGGCAAAGCCGGAGCTGAAAGGGAATTCAGAGGCCTTGGTGACTGCCTGGTTAAGATCTACAAATCTGATGGCATTAGGGGCCTGTACCAAGGCTTCAATGTGTCTGTGCAGGGTATTATCATCTACCGAGCCGCCTACTTCGGTATCTATGACACCGCCAAGGGTAAGCTTGCTCTCTCTACTTTGAAGCTGTGTTCCTTTCATCGGAAAGGTGGTTAATGCCGGCCGGGTTTTCCAGAGCCAGAGATTTGCTGTAATTGCTAGAGGAAGCCGTGGTCATCCAGGGCAAACTCTACGCAGGGATGAGAGGTTAGGGGGGAAGGGGGAGGCGGGGGTGTAGGAAACAACAGGCCCCTAAAACTCTGCTTTCTAGTAAAAGCGTCTCTTCCCTGTTCTCAGGAATGCTTCCAGACCCCAAGAATACTCACATCTTCATCAGCTGGATGATCGCACAGTCTGTCACAGCGGTTGCTGGGTTGACTTCCTATCCATTTGACACTGTTCGCCGCCGAATGATGATGCAGTCTGGGCGCAAAGGGAGTAAGTTCCGCTGGAGCAAATGATAAAAAGACGCGGGGGCCACAGGCTAGCGGTGCCTGGCTTTAAAAATGAGGTCTGTTCCTGATGGCGGGATGGGGTTGATGGTGTCTGCCTTTGAGCGGGCTCTTTGGATGCCTGTGAATGAGGGTGCTTAAATGGTGTTAGAGCTTAAGGCCAAGGGGTCGTCTACATAGCCCTGTTCTCTACTCACGGCATCAGTAGTTCAGTATCACCCAGGCGAATGTGTCAATGTCGAGTTTCCTGGAACTGCCGTGGGCACTCTTGGAGGTGGGGCTCCGGTTTGGTCCAGTAAGTCTGGGAAGGACTCTCATCAGCCTTCGGTCACCGACTCCGTGTCTTTATTCTTTGCAGCTGACATCATGTACACAGGCACAGTGGATTGCTGGAGGAAGATCGCACGCGATGAAGGCGCCAAAGCGTTTTTCAAGGGGGCGTGGTCCAATGTTCTCCGCGGCATGGGTGGTGCTTTCGTGCTGGTCTTGTACGATGAAATCAAGAAGTTCACATAAGTTATTTCGGAGCCTTCTCCCCCTCCCCCCCCCCCCCGCCCCGGAACAGGCATGTTGTATGATAGAACATATCCTGAGCATTCTTGACAGACTGTTGGCTGTCTGTTTATCGATGGCAACTTTCACTGGTTAAACGGGAAGCAATAATACATGAGCAGTTTTCTCTTAAAGCCATTTCCACGATGATGGGACTCAATTATATTTTTTATTTCAGTAACTCCTGATAAATTTGAAGAAATAAAAAATATCTGAAATATGTTTTTGTCCTTGACTTGATTTGCGTATGTGGTGAGCGCTACATTTGAGTAGATGTTTGTTACATGTCCTTTAAACGCTGCAGTAGCTCCTGAGAGGGAAAGCTTTCTTTCCAAACCAGTCTCCACCCCTTCACTTCTCAGACAATACCTTGGTCCTGTGACCCAACGATATTCCCAATATAACAGCAGAATTCAGGCCCGGTGTATCCAGAACCACAAGTCTGTTGACTGGGGATGGTCCTAACCGAATGAGCTTTCTCCTAAAAGGACCATGTACCCACCTTTCCCGGTCCTGTGCTTACTAATCAAGAAATATAAACAGTTGTCCACTTTAAAATGGTAATTGTATGAATCTCATCTAATTTAAACAGGAGAAACCCTTAAAATGCAAGGTAATAAGTGAACTTTCATCCAGTTGCCTTCTGTCCTCCATCTTGACCCAGGCCGAGCCCTTTTAATTAATCCCATTCAAAGCAGGATTAGGGCTGGCGCAGGTACACGGGGCTGAGACGGCAGTGCAGGTCACAATTAATGGGTGGGAGCAGAACAACCGCCACCTCAACACTGATTTCAAAAGAGAGGAAATGGGCATCTGCTGCCTTCTGTCAAACATGCTAATAAGCCAGGTCTGTGGAGGACACTTGTTTCTTTTGGATAAGCCCTTAAGCGGGATCCACATGAGAAATGGTTAAGGGGTGCCTGGGTGGCTCAGTCATTTAAGCGTCTGCCTTCAGCTTGGGTCATGTCATGATCCTGGAGTCCGGGGATAAAGGCCCACATCCAGCTCCCTGCTCAACAGGGAGTCTGCTGCTCCCTCTGCCCCTCCCCCTGCACCCCTGCTCATGCTCACTCGCGCGCTCTCAAATAAATAAAATCTTAAAAAAAAAATTAAGTTTCTGTAGCTCCGGGGGGCTAGGCCTCAGAAATTCAGTGGATTTTGCCTGCAACCCAAGATTTGTAGGAAGAATAAAGTGCCATGGCTGTCAAATGGCAACCCTGAAAGTAGAATGTGATGGGTGACCCATGCATATGGGCAAAACCCATTTCTGAGCAACAGCACACGCCCCGGCAAGGTGAAGTGCAGCTCACGGCCAGGGTCTGCATGGGGGAGAGTAGTGCCTTGTGAACCTTAGAGGTGCTTGTGGCATGCCCCCTGGCCGAGCACCAGGATCTCAGCATGACTTGGCTCAGAATACTCCACAATGTATACCTCTATCAATGCCTCAAGTCGTACATCTGAAATCTACACCATTTTTATATGTTAAAGATACCTCAAAGTTCTTTTGGGTTTTGTTTTGTTTTTGTAAAAGAGGGAGTTTATTAGAGCACACAAGCAGGGGGAGAGCACAGAGGGAGAGGCAGAAGCACACATCGATGCTGAGCAGGGAGCCCAATGCGGGACTCGATCCCGGAACCCTGAGATCATGACCTGAGCTGAAGGCAGACGCTTAAATGACTGAGCCGCCCAGGTGCCCCAATATCTCAAAGTTTTTGGAGAGCTGAAAACTCTGTTTTCATATATCCATATGAAAAATTCATATATTTCATATATTCATATATTCATATATTCATACATATATTCAGAGAAGCCTGGCTCGTGCTGTTTGGTTGTGCTCTTAGGCAAGTTACTTGATTGCCCTAAGCCTTGGTTTTCTTCACCTATAAAACGAGGATAATAATGCCTGCCTCAGAAGGTTGTTGCAGGGGTGCCTGGGGGGCTCAGTGGGTTAAAGCCTCTGCCTTTGGCTCGGGTCGTGATCCCAGAGTCCTGGGATCAAGCCCCACGTCAGTCTCTCTGCTCAGCAGGAAGTCTGCTTCCTCCTCTCTCTCTGCCTGCCTCTCTGCCTACTTGTGATCTGTCTGTCAAATAAATAAAATAAAATCTTAAAAAAAAAAAAGAAGGTTGTTGCAGGGATTAAATAATTTATGCAAAGCCTCTCCTGTAGAACATACATAATAACCACTCTCTAAGTGGTAACTGTGATCACTGTTAGGAGGCAGTGAAGAGTTCAGGGCCCCAGAATCAGAAGTACTCGGATTTGAGGGACACCTGGCTGGCTCAGTTGATAGAGCATGTGACTCTTGATCTCCGAGCTCTGAGTTCAAGCCCGACCTTGGGTGCAGAGCTTACAGATGTGCATACATACATACACACACTAAAATAAAAAACTAAAGAGAGACAAGTACTTCAATTTGGATCCTGGCTCTTGTTTACTAAGCTGTATGACCTTGGGCAAGTCCCTTAGTCTCCCAAGTCTCAGTTTCCTCATTCATAAAATGGGCATATAACAGCGCTAACCCTATTTCCTAGTGGTGTTGTGAGTGAGGATCAAGTAACATAAAGCATTGGAACGAGCATGACATCTGGCATCTAGGAAGTAAGCACTCCAATGTGAATTTTTCATAATTACACTCCATTTTGTTCAATAAAGATTTGCCTAAGCAGAGCACTACTTAAGAATGAAATCAGCCGGGGCGCCTGGGTGGCTCAGTGGGTAAAGCCTCTGCCTTCAGTTCGGGTCATGATCTCAGGGGCCTAGGATCGAGGCCCACATTTGGGCCCGCATCGAGCTCACTGCTCAGCAGGGAGCCTGCTTCCTCCACTCTCTCTGCCTGCCTCCCTGCGTAGTTGTGATCTCTGTCTGTCAAATAAATAAAATAAAATCTTTTTAAAAAATGAATTCAGCCAACAGACACATGAAAAGATGCTCGACATCACTCATCATCAGGGATATGCAAATTAAAACCGCAATGAGCTATCACCTCACACCTGTTAGAATGGCTATCATCAAAAAGACAAGAGAATGGGGCGCCTGGGTGGCTCAGAGGGTTAAGCCTCTGCCTTGGGCTCGGGTCATGGTCTCGGGGTCCTGGGATTGAGCCCCACGTTGGGCTTTCTGCTCGGCGGGGAGCCCGCTTCCCCCCTTCTCTCTCTGCCTGCCTCTCTGCCTACTTGTGATCTCTCTCTGGGTCAAATAAATGAATGGAATCTTTAAAAAAAAAAAAGACAAGAGAAAACAAACATTGGTGAGGACGTGGAGAAAAGGGAAGCCTCGTGTGCTGTTGGTAGGAATGTAAATTGGTGCGGCCGGGTTGGAAGTTTCTCAAAACTTCAAAACAGAAATACCAATAGGATCCAGTAATTCCGCTGCTGGCCATTTACCCAAAGAACGGGAAAACAGCAATTCAAAAACATATATGCCCTCCTATTCATTGCAGCATTATGTACAATAGTCAAGATATGGAAGTAACCTAAGGGCCCGCTGATAGATGAATGGATAAAGACGTAGTGTGTACATGTAATGGAATAGTACTCAGCCATAAAAAAGAATGAGATCTTGCTATTTGCCACAACACGGATGGACCCGGAGGGTACTATGCTAAAATGACAGAAGTCAAAGAAAGCCAAATACCATATGATTTCATTTGTATGTAGAATGTAAAAAAACAAAACCAAACAGGCCAACGGACACACACACACACACACACACACACAATCTCAAATACAGATAACTGGTGGTTGCCAGAGGGGAGTCAGGTGTGGGGATGGGCAAAATAGGCGAAAAGAATTGAGAGAGACTAACTTCCGGTTCTAAAATAAATAAGTCACAGCGATGAAACACATAGGGAATAAAGTTAATAATATCATAATATTACAATATAATATCCAGTCTGGTGACAGACTGGACCCATTATAGCGTGCAGAATTCATATAAAATAAACTTCAGCTTAGGTCTTTTTCAGCTATGGATTTGATCCTGGAAGGGGAAAAGGGGATCTCCGCTTAGGGTCGCAAACGACAATACAAGGGAACCCCAACCCCCTTTATGGCTATTACGATAGATATGTACTCACTGATCCGGTAGCTATTAAAATAAACCTGGGACCGGGCATTAACGACCAGAAAGCAAGAAGTGGTGTGTTGTACAATGGGTGGCTGACATGGATGAGGGGTTTTTGTTGTTGTTCTTTCTATTCTTGTTATTCAATGATTTTTGAAATTTAATTTAAAGACAAAGTGGTTTTAATCTCTCCAAGCTGTGCAGGATAGTGCTATAGAATTCATTATGTCCATTATGTTCATGCGAACATGGATGGTACACAATCTTAGCAACACCCTAATTTATGCCGTTGTTTTGTCACTATCCAGTGCATAACACAATCCGTGAAGCCTGATTTCAGGTGAGAGTACAGGTCAGCTCGCGCACAGCCGCGCTTTCCATTCCCGGGGCCTCTTCACTCAGTCACCGGAGGCGGTGTGCTGCGGGCGCTCTGGACCGCGGGAGCAAGAAACCAAGGGTGTCTCCCCACAGGGGCAGTTTTCGTGGATGGTAAGTCATTTAAGCCATTATTTTTGTATTAAAAGAGATGCAGATATGTTAGCGAGTCTCTTGCACAAATTGAATGCGTTTTAAAAACATAAGCTGTGGCGAGAGTTCTTGCGTACCAAGGACCCGGGGCTGGCACTGTCCCCAGACCCCCGGGGGAACCTATTCATCCACCTCTGTCATTATAGAGACTTTGGTAGAAATTTTTTTTTTAAAGTACTGCTGTACCGGGTAACAGATTTTCAAGTGTCAGTATTACTGGGATGAATTTCATTTCTCCTGCGAAGTTCGCGTATATAGTATTTCTCATTTGTGGGTTTTTTTTTTTAAGATTTTTAACACCATTAATATCTGTACATGGTAATCAAAATCAAATAGTGAAGGAGAGCTACAAGACCAAAAGCAAATCTGTCTTCCCTCTCCCGCCCCCCGTGCCCCTCCTCAGAAGTAACCATTATGAACAGCTTCTGGTAAATCTCTCCCCACCAAAATTGACACATATGGTTAATAGCGGCTGATTTGCTTTTATCGGAATCATATTCTGACTGCTTGGCTTCAAAATGGCATGATTCTTTCAGACTAGCGTCAGACAGTGGGGTCTACCAGGACTCCCAGATGCTGTCGGAGCCAGGGGCGTCAGGGAAGAGGTAGCTTCTGGACTTGGAGCAAGGATTGATTTCTAAGGGTGACCCTTTATTATTAAAAACCCCAAACCAGTACTTTCCTTTCGGGTTTTACTTTTTTAGCTGTGGTTGCTGAGCAACCTGGGGGCAGGATGTGTCTCACATCAGAGCTTTGGTTTGTCCTGTAAAGTCCCCCTCCAGTTTTTGATGTCCTCGGGCTCCATCATTTTCACATAAAGCCAAATCAGTGAAAAGACTATGATTAGGTGATTTAATCCTTCCAGAGAACATTTTAAATATTGAACACAGTTGTAAGTAAATAGTGTCTGACTCAGACTGTGTGGGTAGGTTGGCGTTGGCAAGTGAAATTACAAATGTAAAGATTTACATTAATTTTGGGACCAAGAAGCTGAGCAACAAAATTACAGCTCAGAGTCTGGGTCAAAGGTGAGCTGATTTACCTCCAAATAATTAATATCTGTCTTTTCAAAGCCCGATCTTATTATGTATAATGTGCACTTCGGTATGCGGGTGGAGATTTATTTGAACAACAAATACTGGGATGTGGCGATTTCTGGGCACAAAAAATGCCTTGTGTTCCACTTAAAATGTTTGGAGGAGCTTTCCCATCATTTCAGCCATTATTTGCTTGATGTGCAGGTGAACAAGTTCAGATGCATGGTGCTCTTCTTAGCCAAAGGCTTAACAGAGCCTTTGGTATCCTGGCAACAAATATAAACAATATTCAAGTGACAGATTGAATGGTTGTTTTTACTGGACCCTCTTCAGAGACAAAAACTGAGTTAAATTAAAAGAGTCTATGAATCCATGCCTTTTCCACGACTGTCAACGAGGGGGACAGGGGGAGAGAGGTCTCTTCTTGATGGTGAACATTCATTCTGGGATTTCATTTCCTTGGGCAACTTCTGCAAGGCAGGCAGGAAATGGAGCACTCTTCAAGATTTAAGAGAATGTGCCAAACGCGATCACAGGACCCCTTTCACCGACTCGAACGTTTTCACTCCCAAATTGAAGATGGTCGTGGCTGGAAAGCCATAACCAGAGAGCAAACCCTGCATTTTGCTGTTGACAGATGGATTCTGCAGGGCCTCGTGTTGGGGAGCGAAAAGGGAAAGCCTACCATCAAAAGGATATTCCAGTGCCCTGCTCGGCCGGGAGCGGAGCCATCACCTGGCCAGGGGACAGGTGGCTGGCCAAGCTAATGACTTCCGGGCTTCAGAGCCACCCTTCACCCAGAAGGCACCAGGGCAACGTGTTGATTTGGTTGTGTGGTCTCATGGAATATTCAAAAGCAAGATACGCTTGTGTTGTTTTTTTTTTAAAAGAAGGTTCCAAAATTATATAAGCTGATGTCCCCACAAAACAAGTACTGACTCCTGCTGGTGGAAGGAATTCCCGGTCAGCCCTATAAACTGGGGCAGAGGCCTTAACCCAAGTCTGGGACTTCCTTACCACCCGATCAACCCTGCTGTTCCCCATTTTCCCACTCGGGACTCACTTGTGGGTCTCTTGAGCTAGAGGTCTCGTTTTCAAACACCCAACTTTCTCGCGTGACAACTCTCTAACTCAACTACTTTGCACCTCAGTTTCCCCAGCTGGCATAGTGGGTACCCCTAGTCCCTACCTCATAGGAATAGATTAAAAGGGTTAATATATGTAAAGGGCTTAGAACAATACAATACTTTACATTCTTTTCATTTTATTCCTGGGATCCATCCCTGCCCTCCAGATTTTCTAAAATAGTCTCAAGAAAATGCCACATGTGCTGTAGAAAGGGAATGGCACAGCCACACATGCAGAGAAAATCATAAAGAAAGAAAAGGACATTTCTGAACTGGACTGAATAGGAACATTGCTTATAGGAAAATTCTGAGCTCTAACTCAGAGCACTCATTTCACAACAATGATTATAAAACAGAGCAAAGGTAAAAGAAAAATTCCCTCCTGCCTCACACACACCCAGACCCCACTCACTGCTGGCCCCGTTGGGTACGGTGTGACCATGAGAGCTGCCTTTGCTTGTATAGTATTTCGGGGAATCCATAGGGTCCCAGCCTGATTTCCCAACCCTATGACTTCACTCCCCAGGGAAAAAAGGCGCAGAAAAGAGGAAACATACTAAGGTCTTTGAAAGCAAGAGGTCTCTTTTCACTTTTGCCATTAAGCTCGCGGCTCAGGAGTGCTTTTATTATAAAACTTGAGACTTGAGATGGATTTATTCTAGAAGGGAAGGTCACGGGGTAAAGGAAGGTGTGTGAGCCACTAAACAAAAGCATGTCATTTGCCAATTAGGAGAGAAAGCTGAAAGTCGGCCAACCGACATCGTCTTTCCACTTCAGCCCCATGTTTCTCTGTGTCTTGGGCCATCATGGGTTAGTGCCTTGGTCTGTCCACCAGGAAGATTGGAAATCAACTTTCCTTGTTGTGGCCCTTGTCAGAATCTCTAGAGCCAGACAGATTGGATGAAGTGAAGCCTGTTTCTTGCGATAAAATAGTTGATACAACCAGGTACTGGGGAGTTTTCAGAAACTACAGAATCAGGGTAGGATCACGGCTGTGTTGACCTCTTCTGCGCCTGATGTCATGCTAAGCACTTCACAGGACATAGATTAACTCTCCCGATCCTCTCAACAGGCCTGAGAGATAGGAATTCTAATTAATTCCATTTCACAGCTGACAAAACTGAGGCTTGCAGAGTCAAGATAATGCATGTACTCTGAGCTGTCTCACTTGCAGGGGGTTTCAAAGAGCACGGCAAGGTGAACCTGTCCAACTTTTTATTGCGGGTCATGAAACATATTAAAATATGAAAGCCCACTAGTTTCAATAGCAAAAGACAGAATTCACATGACAAATACTGAAGAGAAATTGTAATAAACAAAGCATGGTTTACAGAATCCATTTTTAGAGGACAGGTTATTTTCTCTCGTTATTTTTATTATTTTTTTAAGATTTTATTTATTTTTTTGAGAGAGAGAGAGTGCATGAGTGCGGGGGGAGGAGCAGAGGGAGAAGGAGAAGCAGGCTCCCCACTAAGCAGGGAGCCTGATGTGGGGCTCGATCCCAGGACCCTGAGATCCTAACCTGAGCCGAAGGCAGACGTTTAACGAACTGAGCCACCCAGGCACCCCTATTTTTCTTTTTAGCCAATTTAAGAATTATTGCTGTAAAAAATCACGAGAACCTAAAGCTCTCGAGTTAAATTTTATTTTATTCAAGTTTCCTTAACTTTTCCAGGACAGACCTTCCTTCTAAATGAAGGCTCTTGGCAGAGAATGCGGAGCCCCTGTAAGGTTGCACGCCTGGAGGCTGGGCATATGGGGCCCTAGGGTAGGCTTAGCCCAAACCAAATACCACAGGCACATGGCCAGATGGTGTTGGGCTCCCTTTCGCCTCTCACCAGGGTTGGGTCTCAGAAAAATGCAGAGACCTGACTGGGCCTTGGTCTGTTTTACCTGGTTGCACCTACCTGGAGAGAGATTGCTACTACTCTTTTTGGCGCATGCTCTGCAGTCCCAAACCAAACCACTTGTCATTTCCTAGTGACTCTGCCCATCCACTTTCAGGTTTCCAGGCTTTGTTATATTCTTACTACCCGCCCCGCCTGCCTCTTGGCCAAGACACAGTCCTTCAAGACTCAGCTGAAATCACACCTCGTCCTCCTCGGGGCTTCCTTCCCCAGACTCCACCACCCAGGCTCTCGGCCATCTTCTTTGAACTGCTAAAGTAGTCTATTTCTATCAGCTCCATGAGCACGGTGATTTTTGTCTGTTTCATTCATGGCTATATCCCCTGTGCCTAGAACAGTGCCTGGCACATAGTAGGTATTCAAGAAATAAGCATTGAGTGATTGAATTACAATGTTTATTTCATGCTTTGGTAGCCACATGCTTCCTTGTCTGTTTCCATCTGGGGTTCTGTCTTGCTCCTCTTTATGTTCCTAACACTGAGCACAGAACCTAAGTCAAAGTGAATGTCCACTGGAGAGAGAAATGAGTGAACGAAGGAAGGAGGGAAGGAAGGAATGACACGTGGAATTTGTTCCTTTGCTTATCCATCGGCTTGATTGAATTTGGGCTGGATCCAGCCTCTTGCTACCTGGGGACAATTCTGTACTGAATCACGCAGGGCCTTCCAGACTTGGATCTGTTTTTCGCCTAGTCCCTGGGCTTACAGGGAGGATCTGGATACAGCAGGGGTTTGGAAATCCTGTCCTACTGTTACATTGTCCATGCTAGAGACCTAGTCCAAAGCAGTTGCTCCTACTATCCAGCGAGCACACGCTGCCCATTCGATCACAAGCCCCTGACACAGAGCCCTTCATATGGAAAATACTCGATGGGTATCTGATTGCAATCGTGACAATGCTGAACACTGATTGTCACACAAGATGACTCAGGCCACTCCAGGGGAGAAGAACAGGCATGTTATTGGGGCACCTGAGGACGCTGCCATTAGAGCTGTACCAACTGCACACCCACGTGACCTATTAGGGCTGATTAGACCAGACATACTTCTGCGCCTGGGCCTGATGTTCCCAGCTTCTAAGACAGCGCGGTCATTGAAAGCGGTTAGAACCCTAGACTGAATGTGACCCTCTCTGACCTGCTCTGCAAGCAAGTGAGTTTGTTCTTTCCCTCCATCTCTGTCTCTGTGTCTCCATCTCCCTCTCTCTCTCTCCGAGGTGGATGGGAAGCCCTTAGGGTGACCAGGGTCTTGGTCTATTGCTGCTCCCCCATTGTCATGTCTTGAGCGTTTTCTGACGGGCCAGGCGCTCTGCTCTTCTAATTGTGTATGGATCCTCTCATTCAATGCTTTCGGCAGCTTTATGATGTGAGTGCTAGGATAACCATTTCTCAGATGAGAAAACTGAGGCAGCTGGCAAGCCACGTAAAGCCCCTGCGGCTGAAAGCAGGGGCCCCGCCAGTCAGAGAGGGCCGGGGAGCAGCGCAGGATAGTGCGGTGCCTGGGAAATGACCGGGGAGAGCTGAGGGAGGGGACCGCTTCAGTCTGGGAGCCATCGGCCTGTTTGGGGGCTGACCCAACGTCGGCCGCGAGGAGAGGCACTCGGTATAGTGCTTTATCAAGAGCATGACTCTGCCTCTTTCCAGCGGCGAGACCGTGGGCAAGCCCCTAAGCTCTCGGCGCCTCAGCTTGCTCAGCTGTGGAATGGGGGCAAGAACAGCACCGTAGTGCGGACGGAATAAGTGAGTCAGTATCTGCGAGGTGCGCGGGCCAGAGCACGGCCCAGGATGCGCGCCCCAGCGGGGAAGGCCCGCCGACTCTCGCCCCGCACACAGGCCAGCCTCCTCCGTGGGGAGGCCGGCTTTTTCCAGGGAAGCTTTGCAGGGGGCGCTCTCGGCGTGCTGGCGGCGCGGTAGGGTCCGCTCCGCGGTCGATCCGGGAATGGCAGAGGGAAACGCCCCCACCTGCCACGAGAGGAATTGAGGGCGAGTACCTGGTCGAGGGGAAGGCTGAGCGCGCTCTGGGGGAACAACACGGCTGTCGTGGGCCTCGCGGCGACTGAAAGCCGCTGGCAATGCCAGGCTGGATGAGAGAGGCGGGCCGAGGAAGCCCCCGGCGCAGCCCCCGCCACCAACTGCGCGCTGACCCGCCGGGCTCCGGGCGCCTCCTCGCGGCTGCCTGCAGAGGGCGCGCCCCGCGCCCCTGCGCGCCGCCACCGGCCGGCTCCGAGGGCGGTGCCCTCCGCGCGGGCTGCTCCCCGCCCAGATTGCGCCAGCCCACCTCTCCCAAGAAGCCCCCTCTGCCCGCTGCGGCCGCACGCTTCCGGCCGAGAACCTCCGACCTGTCGTCTGCACTTACGTAATTTGGAACTTGGGTGTGTGCTGGCTGGTCCCCCCAGTGTGCGGATGCACGGGGCAGACCTGGGCGGCTCAACAGTCACATAGCAGGTGTCTCGCCCCCCATCACACACAGCCCCAGGCACCCCGGGAGCAAGGGCCCCGCAACACTTGACCTGCCTTTATGAGGTCTCACCGTAGTGGCTCCGGAAGGAGAGCCCCGGGGGTGGCGGAAGAGGCTCCTGGCGGGATGCCTGCAAGACCTCAGTTGTCGCCTTGAGCCTTCACTAGCACTAGCAGGGCGGGACTGGGAGGCAAGGCCTGGGTGTGAAGGGTACCTGTCGGCGGGAGAGCCCGAACATTTCAGTACAGAGACCTGTGCTGGGCACACAGGGCGCGGGTATAGACAAGCTGCTGGCCCTCGTGGGAGGCAACGTGGAAAAACAGAAAGGAGAGATTTCGAGTCGGAAAATCCGCACCCCACCCCCACCCCACACACTCTAGTTGTGTGACCTTGAGCACACCATGTCACTTTTCTGAGTCTGTTTCCCCACTGGCATCTCTGAGGGGGTCTAGAGTGGGGGTGGGGCGGGGCGAGGTGCTCAAAGAATACCGGAGCCAGGTCTGTACCGTTAGCATTTTCACGAGAATACATTCATCTACCAAGTAATTCAAATTATATTTTATTATAGTTGTTTTTATTTTTTTAAGATTTTATTTTTTAAAAGTAATCACTACACCCCAACGTGGGGCTCCAGCTCACAACCCTGAGATCAAGAGTCGCACGCTCTAGAGACTGAGCCGGCCAGGTGCCCCTAAATGACATTTTATAGCTGAAAAGTAAAATGGCATTGGTAGCGTTTTGCAACAATCAAACAATCAAATATTTATGAAAGCTCTTTGTGCGTTCCGAGAGGCTCCACAAAAGGTTTGATTTTTCCGTTTGCTAAAATACACAGTAGCTGCTTGCTAACTGCTTCTTGAAGGAGGAAGAAAGTGCGTTCTAGGTGACAATGAGAACGGTGGGCTTTGGCAGGTGGAGGCCAGGCTCACCCCACACCTTGAGGATCGGACTGGATTTCAGTAAAGAGGCATAGCGCAGGGCATCTAGACAGAGGCAGGAAGGTCGTGCCAGAGGCCGCAGATCTCTGCTTCAGCTCACTATCATGTCCCAGCACCTAGCACCGTCCTCGGCACATAGTAGGTCCTCAGAAAGCGTCTGTGAAAGGAACCAACAAATGAGCAAATGAATCTGGCCAAGTGGAAACCAGAGTTTCCCATACACTGAGTCAGGACAAGCAGACAAACAGAAACCAGAAGGACGCAGCGGCTTTCGAGAACATTTTCTCCCCAGCTGGATTGGAAGCTCTAAGAAGTGGGGACAGAGCCATGGCTGGCGTGTTCCTCCCTGTATCCTCAGCACCAAGAACGGGAACCAGCACACAGAAAGAGCTCTACAAATATTCAGTGAAGTGAGTGGCTGAATGTGGCCATTTGCGGAAAGGTGTAGTCCGAGGAGTAAGAGAGCCGTGAGTCTGAGGGCCGACTCTGCCTGCGATTGCACGGGTGACCTCTGATAAGTCGCCTAACGTCTCGGAGTCTCATTTTCCCCTCTGATGGTAAGCCCCACTTCACAGCGTTGTCCTGAAGTTTTAGTGACAAAACACGCATCAGTGCCTGCTGCCACCTGCAGGGACGGTTGGGAGCCCTCACCGTCTCACCCCTTCAGAGGGAGCAGATGCGGGTTTCCGGGTGCTGGCAATAGGGGAGAGAGAGAAAGGGCTGAGGGGGAAAGAAAGATTGAAGGGCCTTGTTATTTCCAAAAGGAGACCGCAGGGTGCCTGCGTGCAAACTAAGCGGGGAGATAGGGATGAGCTCAGGAAGAGACAGAGGCCTGCCAAGTGGGCTTTACTGCTGAAGAGCAGTGCACCGAGTGCTGGCTGGAGCCCCTAGGCGACAAGCAGAAGAACCCAGAAGACTCCCAGGGGGTTCTGCCATGCCTGGTCAAGGAAAGCCACAGTGGCCGATTCCCAGACACTGCCAGGTTTTCGGGCTGTGGTATTTTCGCAGGAATTTTAGAGACGCACGTGTATTTTCTTCTCTTCTCCCAAAATGTCAGAAAAGCACAGTCCACAAGGGGGCAGATGCTATCTCTCGGAGTCCAGTCACTGTAGAAACGCGGGGTACTAAAAGGCCAGCTTCCCTTGTCAGATTCTCCAGCACCTAAATGAGCCAGAGAAGGCAGGATCCTTGGTGGTAGTCCCCTCCCCTGCCCTCATTAACAGAGGTGTGTGAGTCATGATGTGGCCACGAGGGTGAGTGCTGGGAAGCCACAGGCCCTGACTGATGCCAGGGGACATTGCTTCGTGCTCAGACTTGGCACGGCTCCCTGCTTCTGGTCTAGCTCCTGGCTGCCTTGCCGTTTGTGTCTCCCTCGCAGGGCCAGGGAGATGCGAAGGGCCTTATGCCCCACAGTCCTCGAGGGGCAAGCAGAACTCCTGCAGACAGATCAATCTGGCCCGTGCTCACTCCACACAGGGCCCAGGACTGGGTGTTGGGAGGTGGAAATCCAGGAGAAAGCAGAAGGAGCTAATGGAAGCAGGGAGGCAAACCCACAGCGATTCAGAGAGTGGCTCTGGGGTCAGAGAGTGGCTCTGGGGTCAGCTCCCAGCTCTATCACTTCTTAACTGTATGTCTTAGGACAAGCTACTCAACCTCAGTTTTCTCATCTGGAAAATGGGGACAGTACTAACAGCCACCACCTCATAGGGTTTCAATGGGACAACGTATCAATGAGCCAGTGCCTGGGCAAATGATACTTAATAAATGGTGGCTGTCATCCTTGTTACTGTTCGTAGTAACAGTAAAGCAATCTGGTACCTACTGGATACAGAAAAAACCTGGAAGACACAGTGACAAGGTAGTAGGTGGTGGGTTTTTCCCTGAGTCGTGGAAGGTGAAGAGGCAGGAGTTGTGAGCACGGAATGGAGAGGGCATCCAGATAGAGGGGAAGGGGGTGAGGTCTTTAAGGTTGACAGGTGTCCTTGAATAAAGGGCTCACTTGCTCTGCGTTGGCAAGGGTGGGGCTTCCTCACAGGGGCCCAGCGGCTGCCAGGCTGCGGAGGCTGCTTGGTTCCCCATTTCAGTATTAAGAAGCTGAGGACGTGATGTGGAAAAAAAAAAGGGGGGTCTCAGGTGATTAGTAGAGAAGTCTCTTGGTTTCCAGCCTCGACATTTTAGAAGAGGAAGGCAAATCCAAGAGAGCAAGTGCATTAGAGTTCTCAATAGGAGGTAGAGATAGATCAATAATAGAAAGGTAGGAAGACAGATTTTTTTAAGATTTTATTAGAGAGAGCGGGAGTGCATGAGAGAGAGAGAGAGCAGGGGCAAGGGCAGAGGGAGAGGGAGAAGCAAACCCCCTGCTGAGCAGAGAGCCCGATGCAGGACTCTATCCCAGGACCCCAAGATCATGACCTGAGCCGAAGCTGGGTGCATAACCCACTGAGCCACCCAGGCGCCACTAGAAGAGATAGTTATTATAGGAACTGGCTCGTGTGATCAGGAAGGCCAAGAAGTCACAACAACAGCCACCTGTAAGCTGGAGACTCAGGAAAATTATTGGTGTAACTCCGAGTCCAAAGGCCTGGGAACCATGTGGCCGATGGCACGAGTCCTGGTCCAAGTCCAAAAGCCCAAGAACCGAAGCACCAATGTCTGAGGGCAGTAGAAGATGGATGTCTCAGCTCAAGCAAACGAAAAGGGGGGGGCAAATTTGCCTTCCCTCCAGCCCACACTGGTGAGGGCAATGGTGTCTCAGTCTCCCAATTCAAACGCTAATCTCTTCCAGAGACCCCTTCACAGACACACCCAGAAATCACCTTTTACCAGCTAGCTGAGCCTCCCTTAACCTACTTGGCACGTAGAACTCACCAGTTCTGCAAGCCGCAGAAGAGAAGAGCCCCAGTGTTTTCTCTGCAGGTGCAGACCTGGCGGGAATAAACTGGGAGCACAGAATGAAGCCGTCGGACGCGTATCTAGAATTCCTCCGCCGTGACCCAGCGGGACCTAGAAGTCTGCTTCCACCCACAAACGCCTTACTTTCAGCCGTCAAATGTTCACCCCCAGACAGCGCCCTCCCCCCACCCCACCCCCAGGGCGGTAAGGGAGGGGCGGGGGAGAGGGGAGAAGGAGGTTCCTGACATCTTGAGTCCCAGGGCCTGGTCTAAGGCTTTCATTTCCATACTGACTTTACAAGCTTAATTTAACGTTCCCTGTTAGCAGATCTTTCTAGGGCCTTGACTCGGGCTGTCCACATGGTAGGCACCCAGCGAACCCTGGGTCCCACGGGCCCTTGGGGGCGGGGAGGCCTCAGCCCGAAGAGCCCCAAACAAGAGATACTATATTTAGCCTGAAGATACCGTAAGTGATTTTTTTGGCAGCACTTTTCCTTGCCCGAATGAAGTCGGATTAGGCGAAGATGAAAATTAAGTTTATGAGAGAAAGCGGCCCGGAGTGGTTAAGCGCAGCCGTGATGGGCTCGTATCCACACGGACCGATTTCCGACGGGTCCCCACTACTTTCTAGCTGGTTCTGCGGGGCTGAGCTTCTTCAGCGTAGAAGGCACGCGGCCGGAAGCCCCTCCTTGGGGGCATGTCCGGGAGGATCGCTTGCAAGAGAGAATGTGTGCACAGGGCTGAGCCCCGCCGGGGACCCCCGGAAGCGTTCCGGAAAGGTCATGCTTATTTGCACCTACTTCCCAGCAGGTGGGATGCGCTTCGCAGAGAGGAAGCCTGGAGGTAGCCTGGGGGCCTGGGGTGAGGTGCAGAAGGAAAGTCAAGGCAGGATTCCAAAGGGTGGTCGAAAAACCACGCCTCACCAGAAGACTGCCTTGTCCCCTTGCCCCCACCCAATAGCCGACCCTTGTTCTCCGGCTGGGGCTAGACCCTCCGCCGATTCTTGCGGCATCCCGCCGGAGGCACTGGCCCCTGGCCCGCTAGCCAGAGCCGATCGGGAAACACTTCTCTGCGCCAGGGCCAGGGGCAGGCCCGCGGCTGGGGACAGGGGCGTGTCTGCAAGGTGACGGGCTGTCACCCACAGAGTCACCTTTGTCCATGAAGGGTGGATGACTCGGTCAGAGCCTGTGGAAGGACAAGCTCCCTTCTGCCTTGGGCAGGGCTCCATCTGCCTCTGCGTTCTTGCCAGATTATCGGTCTCCTTGTGTGACGTATTTGGAAAAACAACTAGCAAACGGGTGTCTTTTTTTCAGCCAGGACATGGTAAGAAGACCTCTTGGAAATAACCCCCATGGCAAAAGCCTGAAGTGTGTCCCAAGTCAGGAAGGCCGATTGGTCAATTCCATCCATACGTCCTGGTTCCTTTGTTGCTGTCAACAACCCTGGCACTTTATTTTATTTTTTTAAAGATTTTGTTTATTTATTTGACAGAGAGAAACACACAGAGAAAGGGAACACAAGCAGGGGGAGTGGGAGACGGAGAAGCAGGCTCCCACTGAGCAGGGAGCCTGATGTGGGGCTCGATCCCAGGACCCTGGGATCATGACCTGAGTGGAAGGCAGATGCTTAATGACTGAGCCACCCAGGCGCCCCAACCCTGGCACTTTACTTTTTTTTTTTTTTAAGTTTTATTTATTTACAACATCTCTACACCCAGCATGGGGTTTGAACCCACAACCCTGAGATCAAGAGTCGCAGATTCTTCCGACTGAGCCTGCCGGCTCGCCCTGACTTATAGTCTGCATAGGTAACATGTGCCTCTGCTAGCAACCCCCAAGGGGTTGGTGGTAACTGCTCAGTCTCTCTCCCACTGCTATCGCCATCCTCAGATGATCTATGCATTTTTACTCCGGTTTGTGGTCCCTGTGCTCAGCAGAGCGCCAAACAAGTGTCCCTTTAAAGAAAGTTCGGTGCTTGAAGGTTTTTGCTGCAAAACATGTTGCCCTTGGGGCACCTGGGTGGCTCAGTGGTTTAAGCCTCTGCCTTCGGCTCAGGTCATAGTCTCAGGGTCCTGGGATCGAGGCCTGTATCGGGCTCCCTGCTCAGCAGGGAGCCTGCTTCCCCCGCCCCCCCCCCCCCCGTCTCTCTGCTACCTCTCTGCTTACTTGTGATCTCTGTCTAATAAGTAAATAAATCTAAAACAAAACAAAAACAAAAACATGTTGCCCTCATCCCAGCCCTGGGTGCGGGCACTGTCCCCGTTACTATTTCCACGGGAACAGCAGCGCATTACCTGTCCAGGCTTGCTGTTCTGGCTGTACTTGCTCAGGACTGAGACTTACGAGGCCACTACGGCCTTGCTCACTGTAAACAACTTGTCATCTACCCCAATGTACTCCTCTTCTTCCCATTTCTGCTCGGTGACAAGCCAAAGCTTAGCTGGGGCCGCTTTTCGGTGGTGGTTTTTGCCTGAGGCTGAGTTACAAGGATTTTTTTTTTAAAGATTTTATTTATTTGTCAGAGAGAGAGGAGAGCGAGCGAGCACAGGCAGACAGAATGGCAGGCAGAGGCAGAGGGAGAAGCAGGCTCCCCGCCAAGCAAGGAGCCCGATGTGGGACTCGATCCCAGGACGCTGGGATCATGACCTGAGCCGAAGGCAGCCGCTTAACCAACTGAGCCACCCAGGCGTCCCCTGAGTTACAAGGATTTTGATGCCGTGTTCATCTTTGGAGAGACTCTCGGCACACTCAGCCCAGAATCTAGGCTCGGAAAATAAACTGCAGGAGTTTCCGAACCCTGGAGGTATGCCTCAGCCCCCGCCAGAGCTGACTTTTCCAGAAGCATCTGAGCATCCAATGTCCTCATTTTCTTTCTCCCTCTCTCTGTCTCTGATGTGACTGGGGAACAAGCTGGACCCATGTACCTCATCCATATAAAAGGGCCTACAGAAGAAAGGAAAAGGGGAAAGGGAAAGGTCACTCCCTGTCCTGCTCTGTGCTTCCAAGGATGATAAGCCCAGGGAGGCAGCAGGACAGAAGAGTAAAGAGAACGGAGTCTGGGGTCACTGCCTGGGCTGGAGTCACTCTGCCATTTATCAGCTGTGTGACCTTAAGCAAGTTATTTAACCTCTCTGTGCCTCAGTTTCTTCAACGATCAAATGGGGATGATGACTGGACCTACTTTAAAGGGTGGTTATGAGAACTAATGAATTAACAGATCGCAAAGCATTTAAAACAGTGCCTGACCTATGGTCGATGCTATACACGTGCTTATATTTTTTACTTTTTTAAGATTTTATTTATTTATTTGACACAGAGAGAGAGAGATCACAAGTAGGCAGAGAGGCAGGCGGGGGGGGGGGTGATCAGGCTCCCCCCTGAGCAGAGAGCCCGACTCGGGGATCAATCCCAGGATCACGTGATCCCAGAGATCACGACCAGAGCCGAAGGCAGAGGCTTAACCCATTGAGCCACCCAGACGCCCCCTGTACACGTGCTTTAGAAATAAAAACGAAAATGCTCCTGTTAGTGGTTCCTATGTTAGATCCAGTTCCCCTAGTCCCTGCCTGTAAGTTTCAAGGCTGCCCCTGATGGATCTGGGGCTCATTGGTGTATGGGAAAAAGCTGAACGTTCTGGGGTGTTTGGTGCATCTCTGACACAGAGGGAAGCCTGGAGAATAGCCTCTATTTAGACAAAAAGTCTGTATAAAGGCAGGACTGTGCTAGCTAAAGTCCTATGACACCGGCCTTTGCCTGGGGCTGCCCTTGGGGCCCCACTCCATCGCTAGGGGGCTGAGAAGAGCCCTCCTCGGAGCTTCCCCAGCCAGGGCCTTCCAGGAGCTGGGCTAAGCGCTTAGCCTCCCCAAAGGCGCTTGTGCTGCCATGGCAACGGGCCTCTGCCCTGCAGGGCTGCGGAGCGAGACACCAGCCAGGAATCCAGGTCCAGGGCTCGGTGGGCATCGGAGTTCATTCTGCCTGATTGGCAGGCTGGGCTCCAGACAACAGAGGTGCCTTGTGCTTTTCAAAGGGCTGGGTCTCCTGTTTCTGTTTTATGCCGACCCAAGCAGTGAGCTTACCAAGTGCCCTAGCCCCAGAAAGCCTTCCAGAGTCCACTCTGCAGGGGCTCCTAGAAAGTTCCATGGGAGGAGCCAGGGACTGTCATCTAGGAGAACTTCAGAGCCTCAAGGATGGGTCCCAGTGAGCCTTCAGTCACCCTTGGAGACTCACTCAGGTTTTGACATCCCTCCGTAATGGGAACCCTCATGGCCCTGACCACATACACCTGCACTGCCTGTGTTCAGGCAGGGCCGAGCCCACCTGTGCCAGGACAGCAGGGGTTCGAAGGGCATACTGCCTGGTTCCCAGGTGTCACCTAAACAAAGTTTAGTGCAGTTCTGCGGAAAGGTGAGGGCAAGGAGCTTATCCTTACCAAGCAATACACTTCCGGACTCATTCAGCGAAACTTTGTTGAGTGCCTGCTAGGAACCAGGCCCTGTGCCAAGTACTGAGGGGAGGGGAAGAGGATACAGAAATGAATTAAGTGTGGGTTTTGGTTGTTTTTTTTTTTTTTTTTGAAGATTTTATTTATTTTCCAGAGAGAGAGAGAGAGAGAGACCGAGCACAAGCAGGGGAAGCAGCAAGTAGAGGGAGAAGCCCACTCTGGGACTCGATCCCAGGACCCTGGGACCATGACCTGAGCTGAAGGCAGATGCTTAACCCACTGAGCCACCCAGGCGCCCTTAAGTGTCGTTCTTGTCCTTAAGGACTTTGTTCTCTACCAGAGAGGGCAGCTATATGGATACATGTAGTTAACTAACTATAACATGAGACCAAACTCATTCACTGATCTGACATTTGCTGAATACATATTCTGGGCAGGGCACAGCAGAGAACAAGAGAGAAAAAGTCATACCCTTAAGGAGTGTATAGCCCAATAAGGGAGGCAAAGAAGCAAAAAGACAAGTATAATATAGTGTGATGAGGGTCTGTAGGCAGATCTTTGGGAGGAAAAAGCATGGCTGTCTGACCAGCACTTGGGGACTGGGAAAGCTTCCAGGAGGAAGTTTCATCTAAACCAAGACCCACAGCTGCCACTTGGCATGGCTGCAGTGTGAATGGCGGCGCCCCCCTGGAGCCCCTGGAGTTGGGCATCATTTGTGGCAGCCCAGGCTGAGGAACGAATAAGAGTCAGCCGAGAGTACTTGGCAGGTGTGGCAAACGGGTAGTGGCTCACAATGGCTAGAGCACAAGGACCAACTGGTGACTGTGGATGGAGGGAGTGTGGGAGTAGGAGACTTGTCATTTTTTTAGAAGACTTTATTTCGAGAGCATGCACACACGAGAGCAGGGGAGGGGCAGGGGCAGAGGGCGAGAGAGAATCTCAAGCAGACTCCACTCTGAGCGCAGAGCTCAACATGGGGATCAATCCCAGGACCCTGAGATCACGACCTGAGATCAAAATCTAGAGTGTCAGACATTCAACCAGCTGAGCCACCCAAGCCGCCCTGGAAACTCGTCATTTTGCAGCTATCATTGTAAGGACTGGATCGGACTATGCATGCTAAACCCAGTGGAGGTTTCATACATTCATTCATTCATTTAATTAGCAGGGGTAGGAGTAGGGGCAGAGGGAGAGAGAGAACTTTAAGGTCCTATGACCAGCGCAGAGCCACGCGCGGGCTTCATCTCACCACCCTGAGATCAGGATCTGAGCCGAAATCACGAGTCCCATACTTAACTGACTGAGCCCCCGAGGCGCCCCCCAGTGGAGACTTTAATGAGAAGCAGGATATTTGATGGTCTTACAGTGTCTCCCCACAGACTGTTTATTATATGCAAGGGAGGAAAAAAGTAGCTATAGGGTGGAGACTCCCCAGGCCACCTTGAACTGGTGATCAAAATTAGCATCACCAAGGAGAGACAGATCTAGGCTAAGCGCCCCCAGATCGGACACCCTATTACCTACACCGTGTGCCAGCAGAGATTGCCAGCAGCAATCTGATCATGAGGAAACCCCAGGCAAGCACAGCATGAGGTGCATTCTGCCGAGAGAAATTTTGGCAGGAAAGAAAAACGCGAATATTTAAATTGGCAGGAGGGGGAAGTGATCTGTCCAAAAACAGCAAGGTCAGAAGAGACCCAAAGATGCCGTGGGGTGTTCCAGATCAACACGAGCTGAACAGAAAGAACAACTCCAGGCGATACCCGATCCTGAGCAGCTCCTATACTGGAAGGGAAGAAATGTTCTAAAGGGCATCAGTGGGTCACCTGACAAAGCTGCAATACGGACAGTAGATTAAAGTATTGTGACAGTAGGGTGGCGAGGCTGGCTCAGCCAGTTGCGCTCTGACTTTTGGTTCTGGCGCAGGTCATGATCTCAGGGTTGTGAGATCAAGAGCTCCATGCTCAGCGGGGAGTCTGCTTCTCCCTTCCCCCTCCTTCCCCTTTCCTCTCCCTCCCCTTCTGCCTCTCCCCTCCAAGCATTCTCTTTCCCTCTTTTTTTTTTTAAGGTTTTATCTATTTTAAGAGAGAGGGACAGGGGGAATAGGGGAAGGAGAAGCAGGCACCCCACTGAGCAGAGAGCGTGATTCGGGGCTCAATCCCAGGACCTTGATATCATGACCTGAGCCGAAGGCAGACATTTAGCGACTGAGCCACCCAGGCGCTCCTCTCTCTCCCTCTCTTAAAAAAAAAAAAAAAGCATTGTAACACTGTCGCACATATGAAACTGAAAGTCATACGATGGTTATGGAAGACTATGTCTCTCTGCTTAGGGAATTCACTGCTTAGGAAATTCACCTACACGGAAGAGGAGGAGTGAAGAATCGTCATATATACAACCCACCCTGGCATGGCTCAGAAAAAGTGTTCATGTGAGAGTATAAAGTGACATACAGGATGTAGACATACAACATGAGTATATGCACATGTGTATGTATAATGTATATACAGAACGTGTGTGCGCGGGCGTGTGGAGAGAAAATCAAATGATAAAGGCAATGGCATAATGTTAACAATAGGCTTATCTGAGTAAAGGTTCTACAAGTGTTCCTTGGGCTATTTTTGTTTTTCCGATGGTTTCTAAATTGGAAATTCTAAGTAAAAGTTTAACAAATGATGTCCAGGTGTCAGGTACAAAGGAACGGGGGCTAGGGGAGCACAGAGAGGCAAAAACAGCAGCCAGATCTTTGTTTTCGCAGCTGTACTGAGCTGTATTTCACAGGTTATACTGTGTAAGTTTAAGATGTACAACGTGATGGTTCGCCGCATTTATATATTGCGAAATAATGACGTCAGAGTGCAACTTGCTAGTTACATTTCCTGGTAAATTTCCTAGTAACTTTCTAGTATCTAATACAGTCTGATGAACTATTAATGCCACGCTGCATGCTAGATCTGTAGAACTTACTCATAACTGCAAGTCTGTACCCTCTGACCGACATGTCCTCTCTTAGCAGTGGCCAGATCTTGAAGAGACTTGCAAATTATGATTGGAATCTGGACTTTAATCCTGAGGACAATGAGGTCTACACAACCAGTATCTGTCGGACAAAAAAGACCTTGCACCGCCATGTTGACTCATGTTTTGTTTTGTACTTTGTAGCTTTGGGCAGTTTACAGATTTGGAAGCCTCGTCACCTCCCCCAGGGCGGGTGTTACAGGGCTGTAGGGTTGAGAGAGGTAAAAGGTGAATTCCCAATGAGTTCAGGGAAAGGGGCTGGTCTCAGAGGAAGAGCCACCACCCATTTACAGCCCCACCCCCAACTCCCTCTCCCTGACTTCCGCCTCCCTTCCGGAAGGAAGCCTGGACCACCTCCTGGGAAGTCTTAGATGGCATCACCCTGGAGAGACCCTCGGAGGGAAGTTTCCACCCAGTCAGTGCAGGAGCTGGCGGTTCTGACCCTCCCTTTCCCAAGGCAATGCCTTCCTCCTCGCACACTTTCTTCTAGATGGTTCCTTCAGGGCGCCTGGGTGGTTCCGTGGTTAGAGCCTCTGCCTTCGGCTCAGGTCGTGATCCCAGAGTCCTGGGATCGAGTCCCGCATCGGGCTCTCTGCTCAGCAGGGAGCCTGCCTCCTCCTCCTCTCTCTCTCTGCCTGCCTCTCAGCCTACTTGTGATCTGTCTGTGAAATAAACAAATAAAAATCTTAGATGGTTCCTTCAGGACCCAGCCCAGCCCTTCCCTGGAAGCCGCTTTTCTCCCATCCTGGGAATGGCCCTAGCCCTGCGGACCTGCACCTTACCCTACTCTGGGGCCTTCCCCTGCCTTCCTCATTGGTGTCAAAACTTACTTTTCATTTCACATGCCTTCCTTTCTGCCCAGGAAAATTCGATGCCGGTAGGAAAAGTCAGAGAAGCTGGGTTCTGCCCCAGAGTAAACTAGCTAATATGTCAGCCAGGTCCCCAGAACTTACCGAAATAAGGGGCACTTTGGGCACCTACGAGTTGGAGAAAAATGTGTGTTTGCGCCCTCTTCCCCGCTGCTTTGGGCATATCAGTGGGGGCTGCTTTAGGGATCAGGCTAGGGATGGTGTGGGTGTTGGATCAGGGATGACGGGAGGGCTGGAGGCAAAAAAGCACATCAAAAGGTTGTCACCGTGCTTGGAGAAGTTGGTGACCTGACCTAAAGTCTTGGCAGAGCATGCAGGGTCAGCTGGATGAGGCCCAAGTGTGCGGGAGAGAACAGGCTTGACTTGCTGGCCAAGGGAAGTTGGGGGGACGGGGGTGAGGGAGTGTCCAGGTTTCCCAGTTGGCCACGGAGGTGAGTGGCAGCGCAATTTCTTGAGAAAGGGGTCATGGGGCAGGACCAACTGTGGGTTCGAAGAGGAAGGGGAGGACGAAAAGCATAGGGTATGGAAATTGCAGTTGCTTATGGGACATCCAAGTGACACGTGGAGTGAGGGCAAAGTCTGGTCTGGAAACAGTTTTAATATTTTAACACACACACACACACACAACCAGAACTTCCAACCTGCTACACTCTGAGGGTCCTTCAGCCCAGGACATGTTGAGAGAAGGGATGTTGGTTGGGTGGAGCGTGGGGGCTTGGCAGGGAGTGGACCGCTGGTACATCTGTCCCCTGGGACCCCTCGTGCTTCTGAGGGTACTGAACCCTTACTGTCTGCTTCCTCACCCTGGTCACTTCCCATCCTCCGTCATATGGGGAGGAGGGCCCCAGCCTCCCAGCTGCAGGGGATGTTGTCAGGCTTGAGGCCAGGAGCAGCCAATCCCCCATCAGCACCTGGGCCAGCAGCCCAGGGAGGGGAGGCGCAGGGTGGGGCGGCACACAGGGAGGGCTGAGGGGTGAAGGTGACTTTCCGTTTAGGTTGGAAGGAAAACAGTTGGCATCCAGACTTCCTGATTACCGAATAGCTAACTGGTAAATTTTGGTGTGTGCCTGGGGATGGGGTGGGGCAGGGATTGGGGAGTTTGCCCTTCTCCCGTCCCCCAACTGTTAGCAATAATAAAGGACACTCCTTGGACAAGATTCCAAAACGAGTACTTGGACTCCGGGCTCCACACTGTGATTCTGTTTCACCAGGAAGAAATCTTGACTGTCTGCCAGGCCTGTTATCAGTGATGCACTGGGTCACTGAGGGCTGGTCTTTGTATGAAGTGCGGGCAGGGGCGGGACTGGGGACCTGGGCCCTTGGAGAGCCGCCCACCAAGGTGCACACACAGAACGCTCAGTCATGCCCTGGCATCTGAGCCTTGCAGCTCAGCATGCCCCGACCGCCTCTGAGCAGACCTGCTAGATTCCCTGCTGGTGACCTGGAGAGCAGAGACAAGGGCATGCGGCCTGGAAGGAAACGGGGCTGGTCTGTGACCCACACGCAGAGGATGGCCCAGAATGCCGGGCAGACTTCCCACCAGACAGAGTCAGATTCCGAATCAGCAAGAGGCCCAACGGAAGACCCAAAGTCACGGCCACCCTCTCCTGCTGAA
The DNA here is from genome assembly GCF_902655055.1 of Lutra lutra. Taxonomy (NCBI): domain Eukaryota; kingdom Metazoa; phylum Chordata; class Mammalia; order Carnivora; family Mustelidae; genus Lutra; species Lutra lutra. The sequence goes on along the minus strand of NC_062296.1, from coordinate 27,907,458 downwards.
AAAGGAAATGGGCCCAAAATATAGACTCCAAGAACATACATCCGACTGCCCTCCGGGGTAGATTTCAGGGCTCTGGCTAACATCCTAGAGGCAGGAGGGAAGGGTTTGCCTCCCCCCACAACTTACTTACAGTCTCCAGGGTCACCAGCCTTTCTGGAAAGCTTTCAATGGGAAATTATAGCCCAGGAGTGGAGCCAAGTGGACAGAGGGCTGAGCCCGAGCTCTCTCCTGCCCTCACCCCCTCATCCTCCCTCTCCCCTTAGTCTTGAGCGTTTGCCAGATGTGCCTTCCAGAGTCACCACCAGTGTCCCTGGCTCTCTTCCACCTCCGCTTTTTTTTTTCTTCAGGCAGAAAGAGGCCACCCAGCCATGGAAAAGCCTCTGGTGTCACTCTGTCCCCAGGGCCCTCATTCAAGGTGGCAACTAGGGTGAGCTCTGGCATCTGGGAACTCCTCATCCACAGCCATGGGCTGGGAGGTCCTGAATCAATGGCAAAGGGGCATGGGGGTGGGGGTGAAGGTCATTCAGGACCTGGGAAGATAGTCAGGCCCAAGAGTGTGCTCCGTTGAGAGCCACGTGCTACATTGTCACAAACGTGAGCTCGTTGTTGCAAGTTACACTGAAATAAATTCTATTAAAAATTAGGTAAGTGGGGGTGCCTGGGTGGCTCAGTGGGTTAAAGCCTCTGTCTTCGGCTCAGGTCATGATCTCAGGGTCCTGGGATCGAGCCCCACATCGGGCTCTCTGCTCTGCAGGGAGCCTGCTTCCTCCTCTCTTTCCCCCTGCCTCTCTGCCTGTTTGTGATCTCTGTCTGTCAAATAAATAAATAAAATCTTTAAAAAGATAAAAAATAAAAATAAAAATTAGGTAAGAAATACCCCCAAACTCATCACTTCCTCATCATTTTACTCTGTCTTCCGGCGATCTGTGCCCTTAGGTGATTATGTCCCGCATTCGTGTGGCTGAATTATTGGATGACACGCTGAGTGCTTATGACTCAGAGATCAGTCGATACTCTTAATCAGGCTTTGCTTTATTCTTTTTGTTGATTTTCTAGACCTAAGAAAGTGAGGGGGGAAATGTTAGTAATGCCGCTTAAACCCAGCTGTGTGCCCTGTCAGTAGCTATCGACATCGTGAATAAGAGCAAATGATGAGGCAGTGACCTTCCGGGGTCGGAAAACCATGACTGCATTCAAGAAAGAAGTCACTCACATCTCTGAGGAATGCATGAACTTCAGACACGTGTCTTTGCTGTTTCACATGTAAATGAAAAGCTCAACTCACGTTCGTGGCAGAACTACATTCGTTTAGCAATGGTGGCCACGAGTTGGTTACCGATACAAGAGTCTGGCAAAAATCCACAAAAGCATCCGGTGAGAATGGGTTAGCTACTGATAAACAATTAATATTAAAATTATCAATTAATACCAACAATATAATAATAATAATAATGTGTTGATAATAAACTCATTGAATACATTTATTAAGTTATTAATTATTAATACTTTATTAATAATATTGTATGCATCTTATTATTATGTGTAATTTGTGGGGCATACATACTTTATACTGGTAAACTTTAGAATTAACTTATGTATATAGATACATGCACGCGCTTCCCTGCAGAGAGCTGATCATTAAACATTTACCAACACTCCATTGGTTAAGCCCAAGGTTCAGAACTATTTTGGCACCAGAAACACAAGTTTCAAAGGTCTGAGAGGTTCTCCAACCCTAACCAATCTGGTAGAGGATGGACACGTGACTAAAAATCATGTGTGTGTGTGTGTGTGTGTGTGTGTTTGTGTTTAAACCCCGCAAATAGAAACCTTTTTTGGATCTCACAAGGCTATCAGGTCTACGAATGTAGGTAGGGACTTTGCCCTTCTCGTTCACAGTGATGGCCTGGGCACCCGCCCAGTGCCTGGCTTGGAGAAAGCGCTCAGTCACGTCTTCTTGAAAAAAAAAAAAAAAAGAATCTGGGGCACCTGACTGGCTCAGGCCATAGAGTGTGTGACTCTTGAGCTCAGGGTTGTGAGTTCGAGCCCCACGCTGGGTGTAGAGATTACTTAAAAAAAAAATCTTAAAAAAAAATGAATGGTTCTTCTGTACCAACTCACTTTGATCTAACTTCCTCACAGTATTACCCAGAAATGGCCCTGACTGGAAATCTAGACCTGTAGTCCTTAGCCTAGAAATTCCCCTCTCCACAGGTTCCTTGCTTCACTGTCAGTCCTGCCCCGAAAGGACTCCAGCTCTCGAATGTCATGTAGGCGCCTGACAGGAAGGTCCACTGCTTTGCTTTCTGGATTCTGGCTCCGCAGCAGGTGCCTCCACCATCTGACAAGCCACTTTGGTCTAGCTATCAACTGTACCGGTATGGACAGAATGAAAGGAAATTAGTGAAGGGAGGGAGAGTAGGGGCAATGAGGGAAGTCCACAAAAGCACATCTCAGATGGGAAGCCATTTGGCTCAGGGAAAAGACAAACATAGACCAGTCTCTGGCACTAGAAACCTATGGAAATTTCTAGTTCTACTTACCACTTAATGGCTATGAGACCTTTCTCTAGTCACTTTACCTCTCTGATCCTCAGTCGGCTAATGTAGAAAACGATCTTGAGGGGCTACTCTAGATCTCCTTCACCAGCTTTGCTGGCTTTGAGGGCTGCTACTGGTACATACACCTGCAATCTGGTGGGGGGGGGGGCAATTCCAGTGCACCAGAAGATGGCATCGCTTGACACTGGGGAGAGGTATGTTTTTCAGAAAAGAACTCCTCTGTAGGAGGAAGCAAAAGTGCGCAGAAAACATTCCAGTTGCTGAGGCAGACAGAAAAATATAACATTATAACATCCAAAAGGCTTGGATAAATTCATGGCTGAGGGTTTACTCAAGGGCATTTGGGTCTTTGCATCCCATGATGTCCTTGTCCAAGTCAGAGGAATATGCCACTCTTGTGTTCTCATGTCCTTCAAATGCTCTGGCTCAAGTCCCTGCAGCCGCACAGGCATGCCCATACCTTCTCCCCACATCCTGAAACCACCACCCAAAGGCAGGCAAGGTGATCAGCAAAATGACGCCAGAGGCTTCCAGAAAACAGACAGGAAGTTTCTTCTCGGCTCCGCCCCCCTCTTGCCACTTCCTGTCCCCAGCAGCACTGTGAGCTCAACTCCCAGGGAGTGTGAGCCCCAGGCCCCTTGCTCTGCTCCTATGTGCTGATGCTGTGGAAAGGGTAAGGCTGGCATTTTTCCCTCCTGCCGTCACACAGCAGGTAGGAGTGGAGCCTTCCCCAGTGGTGTTTTCCTCCTGCTTCTCTTCTGTTCAGAATGCCTCCAACTGCCTGCTCATTTGAGTCCAAATTCACAGCCTGACCTTCAAAGAAATGTTGCCAGGAGTCGACACTTGCTGTGTGCCAGGCATGGAATCCAAGCGTAGTCATATCGCCTGAACCTGGTAGCTAGTCTAGGTTAGCCTCTCCACTGTTTGTCAAATGAATACATGAAGAAGTCCTCAGGATAACCCTGAAGGGCAGGTGCTTTAAATCCTTGTTGTACCATTTAGGAGCCTGAGACATAGGGAGTTAAGTAACTTGCCCAAGGTCATGGTTAATAAGAGGCAGGGTCAGGATTCAAACCCAGGTCTATCTGACGCTGAATCTCTGAGATGATTTGCAACTGCGGTTCTTCAAACCTCTTCCTCCCCCCACTCCCTCCTCGAGAGGGTTCTGCCTAGCAGACACAGCCCTGTGATATTTTTGGTTCCAGTTATTCCTATGGAGGCGGCTGCAGCCCTTTGGGCAGGGGACACCTGTGCCAGTCGCCCGGTCTACAGGCTCTGCCCACCACAAATGGTTTGTCTTATCCAGAGGACTGGCTGGATAATAAGGCGCTGCCCCTGGGAACTTCCTGAACCTTCCCGGGACAGGCGCACCATTGGCCAGTCCCAACCCCTGGTACATCAGGGGAAGAGGCACTTCCTAGAAGCTCTGGTGGTAGAAGTATTTTCCTCCAGGCCACTGCTCCACAGCGGGAACCAGGTCGGGGATCTGGGAGGGGGGCCCACCTTCCATTGGGAGGGCCACCTCCAGAAGCTGAGCTAGCTCATCTTCCTGTTCTTTTTTTTTTTTTTAAGATTTTATTTATTTATTTGACAGGCAGAGATAACAAGTAGGCAGAGAGGCAGGCAGAGAGAGAGAAAGCAGGCTCCCCGCTGAGCAGAGAGCCCAACTCGGGGCTCGATCCCAGGACCCTGGGATCATGACCTGAGCCAAAGGCAGAGGCTTTAACCCACTGAGCCACCCAGGTGCCCCCTTCCTGTTCTTTAGAAGCCGGTTCGCCAGACTTACCAGGTGTCACTAGGCTCTGACAGTGCTGTAACAGCTAGGTCTCTAGACCTCCCAGCGCCTTGGTTTCTTTCCCTGTAAAATGGGGATTAAAAAAAAAAAAGATTCCTACCATATTTTAAGACTCGAGAAAAAGCTTCAACTGGGGGGGGGGTGTATGGGTAAATTCGAGACGCCAAGGCCCCCCGTGGACACTCAAAAAATTCTTGGTGCCTGGCCGGAGTGATTAGAGATAATTTGGTGATATTAATCAACCTTTTTCATGTCACAGCACACACAGAAAATATCTGGCAAGCACACTGGGATAGAAAGGAAGAGGTTTCTGTGGACCAGAACTGCCCCAGGCTCAGCCCAGCTAGCCCCCAAGGCCAAGGGCGCGGACAGCGCTGCATTCTTGGAGTCCTTGGGCAGCATCTGAGCTGTCCAAGATGCTATAGACAAAAGCGGTGGCCAAAAGTAGTGGTGAGCCTTGCTGACAGTCTCTTTCCCCTCCTTCCTGTCGGTCAGCCAGCAGAGGGCTGGGGTGGGAGGCCCTGCTCGCCCAGACACGCGTGGGAGTGGTCGCCGAGCAACTTGGGCAAGGCTCTTCCCGGCCTGGCTGTGGCCACAGCGTGGCGGGCTTGTTCTCGCTCCTTCCCTAATGCAGGAAGGTGAGGCCGTCACAGCCAGCCACAAACCTCGGGGCAGGCAAAATCAGGAGAGGGGGGCATCTGCCTTCTGTCTTCTCCCAAGCTTCTTGTTCTCTTTTCTCCTCCTGCTACCCCCTCGTGCCTCATTGACTCATCCATCCCCAAAGCCCTTAATAAGTAGCGACCAATGGCCAACCCCCATGCCTGGTTCTGGGACTACAGGATGCAACTCTTGGCTTCAAGGCACTCAGTCCGGTGGAAAGAAAGACCTGGAAAGAGAGGCAGTGAAGAAGGTGCCCTAGTCTAATGGATGTCTGTAAAGAAGAGGGGAAAATTTGAGGGCTGGAGACAGGCTCAGAGCGCCTGAAGTTTGCAAGGACACTTGCAGCATAGACGGGGTGGGGGGTGGGCAAGATGGGGGGGAAAGAGGAGCCAGGGAGTAAGGAGGCAGCTTTCCAGAGAGAAGGACATGCACAAAGGACAAAGGAGGCATTGAGACATGGGAGAAGGAAGCATGTTCAAAGCACTCCAAGTTGTCCAGTTGTGCGAGAATAAAAAGCACTAGACGGGGCAGAGGGTGAGGGGAGGCGGTAGGGAAGCCAGGCAGGTGGTAGCCAGATCAGAGAGGTGGTGCCAGTTTCTGGCTCGAGTCACTGGGTACACGGTGGTCCCATTCACTGAGACTGGAACACAGCAAGGACGAGGACGGGGCAGGGGTGGAGGCGAGTGCCATCATGGATAGGCTGGCTCTGTGTCAAAGGAGGTTTTTGTTGAAGATAGTTGTTCAGATTTCCATGCTGAAGGGAAGAGATGGAAGGGGGGTTGGGGAGGTTGAAGCTTCGGGAAAGAGAAAGGAAATGAGTGATGGGGCAAGGCCCGAGGGGTGGGGAGGGGAACTGGACCCCAGCACACCAGATTGGGGAGGAGGGTCTCAGCCTTGGGCAGGAGGGGGGCGTGGGGGCAGGAGAAGAGAGTGTGGCAGGTCGGGTTTGCTGAGAAGCCAATTCTTTTTATTTAAGATTTCATTTTTTTTTTTATTTAAGAGAGGGAGGAAGAGAGAGAACAGGCAGGGGCAGTTACAGAGGGAGAGGGAGAAGCAGGCTCCCTGGTGAGCAGGGAGCCTGACACGGAGCTGAATCCCAGGACCCTGAGATCCTGACCTGAGCTGAAGGCAGACACTTAGCCGATGAGCCACCCAGGCTCATTGGCCCCGAGAAGCCAATTCTGGGATCAAGATCAATAGGTTTACTAGGGAGTGATCTTGGGAGCACTTCTACCACCCATGGAAGGGAAGGAATGAGAGCAGGATGGGAGGAAGGAGATGCTGGGCTGCAACTTGGGTTCCACAAAGCCTCAGGCAGCCCCATGGGAAGCTCAGAAGCTAGGAGTTGGGACGGGGTGGGGGGGTGGCCTGGGCCTTTATACCTCCTATCAGTCCTTCATGGAGAACAGGCTGCCCTGGGAAGGGGGCCTGCCCTCGGGCAGAGAAGCTTTCTTCAGCTGAGATAATCCCCAAAGGGGTCTAAGGGCTGAGCACCCTGAGCCACAGCCACCACTGGGTCCTTCGGGCCTCGAGGGGGTCCCGGAAGCACATCCAGTGCCCACGACAGAGAGGAAGGGGGCGCTGTTGCATTTGAGTTGAATCTGTGGGCCAGCAGGTGACAGTGTAGAGGAGCTGATAGGGGACATGCGACAGGATTGCCAAGTGGTGTTGGGGTCTTAGTTAAAACTATAGGACGAATCATTTAGGCAGGCCCAAATAGTTTTCAGATTTCAAGGACCCTCATCCTTGACCACGTGGCTCCATCCTCTCTCCCTTGGGTTGGTTTGTACCAGGAAACGTGTATATTATTTAGAGAACTGGGTTCCTAAATTCCTGAACATTTTACCTCAACTACTACCTTTTTTTAAAAAGTATTTTATATTTATCTGAGATAGAGTAAGAGAGAGAGAGAGAGAGCCCAAGCAGAGGAAGTGGCAGACAGAGGGAGAAGCAGGCTCCCCGCTGAGCAGGGAGCCCGATGCAGGACTCAATCCCAGGATCCTAGGATCATGACCTGAGCCAAAGGCAGATGCTTTAACTGACTGAGCCACCCAGGTGCCCCTACCTCAACTACTTCCTTTCTTAAAAAGGGTTATTTATTTTTTATGTCTTAATCTACATCCAACGTGCCCCTCGAACGGATAGTCTCCAAGATCAAAAGTCAGATGCCCTTCTCACTGAACCAGCCTACCTACACTACTTCCTAAACACAGATCCCAGAATTTTGGTAGCTAACCATTATTTTTGTTATGACAATCGTTACTTACATTAATGCCAACGATCTAGCTAATAGGCAAATAAAACTATGTGGATATTGCAGGTTACAAAAAAACCACTCAGAAAACTATTTCTGAGAGGACAATGAATAAACACTTGTCTCTGAGCAGATGAATGAAAATTACAGGTGTCAGCATTAAACCTAATTAGGAGGCAAATACGATATGTAGAAAATGACAAAGGAAAACTAATTAGAGAGCTACAAAGGAAAACCCACAGCGGTGGTGCGGTGCTGACCCGACACGGAACCAGGGGGCTTATCCGGTACTAGAGTGACAAAAGAGAAGTATGCCACCTAATTACATGGGCTTTCTAAATGCACACAGGAATGACACAGGTGACCATTCAGAAACAGTGCCAGGCTCTTCTGAGAAGAAAGGGTCCCCGCATGGAGCGGGGGCAGAACGAGAGCCCCCTTGGCTTACAGCGAGGGTCAGGCTGCCAACTGTGTCTCACTCAGGAAGACAGCTTGCCACCCCTGAGCAGCTCTGAGTGAGTAGCAACCACTTTCCAAACCGGCTGCAGCCGTATGGTTCCTAGGACAAAATGCAATCGCCAATTCACAAACAAAGTCAGCCTTGGTGATGGGGCCTCACCCTACATCCCCACACAGGTTTGCCGCCGAGCATGCTCCTGCGATGAGTGACTCTGATTGCAGAAATGTTAGGACACAGAGAGTGGCAGCCTGGGAGGGGAGCTGTTTAGGAGGGATCACATTGGTGGGCCCTAAAATCATTCTAGGTACAAGGGGAGTCGGTCCTGCTGCCAAAAGCCTGGCCTTAGGGGAGAGATGGGGCTACCTAGAGCTTCTAGGGGCAGATCCCTCCTAGCAGACACCATCTTCTAGCTCTTGCCGCCAGCCTGCCAGACCACTAGGTGTGAATTCTGGGAGCGCCAACTATTGTTCTCCATCCCATACCCCCTAATCTCCAACACACACACACACATGCACCACACATGCACGCACACATGCACACACCCCACAGGTGATCTTCTGAATCTCCAATGATAGTACATAACATATCATGTTCCAGACCACCTACTAGAGGTTTTGCCTTGTCTTTTTCTCTTGAGAACCCTAAAAAGTAGGCACTGCTGTTATCCCCACTTTATAGATGAGGACATTGATGCAAATAAATAAAGTGATTTGCCCAAGGTCACAGGGAAGCTGAAGGAAAGGTTGTGCATTTCCTGTAGACTATTATGTCTCCCACAATTTGAGTAGATCCTCACCTTTCTTTCTTTCCTTTTCTTTCTTTCTTTCTTTCTTAAGTTTTTTTTTTTTATTTGAGAAAGGGAATGAGCAGGGGAAAGAGGCAGAGGGAGAGGGAGAAACAGACTCCCCGCTGAGCAAGGAGCCCAATGTGGGATTCGATCCCAGGACCCTGGGATCATGACCTGAGCCAAAGGCAGACACTTAACCAACTGAGCCACCCAGGCACAATTCTCTCTCTCTCTAAGATTTTATTTACTTATTCGAGAGAGAGAGAGAGCATGAGCAGCGGGGAGAGGAAGAAGGAGGCTCCCCAGTGAGCAGGGAGCCTGACGTGGGACTCGATCCCAGGACTCTGGGATCATGACCTGAGCCGAAGGCAGACCCTTAACAGACCAAGCCACCCAGGTGCCCCTAGCCATTCTTTCTTCACGGGCCCCTCTGGTGAAATCAGTGAATCCCCTTCACAGAAAAATGCCCATCTCTTGCATGTACCCAAAACATATTTAATTTCAAGGAGTGCGGGGACTCTCTGAAGCTCAACCTGAACCGCATGGGACCCAGTTTAGGAACCTCTGCGGTAGGCTAGTCCACTCCCAGGAAGAAGCTTGGCCCAGACGCAACTTGGCTCATTGCGCCCCTCACTTCCTCTGGGAAAGCTGCCGTCCACGGCTTGGGGCTACCCTCACAGCTGAGGTTCAGAATGCTGGGGCTTTGTAACCCTGCACTCGTGACCTCCCATTCCCCCCACGACGAACCATGCCTGTGCCAGCTCCCGCTGCACGGGGGGTGAAATTTCTGGTGGGCTTGCCCAGCCCCAGCCCAGAGAAGAGAAGAAAGCTCTGAGCCGCTCCACGAAGAGACCGGGGCACTGGGCTCCGACCATGGAAGCAGAGAGGGAGGGAAATGGAGCTCCTGGGCAGAGCTGATGAAAACGGGTGCGGCCAAGGGTGCCCCAGGCCCTGCCACAGGTCAGAAGTGGAAATGAAGTCGAGAAAGGATACAAGGGGAACCAGAGGGAACCTCGCTGTGAGGGCCTCTAGCGTGGGGGCTGCGGTTTGGCTTCTCCTCCCGAAAGAGCAGTGGATTTGAGCCATTCCAGAACCCGGAGAGCTGGCTCTGTGGCAGAGGCGTGCGGGAGTCCCCTTTGGGCTCAGGACAGGTGGGGATGACCCCACCTGCAGCCCATTCACTGAAGCAACGGGTAGTATTTGACATTTGTTTCGTTGCCTGGCACTTACCAGACACCCGGCACCCGTGCTAAGCGCTTGACAAATATGGACCTGCTTGGTGCTCCTAATGCCTGGTGAGAGGGACTACCGGGGTCTCCGCTCAACAGATGGGGAGCCTGAAGCCCAGCGGGGGTCACGCGACTTGCCTGAAGTTCTACCGTGAGTAAGTGGCAGGGCGGGATTCAAACTCCCGCAGTCCACGCTCTGCCCCACTGTGCTCTGCAGAGAGCATGATCAGGGACTGAGTCAGGGACTGGCAAGGGAGCCGTAAGCAGCCCAGATGCTGTCTCTGCAGTAGAGGGACTGACGCTTAGCGGGTGACAGATGATCACGGCCCGGCCTGCTAGGATGCATTCCCCCATCGGCATGGGGGGGGGGGCTATGGCGGTGCTTCAGAGGGGCGGGAGGGGCCCAGCCTCCAGGGAAGCAGCTGGCACGTTGCAGGGACTCCTTTCTCAGGCCCAGGACAGAAGCAGATAGCAGAGGGAAGAGCGTTCCGGGCAGGGGAATGGCAAATGTGAAGGCCTCAGGCAGGAATGGGCCTGGCATGAGAAACCGTGAGAACCGGGGAGGAGACCACAGTGGCTGGAGGGGAGTGAGCAGAGGGGGATCGTAGTAGGAGTTGGGGGTCAGAATGAATGAACAAGTCGTGGAGATTGTGCGTGGTGCCTACCATCAGGGGAACCAAACTGGTTCCCCAGCTTGGAAGCCCTCCAAATCCCTGCTGGGACTCACTGGGGGAGGGTGGGGAGGCCCCACAGGAAAGTCTATTAATAACTCCCTCTCTCCAGAGCTCCATTCCAAAGGCATGACTGGACTCCCTCCTCCACCACCGACCCCCAGCTACCAGGGAGGACAGGCAGGGGCTTCCAGGAAGCTCATCCTTCCTCTCGGGCTGAGACTGGGGCTGAGCTGGCAGGAGCAGGCTGAGATTAAAACTGACCTTTCAGGGCGCCTGGCTGGCTCAGTCGGTAGAGCATGAGGCTCTTTTTTTTAAGATTTTATTTCTTTATTTGACAGAGAGAGAGTAGGCAGAGAGGCAGGCAGAGGGAGAGGGGGAAGCAGGCTCCCCGCTGAGCAGAAAGCCCAACACGGGGACATGGGGCTCGATCCCAGGACCCTGAGATCACGACCTGAGCCAAAGCCAGAGGCTTATTAACCCACTGAGCCAACCAGGTGACCCAGAGCAGGAGACTCTTTACAAAAAAAAAAAAAGACTTGACCTTTAGAGTTTACACAATATTCTTCTACCTCGAGAGTACGAGAGAGTACTACACTTACGTCCTTTCAGAGACTGCGATGGAGGCCACGGCCATGATGGCTTGGGGCCACCTGTTCCCTCTGGTCCTTCTGAGAGAAAAAAACCCTTTCACAGTGGGGGTCTTTAGACAGCAAACTCTCTTGCAGAGTCCTACCTTCCCACCTCCCTCCCTCTCTCTTCCTTCCCACCTCCCTCCCTCTCTCTGGCTCTACCATCAGAGGCAAACAGAGAGAGTGGCCTTGCCCTCCTGGTGGGATGTCTGTGTCTGAGTCCCAGAGTCAAACCCTCTATTGTCTAGAAGATGATTTGTAGTTCTCTAGAGATTTTGGACATGAGCTTTATACTTTCCTGTATTAGAAATATCTTCACCTGCTCTGTAGTTTGCTATTACACTCTCTTAATAGTGTTTTGTCTTTTTTTTTTAATGAATAGAAGCTCTTAATTTTAATGTAGCCAAATGCATACCTCTTTTATGGTTAGTGCTTTTTGTGTTTTGATGGAAAGGTCTTTCACTTCCCAAAGATAATGAAAATATTTTGCTATATTGTTTTCTAAACTTTTTACAAGTTTTGTTTGTTTGGTTTAAAGATTTTATTGACAGAGAGAGAGAGCGCACACACAGGCAGGGGGAGCAGTGGAGGCAGAGGGAGAAGCAGGCTCCCCACTGAGCAGAGAACCTGATGTGGGGCTCGATCCCAGGACCCTGGAATCATGATCTGAGCTGAAGGGAGACGCTTAACCGACTGAGCCACCCAGGTGCCCCAAGAATTTAAATTACTTTGTCAAGTCCCCCCACCCCACCCCTGTCTCAAACACACACACACACACAGGTATACATAGGTATATAATACATATATATATATATTACACATATATATATTACATATAATACATATAAATACATAGGTATTTTTATGCTATTATAATGACTTAATATTCATTTAAGTTTCCAAATGCTTGTTGCTTATATAGACAAATACAATTATTTTCCATATTGAGCACATGTCCACCAACTTATTTAAATTCATTTATCAATTCAAATGCTTATCCTTCAATTCTTTTGGATATTCTTTGTATGCAGTTGTGTTTTCTACAAATGATGACAGCATTATTTCTTCCTTTCTAGATCTTTGACCTTTTTGTTTCTTTTTCTTCTTTTATTGCACTGGCTAGGGATTTCCAATACAATAGTAACAGAGGGAATCCTTGCCTCATTTCCAATTTCAGGAGGCAAGTTTTTGTTTGTTTGTTTGTTTGTTTAATTTTTTTTATTTATTTGTTTGACAGAGAGAGAGAGATCACAAGTAGGCAGAGAGGCAGGCAGAGAGAGAGGAGGAAGCAGGCTCCCTGCTGAGCAGAGAGCCTGATGTGGGGCTCGATCTCAGGATCCTGAGATCATGACCTGAGCTGAAGGCAGAGGCTTAACCCACTGAGCCACCCAGGTACCCCAGGAGGCAAGTTTTAAGTATGATACTTGCCATATAATTTTTTGTAGATACCTTTGATCATAATTAAGAATATTTCTTCTATTCCTAGTCCCTTATTCCCATATGCATCCTTACAATAAATCCCAATTATTTAGGATAACTTTGAGTATCTGTTCCTAATATCCAAAAAAACCTAACTAAAACAATGATCATGTTGTCACTTCCTTTAAAATACTTATACCTCTCAATTTTCTTATTTTATTCAGTAAGGTAGAACCTCCAGCATAATACTGAGTAGTAGCAATGATGGCAGACATCCTCGTCTCATTCCTGACATTAATGTAAATGCCTCTAGAATGTCATCTCAATTCTACTTGTTAATATCTTATTTAACACTTTGGAAAATCGAGGGGCGCTCATGGTTAAGCATGAGCTTATGCTTGGTTAAGCATATGCCTTCGGCTTGGGTGGTGGTCCCAGGGTCCTGGGATCAAGACTCACCCGTGTTGGGCTCTCTGCTCAGCGGGGAGCCTGCTTCTCCCTCTGCTGCTCCCCCTGCTTGTGCGGGTGCTCGTTCTCTCTGTCAAATAAATAAAGCTTAAAAAAAAGAACTTTAGAACATCTATATTCAAGATTTTTATATGTGTATTTTTAGGTGAGATTGGTCCAAACATTTCTTTTTCCCGCTATCATTGTCAGGTTTGGTATCAGTTATCCTATTTTCATATAAAGAATTGTGGGAAATGATCTTTTTCACTCTCTAAAATAGTTTAAGAACTATCTGTTCATTAAAGTTCTGCTAGGGGACACCTGGGTGGCTCAGTTGGTTAAGCCACTGCCTTCGGGTCAGGTCATGATCCCAGGGTCCTGGGATCGAGTTCCACATTGGGCTCCTTGCTCAGTGGGGAGCCTGCTTCTCTCTCTGCCTCTGCCTGCTGCTCTGCCTGCTTGTGCGCTCTCTCTCTCTGACAAATACATAAATAAAATCTTAAAAAATAATAAATAAAGTTCTGCTAGAACTCAATGACACAGTCTCATTACCCAGAGATCACTGCTGTTAGGCTCTCAATGCCTATCCTTCCAGATCTTTCCCCTCCCCATGTATATGTGTGTACACGTATGAACAAATATATAATAAACCAAGTGAGATCACTCCATATTCTGTTCTGAAAACTGCTTTTTTTGGCCAATAATCTTCACCATTTTAATAAACTTTCATCTCATCTAATACCATATATTTATATTTTTCCAAATGACCCCAAAATGACCCTTACAGCTGGTTTACCCAAAGCATAACCCAATCCAGAACAAGACCTTAATTGCATCTGATTGTTTTGAAAAAGAAAGTTTTTCTAACAATTTTATCTGCCTTAAAATGGAAATGTCTGCTTTGGGAGGTAGTTAAGACTGGAGATTCTCAAGCAAAGGCTGGACCCATACGTGTCTGGGGGCTGCCGGTGGGGGGTTCCTGCATGAGGGAGGTTAGAGCACACAATTCTTAAGGTGTTTTTCCAAAGTTGAGTGATGAAGATACTAGGGCTGATTTTCCACAAATCGTCTTATTGTATCACTTTTGCACTGGCTCCTATCCCCTCCTGTCTACTCGGGTAGATTACTCTGGTAATTATCTCTCCTGCATGATTGATTTTTACTTCCCTCTTGTCTTTTTCCTCATTAGCATCCAAATATGCTGTTACTTCGTCTATCTTGAAAATACCTACTGTCAGTCTTACTTGCCACTCCACATACTACACTTCTGTTTTCCTTTTACAGCAAAACTCCAAAAAAAAAAAAATGGCATCTGTATTCACGGCCTCTGATTCCTCTCCTCCCGTTCTCTCTTGAACTCACTCCTGTCTGGCTTTTTTGCTCATGCCACTCTACTGAACTGCTCTTGTCAAGGTCACCAAGGACCTCCACTGAATGCAATACTCATTTCCAAGTCCTCGTCTTACTTACATGTGCTGGCCACTTCGCCTGTTCTGCTCCGCTGTGTAGTACAGACAATTACAGATCCCGGGTGTCCTGCCCCTCTGACTTCCGGGCGGGTTTGGCCAATGGGCATTACTGGCTGAAGACTGGAGAGCAGGAGGAGGGGAGAAGCGAGGGTGCTCCCCTTCCTTTCCCTCTGTGCGCAGTGTCATCTCTAACACTCACTGCATCTCTTCCGTGGCCCCCCCGTAGGCCCTCCCTCTGTGGACCAAGCTCCCGTGGGGCCAGCCTTCCTGCTTCTGCTGGGTGGTCCCTGACCCTGGACTTGAGTAACACCAACTTCTGCTTTCACCCCCTGTGAAGGGGAAGCAGCTAGAAGCCCTCAAGGGGAATGGCTTCCTGCTGTTGCTGGTCTCTGGGTTAGTTCACCATCCCCTCCTTAGCTTGCCAGCGCTTCCTGAGAGGAATAGCTCTCACCTGAGTAACCGCTTCCTCGCGTTCGGTTCTTTCTGTTTACAATTCTGAGTTTGGCTTCTGTGCTCCAACTGGCCCCTGGCTGACAGAAAACACCCATTTCTCTTAGCTTTCAGGATAGTTCCCTCTGTTTCCCTTCAACTTTACTAGCCATTTCTATCCAGTCTTCTTCGCTGGTCTCTTCTCATCTCTTGACCATTAAACGTTGGGAGGCCCCAGGGTTCAGTCCTGCACCTGTGTTCTTTGCCATTCACACTTACGTCTTTGGGACTCTCATCCTGGCTTGTGGCTTTGAATGACATCTACCGAAACCTCCTGAATATTTCTATCTCTAGCTAGACCTCCCCAGTTGAGTTCCAGACCACATAGCCAACTGCCTGTTGGACATCTCCACTTAGATAGCCAGTAGGCATTTCAAACGTAACATGTCTGTCCTAACAGTGTTTGGCTTCCCCCCACCCAAATGCTGTTCCTCCCCATCTCGGTAAATAGCACTTCAATTCACCCAGTTACTCTAGTCACAGATCAAGAGATTGTCCTTGATTTCCCTCTTCCCCTCACTTCCCATGTCCGATCCATCAGCTCGTCCTGATTTACAAAACCTCCCAAACACACCTCCCTTCACTTTCTCCAACTCCTCCTTTCCTACCCTGGTCCGACTGCTCTCAACGCTCGCCCAGGCTATGACTGTCGTCTGATTGGTCTCCCCGCTTCCATTCTGGCCTCCCAATGACAAGCCATTTTCTGTGTGGCAGCTAGAATCATTTTAAAGCATAGATGATATTACTCTTCTGCCTAAAAGTCTCCAGTAATTTCCCCACTGTGCCTTTAAGGTCCAAACTCCCTGTTTGGGCCTGCAAGGCCGTTCACAGCCTGGCTCTAGTTCATTCCTTTGACTTTACCTCTTGCTTACTCGTTCTCTCACTTAGTACAATCCAGTCCCCCTGGCCTTCTTTCTGTTCCTCCAACGTGCTCAGCTTATCCCTCCACGGGGCCTTCGTATTCCCTGTTGCCTTCATCCGGGTTGCTTCCCCCTCCCATCCTTACCTGGCTGCCTCCTTCTCATCCTTCAGGTCTGGGAGGCTGGAGGGTCCCTCCTCAGAGTCCTCCCCCGACCACCCGCCATTCTCTGTCACGTCACGCTATTTTAACTGATCCATTTCGGGTTCACTTGCTTGGCTGGGATCCCTGCCCCAAAACATGAGCTGCTCTGTTCTCCACTCTGTCCCCAGCTCCTCATGCAAACTCTAGCCCATAACAGCTACTCCGTATCTAGGAGTTGACTGAGGAAGGGATCGGAGTAGACTTGAGCACGAAGTGAGCTACCTCTGCCTCCGGGACTGGAAGGAGAGAAGGTCGGGAACGGATGCGACTAAGGGTGCCCCTATGTCCTCAGTGCTTTGGGAAGAAAAAATGTCTGCTGAGAGAGAAAGGGCTTGCAGGCAGAGAGGTTGGGGGAAGCGGTGAAGGCTCTAAATTGTTCCAGGGGGACCCAGGAAGGTCGCTGACCCAGACAGGCCGAAGTGCTGGCCAGCTGTGGCGGGACCCCATCCCATACTGAAACCAGAGATCCATGATGTCAGACTCCATCCACTCACAAGCTCGGGACACTCATCTATCTGGGGAAGAGGTCAGAGGAAGCAGATTGCTAAACTGGGAGTTTGCAGGGCAGATGTTATAATATTAAAAGGAGGGAAGATTGATCTAGTCTTGTTTCCAACAAAGCACGGTTGCTGTAACAGAGATCAAGCCCAGGGTATGGATCAGAATGTGTGATAATGAGGAATCATGGGCAGTGGCTTAGAATATTTGGGCAGAAGACCATTACCATATCCATTTCTGTAAATTTTTTTCTAATTTTTTAAAAGATTTTTATTTTTATTTGTCAGAGAGAGAGAGATAGGCAGAGGGAGAAGCAGGCTTCCTGCTGAGCAAGGAGCCCGATGTGGGACTTGATACCAGAACCCTGGGATTGCGACCTGGGCCGAAGGCAGATGCTTAATCAACTAAGCCACCCTGGTGTCCCATAAATTACTGTAAATTTTTTTTTAAAGAACAGCAGGCTTGGCCTCTGCACACGGGACTCTAATCGCTGTCACTAGGCTGATGCGGCATTGCCTCTCACCCACTTCCCAGACCTGCTGTAATTCCAGACCGGCTGACCTAGAGCCCTGTGAGCCAAGAGACAATAATGCATCCCCTGGACACCACCACAAATACATATTATCAGTTTTTCTTGTGTCCTTTCCCAAAAGGTCGGGTAGCTATTGAACAAAGGCCCTGCCAGCTAGAGAAGGAGAGCTGGAACGCCGCCCTGAGACAGTCAGACCGGGAACTCAGAGCAGGGGGTCAGGAGATAAATGGAATTTCTGCCTGAGTTCACATCAGAATCCATGTCGGGGAGTGTGCAGATCCACTCGGAGATTATTTTCCTTGTTTAAAGGGAAGTGAGGTTCAGGGCATCCAGCTAGCTCAGTCGGTAGAGCATGTGACTCTGAGTCTCGAGGTTGTGAGTTTGAGCCCCACGCTGGGTGTAGAGATTACTTAAAAAAATAAATCAAGGGGCGCCTGGGTGGCTCAGTGGGTTAAGCCGCTGCCTTCGGCTCAGGTCATGATCTCAGAGTCCTGGGATCAAGCCCCGCATCGGGCTCTCTGCTCAGCAGGGAGCCTGCTTCCTCCTCTCTCTCTGCCTGCCTCTCTGCCTACTTGTGATCTCTCTGTCAAATAAATAAATAAAATCTTAAAAAAAAATAAAAAAATAAAATAAATCAAAATTAAAACAATTTTTTTAAAAAAGAGGTAAGGTTTACAATAGTACCAGAAAAAGACCAAGTACTTAGGTATAAATTCAAACAAAATACTTGCCTGATCTGTACAAGAAAAACTACAAAACTCTGATGAAAGAAATCAAAGATTAAATAAAGGAAGAGATAACTGTGTAAATGGGTTAGAAAATGCAGTATTACTAAGATGTCAATTCTCCCCAACTTGATCTTTAGTTTGTACACAATTCCAATAAAAAGTCCAGCAAGAATTTCGGAGATCCCAGCAAGCCGATTCTAAAATGTATACGGAAAGGCAAAGGAACTAGAATAACCAAAGTAATTCTTATAAAGAGCAAAGTTGGACAAGTCATCCTACCCAATTTCAAGACTCACTACAAAGCTATACTGATCGAGTCAAGATAGTGTGGCATTAGCACAAGCATAGAAAACAGACAAAAGAGATAGTCCAAAAATACAATCAACTGATGGGGCGCCTGGGTGGCTCAGTTGATTAAGCGTCTGTCTTTGGCTCAGGTCATGATCCCAGGGTCCTGGGATCGAGCCCCGCATTGGGCTCCCTGCTCAGCAGAGAACCTGCTTCTCCCTCTTTCTCTGCCTGCAGCTCTGCTTACTTGTGTTCTCTCTGTCAAATAAATAAACAAAATCTTTAAAAAATATACAAAAATAATATATATTTATATATATATAAATATATATAATATAAATATATATATAAAATATAAATATATATAATATAAATATATATATAAAATATAAATATATATATTAAAAATATATGAAAAATTTATATTTTATAATTTATAAAAATATAAAAATATATAAAAATATTTTTATTTTTTTTATTTTTAATTTTATTTATTTTATAAAAATAATTTTATTTTATAAAAATATATATAAATATATAAAAAATATAAAATATATATATAAAAATATATATATAAATATATATAAAAATATACCAAAAAAAAGTCAAAAAATTGACTTTTGACAAAGGCACAAAGGCAACTGAATGGAGAAAGGAGTCTTTTCAGCAGATGGTGCTGGAAAAACAGGATGTCTATGCAAATTTAAAAAAATGAACCTCTACACATGCATCACACCATACACAAAAATTAATCCAAAATGGGGGCACCTGGCTGGCTCAGTTGGTTGAGCGTCCAACTTTTGATTTTTGGCTCAGGTCAAGGTCTCAGGGTCATGAGCTTGAGTCCCACGTCAGGCTTTGTGCTCAGTGGGGAGTCTGCTTGAGATTCTCTCCCTCTCCTGGCTCTCTCTCTCTAAAATAAAAATAAATCTTTAAAAAAATTAATTCAAAATGGATCACAGACCTAAATGTAAAATATAAAACTTACAGAAGAAAATCTGCACAATCCTGGGTCATGAAAGCTACTACACTATTAAGAGAATAAAAAGACAACCCC
Organism: Lutra lutra; assembly: GCF_902655055.1. Classification (NCBI taxonomy): domain Eukaryota; kingdom Metazoa; phylum Chordata; class Mammalia; order Carnivora; family Mustelidae; genus Lutra; species Lutra lutra. Next base: position 27,888,419 of record NC_062296.1, on the reverse strand, counting down.
CACCCTAGGAGATGTTGCAAATCACATGTCTGATAAAAGATACATATCCAGGCTATACAAAGAGCTCTTAAAACCCAACAATAAAAACAAACACACACAGTTAAAAATGGGCAAAAGATCTGAACAGATGCTTCTTCAATGAAGGCATATGGATGAAAAATCAGCTAATAAAAATATGTTCGGGATGCCTGGGTGGCTCAGTTGGTTAAGCAGCTGCCTTCAGCTCAGGTCATGATCCCAGCGTCCTGGGATTGAGTCCCACATCGGGCTCCTTGCTCGGCAGGGAGCCTGCTTCTCCCTCTGCTTCTGCCTGCCACTCTGCCTGTGAGCGAGCCTGTGCTCGCTCGCTCTCTCTCCCTGACAAATAAATAAAAATCTTCCAAAAAAAATATGTTCATGACAATAACAAATCAAATAATCCAATTAAAATGACCAGACCTCTCTCTAAAGGGACTATACAAATGGCCTAGAATCATATGAAAAGTTACTCAACATCAATAATTGTGGGGCACCTGGGTAGCTCAGTGGGTTAAAGCCTCTGCCTTCGGCTCAGGTCATGATCCAGGGTCCTGGGATCAAGCCCGGCATCAGGCTCTCTGCTCAGCAGGGAGCCTGCTTCTCCCTCTGCCTCTGCCCCTCCCTCCCACTTGTCTCTAATAGATAAATAAATAAATAAAATCTTTCTTAAAAATTACTCATAGAATTAACCATATGATCCAGAAATCCCACTTCTGGGTTTTTACCCAAAGATTTGAAAGCAGGGCTGCAAAGACATCAGCTATCATTAGGGAGACACAAAGTCGAAAGCACAAGATACCACTGAGAAACCGTCATGAATCAGAGGAGACTAGAGAGACACAGCAGCTAAATGCAGCGTGCAATCGTGAATGGGGTCCTCAGCCAGAAAGAGGACAGTGGAACAGCTGGTGAAATCCAGATAAAGCGTGTGGCTTTTAGACCACCATATCAATGTTAACTTCTTAGTTTTGAGTACTGTGCTATGGTTTTGTATGTATTAGTCTGCCTGGGCTGCTACAACCAAATATCATAGACCAAGTGGCATAAACAACAGACATTTATTTCTCACAGTTCTGGAGACTGGAAGTCCAAGGTCCAGGTGCCAGCCGATTCAGTTCCCGGTGGAGCTCTTTTTCTGGCTTGCAGATGGCCACCTTCTTGCTGTGTCTTCATGTGGTAGAGAGAGCTCTCTGGTCTCTTCTTCTAAGGGCAATAATCCCATCATGAGGGTCCCATCTCATGACATCATCTAAACCTAATTACTTCCCAAAGGCCCATCTCCAGATCCCACTGCACTGGGGATTAGGGCTTCAACACAGGAATTTTGGAGAGGATACAATTCAGCCCACAGCATTATATAAGATGCTAATACTAGGGAATCTGAGTGGAGAGTATATAGGAACTTTCGGAACTATCTCTGGAACTTTTCTGTACATCTAAAATGATTCAAAGACTTTAAGGTAAACTCAAGGTCAGGAGCACCTGGCTGGCTCAGTTGGTAGAATGTGTGACCCTTGATCTCAGGATCATGAGTTCAAGCCCCATGTTGGGCATAGAGCCTACTTTTTTTTTTTTTTTTAAAGATTTTATTTATTCATTCGACACAGAGAGAGAGATCACAAGTAGGCAGATAGGGAGAGAGAGAGGAGGAAGCAGGCTCCCCGCTGTGCAGAGAGCCTGATGCGGGGCTCGATCCCAGGACCCTGAGATCATGACCTGAGCTGAAGGCAGAGGCTTAACCCACTGAGCCACCCAGGCACCCCAAGCCTACTTTTTTTAAATAAAGAAAAAGCAAACTCAAAGTCAGAAGGGTTGAAGCTGAGAGGATTTCAGAGCCCCAACCACAGGATCTAGCTGGGTCAGAAAGAAGACGGGTAGTGACAGAATGGCAGTACTGGGAGAAAACAGGAGGATCAAGGTTTTATGAAGTGGAGAAGCAGGTTTAGTTTACCATAAGTGATGTTTTTTATTTTCCTGGAGGAATATCAGATACTAAAAGCTCAAGTGTAATAGACCATGCTTTGTTAAAACTGAGCAAAACAATGGAGTAGTCAGGGATGTCTGGGTAGCTCGGTCGATGAACCATCTGCCTTCGGCTCAGGTCCCAGGGTCCTGGGATAGAGCCCCGAAGTGGGCTCCCTGCTCAGCAGGGAGCCTGCTTCTCCCTCTGCCTGCCACTCCCCCTGCTTGTGCTCTCTCTCTCTTACAAATAAATAAATAAAATCATTTTAAAAATCTTAAAAAACAAACAGAGTAGTCAGAGAGGTAAAGCAGCAGCAGAGTAAAACATCAAGGAAATAAAAAAGGGAAGCTTTTTCCTTAAGAAAAGGAGGTGACCCACAGTGCTAAGGATTCCAAAAGGGTGGAGACAAGCTAGTTTTTAAAAAGCTTTTCAATTTCTCTTACGCGGTAGAATTACACCTCCAAATGTCAGTAATTATTACAGTGGAAACATTTTACATTTTACTATTTTATTACAGTTGATAATCTGCACAAACACAAAACAAAACAGAGTTAAGACTCTCCGAAATTCCAATATGGTTCTTAGTACTAACATTAAAACACTGTACTTGCTGCTAAAATACTACAAGAAAATAAAGAGACTAGAGAAAGCACAATGTATCACAGTGTAAGTAGTTCAATATGAAAGCAGCCAAATTAAAGAGCACATGTTTATTTGGTACTAATGACATCATGATTTGCAGTCTTAAAGATGAAGCAAAGTGCACAATTTGAACCAGCTGTTAAAATGGTTTAGGGTTAGTATCTAAGGACAAATATTTCAGAAAATATGTGGAAAGGTGACGACACATTTGCTACAGGGAGTCCTCTATGTGTCTTTACAGCACCTTTTACTTGGTTTCTCTAAATGAAATTGCTATCTGTTCTCAATAATAGATTTTTTTTTTTTAAATCCCATAGGAGAAGCAATTCAGCCTAGTTCTATAGTCAGATTTTTGGCTTTATCACTTCCTGGCTATGGGATCTTAGGAAACTTATGCTCTCAGAGCCTTCAATTCTCATCTGTGAGATGAGAATGGGAACAGACCGATCTCATAGGACTGTCATCTTGTTTTGACTAGGTCATACCCACGAAGTGCCTTCCATGGCACGTAACACAGAGCGAGCAGCCATTAAAGAGTATTGTCATCATCCGTAAGCTCCTGCAGATTTTTATATAAGGACTGATAAAATAACCATCCTTCAAATCTAAAAACAGAACAGGTTTAGTGGACGTGAGAGCATGAGAGTGGCCATGTGAGGAGGCTGTGATCACAGAGCAGAAGTTTGGATCTCTAGAATCTTGGATCTCAGACGTGGTGGACATGGCAGCCAGGCTACGGTCATGGGAGTTTATGGCTACAGAGGCGTGAAGGTAAAGGTCACTGTTTGGAGGTGAGGTCAAGGAGTTGCGAGGAGATTATGGTCGGCCATCTACATGCTGTCCAAAGTATCTTTCAGAACGAGGACAGGAAATGAGGTGGACAGGAAGACTCGGTCGCAAAGACCTCACTGGATGCAGGAGAACTCAAGAAGATGGCAACACAGCCCCACCTGGCTTTCCAGGGCCCCCTGCCGCTCCTCTTTCTCCCAGTTCTTGCTAGCTCACATCTACCCCCTACTCCAAGCTACTCTGCATTCCAAATAAGGAAGGCAGGGGAAAAAGCAAGGAGAAATGTCCTATTATTTCCCAGCAGCGCCTTACACACGTCTTGGGCGACTGCTGAGCGTCAGCTTTCCACTGTAGAGAGTACGAGGCGATTAAAAGCCTCTTCCGGCCCAACAGCTTGTAACACAGGTGAACAGATAAAAACACGCATATAACACTCCGTATTGTTATCACTGAAACAGCGTGACATTAACTAATTTTTTTTAAGATTTAATTTATTTACTTGAGAGAGACAGAACTAGAGAGAGCAGGAGCTGGGTGGGGAGGGGCAGCCTCCCCGCTGAGCAGGGAGCTCGATGCGGGGCTCCATCCATCCTCAGGAGCGTGACTGAGCCGAAGGCAGAGGCTTAACCAACGGAGTCACCCCGGTGCCCCTAAATATTTAAAAAGACAACACTCCTCTACAAATAGCAAATGTGAAATACGAGCCGGCCGACAGCTACTTTTGTTTTGTCTCAGTATCAGTTCTTACTCTAGGTCTCCCTCCTGTACCCACATATGGAAGCAGGCGTCCTCCTAGCTGCCTGACGGGATGGTGGTCACCTTGGGTTGCTTACTGAGACCCCATTTTCATTTAGACCTGGGCTACCCTACCCGCCCCCGCCCCCAATCTGGCTGTTCCTTCTTTAGGTACAAAGGCCAGTAAGGAATAACGCATCTACAGCTTTACCATTTGAAGTAAAGGAAGAAAGACTATATTTTCAGGGATCATTTCTGTAGTTTGTTACCAAGGAAGTTTCTCTGAATGCGAAGCTAAAGGAAGCTTTATGGACATTCTGGCTTTCCACGGATTCCTTTCTGACAGGAGAGAGGTTCAAACCATAGCCAATTCCTGCCCGTCTAAGAATAGTCACTTAAAAGAATCATAATTGCTGTAACTTTAAATATAATCCATGCCACTTTCTCTGTGATACATCATAGTACTTTTTAAAAAAATCTATAAACATTTTATTAGCTTTGAAGAGGGACTAAGAAGAGCTACTTTCAAAACAAGAGACACTCAAGCCTCGGTGTGTTCAGACTTTCCACACAGCTGAAGAAGTTTACAGCAAATGCACAAAAAATAGTACAGAAGACCTATATACAGAAAGATTTAGAAAACCCATCTCTAGAAAGCAGGTCGGACGGACTCAAAGCCCTCACCGAATGTAGGAACAATCAATGGCAAGTAATGGAAAGCCTTCCACTGGGGCCAAAAGGTGACCACCAGTCTGTGGAGTCAAGAAACAGTTCTTTTTCCTCCTTGTCTAAATGCCCACTTCCGGTCTGGGCTGAGAGGAAGGTCCTGATCACTTGAACTGGTTGTCAATCAAGGTCCCCTTCATCTTTGCTTTCTTGGCTTCCAGTTCAGCCTAGAAAGGAAGAAAAACATATGCCCTGAGCGATGCCATGACATTCTTATTTTCCTTCCTTCTCCTAACTGCCCAGACACTATCCTTTTGTGTTCACTTAGTATAGAAAGTAGAACAGTGGTTGGCAAATCGTTACGTATCTCTATCAACTGCTTTCCAACCTTTCTGGTATTATGCTATACATAGAAAACGATGGCGTCTGTGTGGTAAAAGGCTGCGGTCAAAGGTGATCAGCGCAGGGCTCCTACAGCCCCAGGCCCTTCAAAGGGCTGAGGGAATCAATACCATGATATACCAGTATCCCATTTCTGGCAGAATAAGACGAGAAAGACTATTCTGGAACAGTGTTACTTCATGTCATACGGTCCGTGAACTGCTGGTTGTTGGTTCATGCAAGATATGTATAAAAATCAAGAGTTAGCATCTAGAACCTCGCACAGTAATTTGCCAGCGTCGTAACAAAATCAAATAATTTAGCATGAGCACTTGAGGCAAATGCATTTTTATGGCATTTTATAGATTATAAATCTGTTCTTGACAAACTGGAGATTTAAAAAAAGAAGCAAGCCCCAGTCCTTCCCCTAGGCAAATGGGATAGGCACGGCTCTAGACCACGATGGCAGGGCAATGCCGTGCCCAAGACCCACCACCTGTCACCAAAGGAAGCTCTCCGGTCATCAGACTGCACCACCACAGCCTCCGATGAGGCACCAAGACAGTGATGGCCGATTTTAAAGAACTAGCAAAAGTACACTGTTATCAAGAAGACCCACCTTGCCGGCGCCATCAAATGCAAGCGTGCATGCGCCATGAGTCTGTGACTCACACAGAAAGTAGGGGCGGCCCCGGGGCTTTAGGGAGCCCCAAGGCCCCCATCCCAGTGAAGCCAATGTAGCACAGCTGTAGGCCCTCCCCACCCAGGTGCGCATTCACGAATCCCGGGTAGCAGGTTCAAGTACCGGCCCAGTCAGGGCTGGCCGGCGAGTACTCTAACTTGGGGCCTGGAGCCTGTGGTCGCTAGACAGAGTACACCGACCGTGACGGGCCAGGGTGAGACAGCTGGCCACCAGCTACCCGGTGCCCCACACCCGGCACATAGACTTCCTGCAGGATCTCTCCGACTGCCGGAAGGTCTCTCAGACCAAGAAACCCTTGCCGCCCGGGCACTCACCAGCTCCTGCAGTCGCCGTTTGCTCATGCCCTTGCGCTCCAGCTGCTTTTCGATCACTTTGGCATTCTGTGCATACGAGTCGGCGACTTCTCTCTGCGGGGGGGAGAGCGGCACCCGGGACCCGGCAGTACCAGTGAGTCCCAGAGACCGTAAGTAGCAATTCCTGCTCCTCGGATCTCAGAATTGTTCCTGAAACGGACTCTGTTCCCTTTCAACTCGTCAGCTGTTCAATAATCCAGGAGAGCTCAGGTTTCGGCCGAAACCATTTGAAAAACAACAGATAACATCTCTCTGTAAACCTCATTATACTGAAGGACCGTAAAGGTAACTGCTCGTACTGCTAAGGAGAGCCTCACAAGCCACTCGAGCCAGACTGACGGGACCTCAAACTGCAGAGTCCGATAGGTTTTAGGGATGAAGAGGGATGAGGGATTTGCCCCCTGAAAGCATCTCAAAACCAGTATGAAAATGCCACTGATCCAGTCCAACTCCCTGGTTCTCATTTTACAGATGCCCTAGGGATCCAGAGAGACAGGAACGGGCCTGGGGTCCTCTAGTTTCTTACTAACACAGTAAGGCCTGGAAGCAACATTTCTCATTATTCCGATACTCGAATGGGCTGGTTCTAGAGTCCCAGGTCCTTCCGGGCCCACCCCCCAATCCAGTTCCCTTGGGAGCAGAAGCACTCACAGCCTCAATCTCCTCTTCCTCTTCATCAATGGTAGACACCGTAACGGAGCTGAACTTGCCCATGTCTTTGGTCCGTTTGGTCATCATCACCTGGAGTCACAGGAGGAGGAATCAGTCTCGTTCACTGCAAGAGGCTCTGTGAGCTGCACGTCACGCACGCGTGTCCACGCACACACCTGACTGCAGGGTGAGGCGGTCTGGCGGGGGGGAGGACGGTGAGGCTGGCCTATCTAAAAGTGCCAGTAGATTTTTTTTTTTTTCTATTTGGATTCTATTTTTCTAAAATTTGCCATCAAGGCTTTTTAACTTTCACTTTAACTGTCCACACTGAAAAAGGAAGAGATTTCAAAGGAAATCAATGTGAATCAAAACCATACAATTCCTAACTTCACTCCTGGGACAGCCGTAGGAAAGAAGAAAAGAACACATAATAGAGGTTACATTAACATCTGCTCACCCATAAAAATGGCATCCTCTTAATAAAGCATGTGTCCAAAAAGGGCACTTTCTCATTACACTCATTGAAAGATGGAGGGCGATCCGGAGATTCGCAGCTATATGAACCGGTCGGTCTCCTTCAGTAATTACCTTCTTAGGGGGCTCTTGCTTCTGAGTGTAGATATTCGTTTTACCAAAACCCTGGCCGAACTTGACTACTGCGCCATCCACAATGAAAGTCACGGGGGCATTCTTGGGCTGGGACTGATAGAAGAGGGGCAGTCCACACCTGCAAACAGCAGAGTCAGCCTCTGGGAAGCTCAGAATCCAAATCCCCAAAACGCCGATTCACAAAGCGCGCTCAGACACTGGGAACAGTTGCGTTCGTGGCATAAACTGAGGACTCGCTCCTTCCGGTGTTTCCCAGAACTGCTGCCTAAGAATCACTGAGGAATCACTTTACCAAGTAAGAATCTGTTACAGCTGCTGCTCAGACTCCCCGCTCCTTCCAAAGATCCTCATTCAGCAAGTCTGGAAGCTGAGGCCTGGGAATCTATCACTTTCCTCAGCATCCCAGGTGATTCTCAGCATTGGACAAGTTTGGGAAATGCTGGCGCCCGCTGCTGCTTGCTTTCCCGTTAAAGCCACTGCCACTCCGGGGCGCCTGGCTGCCTCGGCTGGGAGAGCATGTGACTCCAGATCACGAGGTTGTGAGTCTGAGCCCCATGCTGGATGGAAAAATTACTTAATAAATAAAAATTTTAAAATACAAGTTTCTGAAAAAAAATTTATATATATATATAAATTTATATATATATATAAATTTATATATATATATATATAAATTTATATATATATATATATTTATATATATATATTTATTTATTTATATAAAACCTGCTGGGGCGCCTGGGTGGTACAACCGACTCTTGGTTTCAGCTCAGGTCATGATCTCAGGGTCGTGGGATCGGGCCCCACGCCAGGCTCTGCACTCAGCGAGGAGACCGCTTGGGTTCCCCTCTCTCTCTTTCTCACTCTCTAATAAATAGATATATCTTTAGGAAAAAAAAAACTGCTGCCATTCTTCCCAGAAGTCTGGGTACCTAGCATGGGGGGTTTGTCTAGTTTTGTTTGGGTTTTTGTAGTGTCGAGAAGGGGTGTAAAGCTCCCCAGCAGTGGCCGGCCAACTGCTCTAGGAAGTAATCATCATACTTTCTTGGGTCGGTCAGTTTTGTTCTACTTTTTCAGCTACATGAAGTACTCATAAGACATGATAAACTGGTGGGGGGCCGCCTGGCTGGCTCAGTTGGTGGAGTGTGACTCCTGACCTTGGGGTTGTGAGTTTGAGACCCATGTTGGGTACAGACGTTACTTAAAAATCGGATCTTTAAAAAAAAAAAAAAAAAGACACAAACTGAAGTTGACAACTCTAGTGTGGCTGGGAACTAAATTGCCTTCTTAGCCATTTCCATGCCTTGATTCTCCTCGCCTGAGTCTTCTGAGAGCCAAGGTGTAGCTGTTGTGCCATCAACCAGATGGAACATACTGTAGTTTAGTATTCTCACTGTTAACGGCCAAAAGCTGGACATGTAGATATAGCTTTACAGAACAGTCTCTAACGCTCTTGTGGGTCTACGGGCCCTCCAATAGGCTTTATAAGTAAGTCTGGATTACATTACGTTATGTTCCATTCACCATACGAGCCAGCGATTCCACTCCAGAGAAAACACGTGTCCCCACCAAGGTTTATACTAGAATGTTCGTAACAGCTTTATGCAGGACAGTCAAAACCGTCAGCAACTCAAATGCCCTCGTACAGGGGGAGAGGGACAATGGAGCCATGGACACTACTCACCAGGGCTCGATCCCAGGACCCTGAGACCATGAACTGAGCCGAAGGCAGAGGCTTAACCCACTGAGCCACCCAGGTGCACCTGTAGGTAACATTTTTAGAAAAGGCAAAACTGTAGCTACAGAAGGCAGCTCAGCAGCTGCCAGTGGGGGAACACAGAGAAGGGGACTGACTACAAAGGGCAGAGGAGGCTGGGAATGGCCCGCATCGCGGCAGGGTGGTGTTAGCGGACTGTATGTTTCTGTCATGAGTTCTCAGACTGTATGCTTAACACGGGCAAATCTGGGGAGCACCTGGCTGGCTGTCAGGAGAGCAGGCGAAAGTTGGTATTGGGGTGGTGAGTTCAAGCCCCACAGTGGGCACAGAGATTAGTTAAGAGAAAAAAAAAAAGGACAGGGGCACCTGGGTGGCTCAGTAGCTAAGTGTCTGCCTTTGGCTCAGGTCATGATCCCAGGGTCCTGGGATAGAGCCCCATTTGGGCTCCCTGCTTAGCGAGAAGCCTGCTTCTCCCTCTCCCACTCCCCCTGCTTGTGTTCTCTTTCTTGCTGTCTCTCTCTCCGTCAAATAAAATCTTTTTTTTAAAAAGGCAAATTTTATCATATGTAAATTATATCTCTATTTAGAAAAATGATACAATGTTAAAAAAAAATTTCTGTGGCCAGCTGGTCAGAGATGTGACTTCGACTAGTCTGAGAAGCATATTGGTATTTGTGTAGTTGAAGTTCGAAGGCAGTTGGGATTACAAGGATAAAGATAATAGAGAATGGCATCCACATAATTCCTTCCTGAACACACTACCGCCTTTGCTTTTGTGTGATTGGGAGAATCCCACGCTGTTAGACACGTACTTTGCACACTTCTTCCTGTACTGTCGCTCAATGCCTTCAGGCCTGTGCAGGAAATGGAAGTAAAAAAAAAAAAAAAGGTATGAACAAATGAGCAGCAGGAGCTGTAGTCACAGCAGCAGGCAGGGTCACGGTGATAACAACAACAACAACAACAATAATAATACCAGCACCCACATGTACGCAGTGCTCAAGAACATATGTCCGAAGCCATTTAAGCCTTACAGCAACCCAAGTTCCTATTACCATTCCTATTTTCCACATGAAGGCACAAACCTAAGCACATGATTTGCCCCAGGTCAGAGTCCAGAAGCAGAATAGGCTACATTCAAGCCCAGGCCACCAAGCCCACAAGAGCGCCTTAGGTAAGCAACTCTGCCACCCACCCAAGATGCTTAACACAAACCTGGGACTCATCCTTGACTCCTCTTTCTCTTACTGCCCACACCCAGTCCATCAGCAAATCCTAAGGATTTTCTCTCCAAAAAAAAGATCTTGAACCAGTCTGCTTTGCTCCACCTTCCGGCCACCATCTCTTCCTTGGCCGACTGTCCTAGCTTCCGGACTGGTCTCCTCACTTCCTTGCCCCTTGTTTGTTTCCATTTTTTTAAAAGGCCATATGCATACATGGCATATGTAAGAATATAAAGAAAAGTAAATACCCTCCCACCCACCCTTCACCCACCCAGTTCTCTTCCCCAGCGGCAAATACTGCTTCTGGTTTCTTCTGTTCCTCCCAGAGATAGTTGACGACTCAAGCAAGGAATCCTTACTGACATAATAAAGAAAATATATTTTATTTCTTTCCCTTTTTAGACCAACGCAGCATACCTTACACTTCTTTGTTCTTCATTTGTTTGCCAAAAAAAATGTGTCCTGGTTAGAAAATTCATAGGGGACCCTTCCTTACCAATTGACAAAGAGGTGCCTCATTCTTCATAAGAGCTGCACTGTATTCCTTTGTGTGGATAAACCGAAAAGTCTTTTACCTGTTGGATAAATTCCTAGAAGAGTATCCGCTTTAAATTCTGAGAAATACTGCCAAATTACTCTCTAGGGAAGTTGAACCAATCTACGTTCCTACCACCAATGTGAAAGTTGTGTTTCTCTCCAGTCTCACCAACACAGGATGTGATTAAATTGCACAACTGTCAATCTGACACATGAAAACTGTGCTCTCATAATTTGCATTTCTTTTTTTAAAGAGTCAAAGGTGAGGCATCTTTTCGTGTATTTTATAGGCATTTGTGTTTTCTCTTTTTGGGTGAACTGTCAGTTCATATCTTTTGCCTACTGAGTTGTCTTTTTATTTTCTAGACTTGCAAATGTTGACGGGCCTTATAAATATTTCTTCCCCAGTTTGACTGGGGAAATTTGAGATTTGGGGGCAGTCAAATCGAAAGCAAGTGCGCGCATGTGTGTGGTATTTGGTTAGGCCTTCCCCTGTTCTAAATTCATACCTAACATACAAACTTTAACTACTATTCTAGAATCTGCTTCCGCTACTGTTACACTCCAAATCATTCTTTAAACAGAGGCAAGAGTGGCTTCCTAAGACACCTAGAATAAAATCTAGCCTCCTTACCATGGCCTCCCAGGCACCAGCTGAGCACAAAACTGGGCCCATCTCCTTTCACAGATGCCCTCCCTCCCTCACCATGAACCAGCCACAACAGACCTCTCTTCTTTGAACAAACAAGTGCTTTCCCACCTCGGACCTTTCACACACACACTTCTCTCTCCCCAGAATGCTCTTCTCACTGCTTTTCCATTCTCATTTTTGGGGTCTCAGCCACTTTTTCAAAGAAGTTTTCACGATATTCTTTGTATGAGCCATTTGTTTCATTCACAGGACCTCCCAGAATCATAATGACTTTATTTTTCCGTCATCCCACTGGACTGTAAGGCCCATGAGATCAGAGATTAACAGAGACCATGCCTGTCTGACCACTCTATCCCCAGAACCGAGCAAAGTACTAGAAACAAAATAGACATGCAATAAAACACTGGTTGAAAGAATTCTTTTAAGAATTTGGTTTAGTGAGGAAAATTACCATCATGGAGGTAAGTTCTTTTTTTTTTTAAGATTTTATTTATTTATTTGACAGAGATCACAAGTAGGCAGAGAGGCAGGCAGAGAGAGAGAGGAGGAAGCAGGCTCCCCGTGGAGCAGAGAGCCCGATGTGGGGCTCAATCCCAGGACCCTGGGATCATGACCTGAGCCGAAGGCAGAGGCTTTAACCCACTGAGCCACCCAGGCACCCCTGGAGGTAAGTTCTTAAATGGAGAAATGTATACCATATAATGGGAATGTAGAGGTGGGAGCACCAAGTCTGTCTGAGGCAGTCATGGAAGGCTTCATGAGGAGGTGGCTGAAAGCCAATGGTCCTGATAGCAAGCAGTATTTCAAGCAGTGGGAATATTATGTGCAAAGCCAAAAAGCACAGCATATTCAGGGAATTATAAATAGTCTAATGTTAGTAGGATTTTAAAAAATCAAGAGTACTACTGGTCTGACAAAAAGATTTGTAAGCTTATCCTATGAATGACCATATGGCAACAAATGAGATAATCGAGATGAAATGGGCAAACTCCTAGAAAAATAGAATAAGATAAACTACCAAAACCCACTGGAAAAGAAACAGAAAATCTAAATAGACTATTCCATGTAAAGAGATTTAATTAGTAATCAAAACACTCTGCACAAAGAAAAGCCTGGGATGAGTGGCTTCACTGGTGAATTCTACTAAAAGTTCAAAGAATTAATACCAAAGTTTCACAAACTTTTCAGAAGAGGAGGAAACACCTTCCAGCTCATCGTATGAAGCCAGGATTACCCTGATACCAAAACCAGACAAAGGTACAACAACAACAACAACAAACTAGAGATCAATATTGCTTACAAACACACAGGCAGAACTCTTCAAAAAACAAAAAAATACTAGCAAACTGAATCCAGGAGCATAGAAAAAAGATCATATAACATGACCAAGTAGAATTTATCCCAGGACTACAAGACTGGTGCAACATATAAAAAAATTAATCAAAGCCAAGACACCATAGTAATAGAACAAAAGAGGGAAAAAATGATCATCTCAACATCTCAACAGACACAAAAGAAAAGCAGCTGACAAAATTCAAAACCCTTATTAATATACTAGGCATAGAAGGGAACTTTCTGCACCTGATAAAGGGCACCTATGAAAAACCCACAGTTACTAACAGTTACATAAACTAATATCATACTTAATGGGGAAAGACAGAAAGCTTTTCTCCTAGGATCAGGAACAAGACAAGGATACACACTCTCAACACTTCTATTCAACATTGTAGGAGAAGTTCTAGCCAGGGCAACTGGCAAGAAAAAGAAATAAAAAGCATCCAGATTGGAAGGGAAAAAGTAAAACAATCTCTATCTGTAGATGACATGATCTTACACACAGAAACCCTAAAGAACACACAAACATACAATTAGAGCTAATAAACAAGTTTAGAAAGACTGCAGGTTACATGATCAACATATAAAAACTAATGGAGTCCTATATACTAAAAATGAACAATAAAAAATAAAGATAAGAAAACAATTCCAGTTATAATAGCATCAAAAAGAATAAAATACTGGGGTGCCTGGGTGTCTCAGTCATCAAGTGGCTGCCTTCAGCTCAGGTCATGATCCCAAGGTCCTGGGATCGAGTCCCCCACTGGGCTCCTTGCTCACCAAGGGAGCCTGCTTCTCCCTCTCCCTCTCCCCCTGCTTGTGCTCCCTCTCTCTCTGTGTCTCTGTCAAATAAATAATAAAACCTTAAAAAGAATAAAATACTTAGGAAAAATTTAACAAAATAAGTGCAAGACTTGTGCACTGAAAACTATAAAACATTGCTGAAAGAAATTAAAGAACACCTAAGTAAATGGAATGACATTCCATGTTCGTGGACTGAAGACTTAACATTAAGATGGTAATACTCCCTAAACGAATCTACAGCTTCAAAACAATCCCTATCAAAATCGGAGCTGGCTTTTTGCAGAAATTGACAAGCTGATCCTAAAATTCACATGGAATTACAAGGAATCTAGAATAGCCAAAACAATCCTGAAAAAGAACAAAGTTGGAGGACTCACATTTTCTGATTTCAAAACCACAAAAGCCACAATAATCAAGACAGGGTAGTACTGGCATAAAGACAGACAGATCAATGGAATGGAACAGAGAGTCCCAATAAACCCATACATATATCGCTAGCTGATTTTTGATAAGGGTACCAAGACCATTCAAAGGAGAAAGAACAGACTTTCCATAACTGGTACCAGGACAACTGGATATCCACATGTACAAGGATGAATTTATTACATACTTATATCACACTGTCTAAAAAAATTAACTAAAAAAAATTTTTAACTCAAAATGGATGAAAGGCTTAAACCTAAGAATTAAACTATAAAACTCTTAGAAGAAAATGTAGACATAAACCTTCAAGACCTTGAATTAGGCAATGGTTCCTTAGCTAAGACTCCTATAGCACAAGCAAAGAAAAAAATAAGCTGGACTTGATTAAATTAAAAACTTTTATGCTTCTAAAAGTATCACCAAAAAGAGTGAAAAGGCAATCCACAGAATGGGAGAAAATGTTTGCAAATCATCTATCTGTTAGGGGGTTAGCATCTATAATATATGAATTCCTATGACCCAACAATTAAAAAGACAAATACACCAATTAAAAAATGGGCAAAGAATTTGAACAGACATTTCTCCAAAGAAGATACACAAATGACCTCAAGGTACACGACATGTATGACCCAGCTATTCATAAGCCTACACCCGTGAGAACCAAAAACATGTTCACACAAAATCCTGTACACATGTCCACACGTTTACAACATTACCCATAATAGTAAAAAAAAAATTTTTTTTAAAAGGAAACAGTCCAAATGCCCATCAACTGATGAACAGATAAACGACATGTGGTATGTCCTTACAATGGAATGTCATTCAGCCACAAGAACGAATAAAGTACCGAGTCATTCTACATTGTGGATGTACCTGGAAAACATGCTAAATGAAGAACGGTAGACACCAAAAGCTACAATATTTATGGTTCCTTTTTTTTTTTAAAGATTTTATTTATTCATTTGACAGACAGAGATCACGAGTAGGCAGAGAGGCAGGCGGGGTGGGGGGGATCAGGCTCCCAGCTGAGCAGAGAGCCCAATGTGGGGCTCAATCCCAGGACCCTGGGATCATGACCTGAGCCGAAGGCAGAGGCTTTAACCCACTGAGCCACCCAGGTGCCCCTTCATGGTTCCCTTTTAATGAGGTACCTAGAATAGGAAAACCCATAGGGACAGAAAGTAGATTAATGGTTGCCAGGGGCTGGGGGAGAAGGAAGTGGGGAGTGACCATTATTAGGTATAAGGTTTGTTTTAGGGGGGTGAAGAAAATGCTCTGCAATTGATGATGGTTGCACAACCGTGTGGATATAGTAAAACCACTGGATTGCACCCCGTAAAATGGTGAGTTTTATGCTCTATGACTTCCCCCTCGTCTCCGAGGGTGGAGGTGAGTCATTAGGACTTTTCAAAAACTTCCCTGGATGGTGTGCTAACACAGCCAAGAGGCACTTCACAGAGGTGCATATGAAGACGAGTAAAACTGCAGAGGAATAATTACGTGCATCTTACAAGGCCAAAGTGCTTTCCAAAGTCATTGTAACTATTTACGGTCCTTCTGGTACTGCAGAGACTCCTACAGCTCTTTGACAACACATGGGTATTGTTTTCCCAGTTGAGGGATAAGGAAACTGGGGCCCAAAAAGGTTAAGCGAGTTGCTTCAAGTCTCACGGTGGTGCTGCTCCACCATCTTTAACAGCCCGCCTCTCCGCTTATGTCAAACGTGCCATGATTCACTAGCATCACGTGACTAGGGCCCTAGCCATAGTTCTGGTTCCATGTAACTTATACTTCCATATAACTTCCTACTGGGACTCTAAATTCAACCTCAGCCTGAAGGGAGAGATCCACCATACAACAGACTTCTAGAATCCTGGAGTCAGCCCATCTCATAAGCCTGAGCTTTGAAAACAAAGGATTTTTTTTTAAGATTTTATTTATTTATTTGACAGAGAGAAATCACAAGTAGGCAGAGAGAGAGGAGGAAGCAGGCTCCCTGCTGAGCAGAAAGCCCGATGTGGGGCTTGAACCCAGGACCTGGGATCATGACCTGAGCCGAAGGCAGTGGCTTAACCCACTGAGCCACCCAGGCGCCCCAGAAAACACAGGATTTTAAGTAAAGGGGACTGTGTATTTCTTGGTGAGAAATTTTCAAACACCAGTGCCAAAGAGGATTTTGTCAAGTTTGCAACAATTCATCTACTCTAACCATGTGCCAACAATCAGGCAAAGTGTACTAAGGGTTTTGGAAGTACAAGGCAGGATTCTTGCTCTCAAAAAGTTCATGGAAGTGAGACGAGATACTGAACTGGCATAAGGAAGTGATTAATATGAACTAGGTAGCTGCACTAACTGACTCTGGTCTAGGATTACGTGAGGGAGGGAAGGCCAAAAACAAAACATTTTTCCTGGTTGTGGCAGTCTCTAAGATGGTCCCCAATAATCCTTGCGCCCTGGTATTGACACCCAGTGTAGTCTCCTCCCAAACTAAATAGGGCTGACCTGGGACGCCTGGGTGGCTCGGTGGGTTAAAGCCTCTGCCTTCGGCTCAGGTCATGATCCCAGGGTCCTGGGATTGAGCCCCACATCGGACTTTCTGCTCCACGGGAAGCCTGTTCCTCCTCTCCCTCTGCCTGCCTCTCTGCCTACTTATGATCTCTGTCTGTCAAATAAATAAATAAAATCTTTAAAAAAATTTAAAAAATTAAAGATTAAAATAAATAAATAAATAAAGTAGGCTCCAAACGTGGAGCCCAACATGGGGCTCGAACTCACAGCCCTGACACCAAGACCTGAGCCAAGATCAACGGTGGGATGCTCAATCGAGGAGCACCCCCACACACACCCCTGGGCTCCCGGGCACATGGGGAGTGGGCAGACTACATGTGTTCAGCAACCGGTGCTCGCACACACCCCTGGCTAAGGAGGGAAATGCACCCCTCCCCTCAGGAGGGGAGCACACTAGAGTGGGCCACTGGACAGACTGCTCATGATTAGAGCAGGAACAACAACTGGGGGGGGCGGGGGAGTTTACTCTGCCTTGTTGGTAAACTCTGAGAACTCTCTGGCCCGACACAGTCACCTGGCCAGAGGCCACGAGCCTGGGCAATACCCAGCCCTAGGGTGAGGTCCCAAAGCTGGCTCGCTTCCAGGACCAGGCTGGTTGGATTCCGGGGTTTCTATTTCAGACTAAGGCCACTCCGTTTTCTGGCCTAGAGGTGAGGGCGTCTGCCTTTTAGTGCCATGGGGGCCTCTGGCCTGCTGTGTTGTTAGATCAGTTTTTGTATTAACTGAGTAATACACAACCGTTCAATATATAGAAATACTATACACATTAGTATATGTAACTATGATATATATAATAAACACATCATAAATCTTAGTGATCTTAAAGATACATATAAAAGATTTTACTTATTTTAAAAGATTTTACTTATTTATTTATTTATTTGAGAGACGGAGAGAGAGTGCACGTGAGCTCAAGCAGGGGGAGCGGCAGAGGGAAAGGGAGAAGCAGACTCCCTGCTAAGCAGGGATCCGGATGTGAGGCTTGATCCCAGAAACCCAGGATCATGATCTGGGCTGAAAGCAGACACTTAATGGACTGAGCCACCCAGGCACCCCTCAGTTGGCAATTTTCAACATCAGAAAACTAAACAAGGGTTAATGGAGGGAGAAAAAGACAACGGATTAGCTTCAGATAGGGCATCTTGTCAACCGTCCTATTCATCATAATGGGGTATTCTCCCCGTGCTACCCAAAGGGCATTCCTTTGTAAATTTCATCAATTTTTATAATCTGGTTGTATTACTGGCCTCGAGTTGTATCTTGTGTATGACCAATTTCCTCCTCAGCTGCACAACTCTAGAAGCCTGTGCTCTAGAAGCACAGTGGTGCTCGAGGTCTCATTTGCTACTGAATGTCACCTAGCGGTACTTCCTTTCGTTAGTGTGGCTGACAACAGTTTGGTTTCTTAAATTAACATAGCAAGATGTCAGCCTGTTGCTTTCTCCAGCTCAGCCCTAGAATACAAGCTCCATGCAGGCAGGGTACTTTGCCTGTTTACTGGTTGTACTGGGTTGGATGGTATCCATTAAAAAGTCACATCCTGGGGCACCTGGGTGGCTCAGTGGGTTAAAGCCTCTGCCTTCGGCTCAGGTCATGGTCCCGGGGTCCTGGGATTGAGCCCCACATCGGGCTCTCTGCTCAGCAGGGAGCCTGCTTCCTCCTCTCTCTCTCTGCCTATCTCCTCTGCTTACTTGTGATCTCTGTCAAAAAAATAAAAATCTTTAAAAAAAAAAAAAAGTCACATCCTTCCAGGAATCTCGGAATGTGCCTTTATTTGGAAAGAGGGTCGTTGCAGATATAATTAGTTACAATGAGGTCATGCAGATGAGCAGAATGTGCCCTTAATCCGATGCGACTGGTGTCCCTATAAAAAGAAAAGAAGAAAAACAGAGACCGAGACACAGGGAGAAGGCCACGTGACGATACAGAGACTGAAGTGTTGCATCTGCCAGCCCAGAAACGCCAAGGACTGCCGGCAACCACCAGAAGCTGGGAAGGGCCAAGGAAGGATCCTCCCCTAAAACCTTCCCAGAGACCACGGTGGCTCTGCCAACAGCCTCGTTTCAGACTTCTACTCTCCAGAAATGAGACAGTTTCTGTTGCTTTAAGCCACCCAGCTGTTGGTACTGTTACGGCAGCCCTAGCAAATAAATCCACTGGCATCTCAAAGGCTTCTGGACAGGACCCCGGCACAGAGCAGAAGCTGAGGAAACGAAATGTATGTGAAGGAACGTCTGGACTTTTTAATCCCCTACAACTGACTTCTCTGTGGCCTCAGGCACCTGTTGACGGCCACCCTCCCCAGACATCCATACTTCCTGACACTCTCTCCTCCCATTTTCCACATGGCCAGGTTCCAACTGTTTTGTCTGCTTTTTAAATGTCAGTGCTCCCCAGGATGGTATCTTCAGTCCTCTGTCTTCTTGCTCTACACGCCATATAATGTTAGCCCTTCCCAGGTTTCAGTTCCTTATCTCGGCCAAGGACTCCCAAATCTCAAACAGATCCAACCATGTCACTCCCCTGCTTAAAAGAGAGAGATGGCTCGGGGCACCTGGGAGGCTCAGTCGTTAGGGGTCTGTCTTCGGCTCAGGTCATGATCCCAGGGTCCTGGGATAGAGCCCCGCATTGGGTTCCCTGCTCAGCAGGGAGCCTGCTTCTCCCTCTGCCACTCCCCCTGCTTGTGTTCCCTCCCTCGCCGTGTCTCTCTCTGTCAAATAATAAATAAAATCTTAAAAAAAAAGAGAGAGAGAGAGAGATGGCTCTTGCCAGCAGGTGAGGTCCAAACTTGTCTACTACAGCAATTCACTCTGGCCCCAACTCAGGATGCATGAAGCCCTTCCTGTAAAGTCACGTGGACTACAGTCACCAAGGACCATTCGAAGTTCCCAAGCATACCATAAGTGCTCCTTTCAATGCTTCCATATTCCCTCCACCTGGGATGCTCCTCAGCCCCCTCATCAACTTGGTGAAATCCTAGTTCAAGGCCAAAGACAAATGCCATCATCGTTTGGTGCCTTTCACCACCATTCAGAATGACCCGCTCCCATCTGCTTTCCCATAGCTTTTGGCTTACCACCCCGGCATTTCACTGTATCACAGAAGGTAGCCAGGCCCCCCGCACTGAGCTGCGGGCTCTTCAGTGCTAAGGGCAGTACCTCATTCAACTCCACAGAGCCAGTTCCCTGCTCAGGGCCCGGCACACAGCATGCTAAGACATCACGGATCGAATGAGCTCATTCTACTTGCAAAAAACCCAAATTACAGCTATCGAATGGCAACAGAATGACATCTCAGCAGCATTTCAACGAAGCACACCAAAGGTATTGCCACATTAACAGAAGTTAGAAAGCTAACACAAATGTCCAAGTGTTGGAGCCCTAAGAACAACCTGTTTAGCACTAGCTGGGGTACTTATATTCCTCAGAAACAGACCGAAACACAAGGAAATCCAAGCATCAGCCTCTTACCTCCGAAGATACATGGTCTCCTCGTCCTCCGTGTTACAAAACTTGTGGGCGTGTTTGGCGGCATCGATCACGCGGGAGCGATCCCGGGGCCTCATGGGCAATTTCTCTAACTGACAGTCTGAAGAAATGGAGTAAGATTCCGTCACCAGAGCTACTGAAAACTACCCTGGGGCAATCACAAGTGTTCAGTGGGGGCCCTTAGCACTGTGATGTTTTACTATAATTACTAATGCTTATGGAAGCCTATTATTGAATTTCCAACTGAAAAGGACTTGGTGTCAGAAGGTCTGGAGCTCCGTTACCACCTTGGTGATCTTTGGCAAATTACTTCCTTTTGTTTTGCTTTTACTCCTTATTGGAAGGATCAGTAGATGACAGTATCTCAAAAGTCCTTCCCAGGACGACAAGTTTGCTATGTTTCTGTAATCATGGTACACTTGGTTTGTGTTCTAATGCATGAGAATCAGAAGAGACAGTCAAGCATCCGGAACCGCCTACGAGGAAGGCATTGGGGAAAGTGGTTAAGTGCTTAGAAAAAAAGAGAGAGGGTCAGTGCTATGCTACATGAGACAGGCAAATGACCCAAACCAGCTGGAGTAGTGTCAATCTGAAAATGATGAAAACATACAGGAAATAAACAAGGTGCAAATAAAAAGCAGATGGAAATTGACAGAATGCAAATGAAGTACCTAAAGGGTCACAGAGAAGTCAAGTGATCACAGTCATTCGAAATTAATGGAGGAAGGGGCGGGGGAGTTGGCACCAGGCAGCCTGCACATTCATTAATCTTCACAATGACCTGCTGGAGTAGACACTTTGTATTCCTAGTTTAGAAATGAGGGAATTGAAGCTTACAAAAGGCAAGACACTTGCCACACATTTACTAAGAGGGAGAACAAGAATTCACTCAATTCTAGGTGATTAAAAGAGAACTCATTTATACAACAAGGATTCGAGGGCTCTCTGGGTACCAACCGCAGTTCAAACACGGTGCTGGGGATTCAGCAAAGTACAAAGCAGAGACCCTGCCCTAATGAAGTTTTCATTCTAGTGGAAGAGGCAGAAAATTTTAAAAAGGAAGAATTATAGGGGCGCCTGGGTGGCTCAGTGGGTTAAGCCTCTGCCTTCGGCTCAGGTCATGATCCCAGGGTCCTGGGATCGAGCCCCACATGGGGCTCTCTGCTCAGCAGGGAGCTGTTTCCCCCTCCCTCTCTGCCTGCCTCTCTGCCTACTTGTGATCTCTCTCTGTGTCAAACGAACAAATAAAATCTTAAAAAAAAATTTTTTAATAAGAATTATATAATATGACCATAGATAATGATAAGCGCTCATAAAAAAATCAGCAAGATATTAAAAGGATGGACAATGATCTCAAATAGGGATAAGTGCTACCAAGAAAAATCAGGCAGGGTTAAGAGGACAAAGAGTAACTAACAAGGGTACCATTTTAGATAGTCAGGGAAGGGACATTTCAGCAGAGACCAGAATAAAATAAGGAAGGAATTCCAGGTGAGGGATGATGGTGTCTTGGATTAGAGTGGCAGAAATGGAAGTAGTAAGAAGTAGTCAGATTCTGGACAGGTTTTCAAGTAGCGGCGAAATGTGTTCATGGACTGGATGGGCATAAGGTAAGGGAAAGAAAGAAGTCAAGATTGCTTCTGAGATTCTGGGTGAATAGTGTTACCACTTACCACACTAGGGTGGAACAGTGGAGAGCAGGAAGTACGGGATCATGAAGTTGATCTGAACGTGATCACTTTGAGAGACCCACCAGATATCCAGTGGAGACAGGGAACAGGCAGCTGGAATTTGAGGGGAAGTGTAAGTTAAAGATGAACATTGGGGAGGAATCGGCATGTAAATGGCATTTAAAGCTTGGGAATGGTTGTGGTCGCTTAGAAGGGAGTGAGTACAAATTGTGAACAGGTGAGAGGACTGAGGCCTAGGGCCTTGCAATGCCTAAACATCAGAAAAGGAGCTAGACATTGAGGAGGGGAAAATCAAGGTAGGAGGAAAACTCCGGAGACTGTGGAGTCTTGGAAGCAAATGACAAAAAGTGTTTTAAGAAGGATGGAATCATCATCTCTGTCAAATGACACAGATGAGAACTAAAATGAGCACCGGCCATTGAGCACTGGCACCACTAACAGGTTCAGTTATTGACCTTGACAAATATGGTTTAGATGGTGAGGTGGGAAGAGAAGTCGCCTGAAGTGAGGTCAACATGGAATGGGAAGTGAGGATGCAGCGACAGGCAACTTTCCAGAAGTTCTGCTATAAAAGCAGCAAAGAAATGGGGTTACAGCTGGAAGAGAACGTAGGATCAAGGGAACACTTTATTCTCGTTTAAGGTTAAGAGCTGTGACAGCCTCCTAGCATGCAGGAGAAAGGTTATAAAGTTTCTAGAAGCGGAGTGGGAGGAAAGGGAGATAAACAGTTAATTTTTTCTGAAGGAGGAATTTAGTTTTGAGGGAAGCCTGGATACACAGAAGGTTAAGCAGAAAAGCTGCACTGGAGTAGGGCAGGGAGGCATCAGCATGGAGCAGGAAAGCCCACCAATCTTCAAAGAGATGCGTCTCCCAGATCACAGCCAGAAAAAACCCGCCCTTGAGAACCCGAAGTTTCGTTTCTTGCAGAGGCCCTCCGGTTCCCGACTACTCACCCAGCACCAGGACCATCTGGCCACACAAACAGTAGTAGACGTGGAGGGGCTTCTCGCCGTCGTCATACTCCTCCCGATCCCGGGTGTCGGAGCAAACCACCGACCGGGACACAACTTTCGGCATCCTTTACAGGAGCAGCGCGAAAACTCTACGCCAAAAATAACGGTCGCGCAGAAATGAGGTCACAGACGGGCGCCAAGCCTTTTCCCAGCCTCAACGCTGGTCACGTGTCAGTAGCTGGCTGGTGGACTTCCGGGCCGTTCCATTTGACCCGGATGCGCAGGGGCGTCCTGAGCTCTCAGAACCTCCTTTGCTTTGGCCTGAGTTAGCTGGGACTGCTTTACTTGGGACACCCTTAATACCATTTAAATTATTCATATATATTTCTGTACATGTATGTATATGCAGTTACATAAAACCAGATATAAAAAAGAACTATGTTTACATATTATAGGGATAATAGAAGTTTTAGGTGTTCCTCTAAATAGGATTTTGGTTTTAATGGCTATACTCAGGTGAGTACCTAATGAAGTAGAGGTATCTTTTTTAACTTGAGATATAATTCATATGACATAAAATTCACCCTTAAAAATGTATAATGCAAAACAAATGTGTAATGCAGTGGTTTTTAATATATTCACAAAGTTGTGCAACCATCACCACTAATTCCAGAACATTTTCATCTTCCCCAAAAGAAATCCCATATAACTAGCAGTCACTCTCCACTTTTTCCCAGCGCCTGGCAAACACGAATCTACTTTAAATCTCTCTGAATTCGCCTCTTCTGGACATTTCATATGAATGAAATTATGCAGCATGTGGCTCTTGGTGTCTGGCTTCTTAGCAATATGTTTTCAAGGTTCATTCATGTTGTAGCGCAAACGGGTAAAAATTAGTAATGAATCAGTAAAAAGGAACCCCATTCTTTCTCATGGCTGACAATCCTGTTGTATGGCTATCCCACATTTTATTTATTCATCAGGTAATGGACATTTGGGCTTTTCCGACTTTTTGGATATAATGATTAATACTACTATGAACATTGGTGTACAAGTTTTTGTGAGGACATATGTTTTTAGTTCCCTTCATTGTATACTTAGGAGTGGAATTGCTGGGTTATATGGTGACTTTATGTTTCACCTTTTGAGGAACTGCCAAGAGTGTTTTCCAAAGCAGCTTTACCATTTTATATCCCCACCAGAATATATATATGATGTTTCTTCATAATCTCACCAGCAATTATTTTTGTCCATCTTTTTGATCATAACTATCCTTGTGGGTGTGAAGTGATATCTCACTGTGGTTTTGATTTTCCTTTCCCTAGTGGCTAATGTTGAGTACCTTTTCATGTGCTGATCGGTTATTTATGTATCTTCTTTGGAAGATACTGAAACTGAAGATACTGAAACTCTTCCAGTACGTTCTTTGTGGAGGACAAGAGCCTGGAGCAATCTAGAACAAGGACACTGAGACAGTTTACATTGGCTAACTTCAAAAATCCAAATGAAAACACCAAAATAGTGGATTTTTAAAAAAGACTTTATGTATTTATTTGACAGAGATCACAAGTAGGCAGAGAGGCAGGCAGAGAGAGAGAGAGAGACAGAGACAGACAGACTCCCCACTAAGGAGAGCCCAATGTGGGGCTCGATCCCAGGACTCTGAGATCATGACCTGAGCAGAAGGCAGAGGCTTAACCCACTGAGCCACCCAGGTGCCCCCAGAAGGAGAGTCTTAAGCAGACTCTGTGCTGAGCGTGGAACCCAACACAGGGCTTGATGTCATGACCCTGATATCACGACTTGAATCGAAACCAAGAGTCAGATGCTTAATTGACTGTGCCACCAGAACCCATTAATAAAGGTCTTAATGAAATAAATCAGTTGCAAATATTCATCTGTTAATACTTATCTATAATGATATTTTACATATTTCATCTTTGAAAAAAGTTTCAACACACCTAAGTACTGCCAAATACTGATACCAAATACCTGATTTTAATTGGGCATATTCATCTTTCAGAAGGCATTTATGAATTCAATTAGATTCTTCTCTTGATATTTGCCTTTTAGCATGTCATTGCATACAGAATAATCACTTCCAATTGAAATTTAGGTGGAAGCTCCTAAAATGCACAGTGAAAATTATTATTATTTTTTTTAATCAGAGAGCTAGAATGCACGCAAGCAAAGCGAGTGGCAGGTAGAGGGAGAAGCAGGCTCCCCGCTGAGCAAGGAGCCCATTGCAGGACTCAATCCCAGGACCTTAGGATCATGATGTGTGCCAAAAGCAGCCATTTAACTGGCTGAACCACCCAAGTGTCCCTGAAGTTGATTTTTTAAAAAGATTTCATTCATTTATTTGACACAGAGAGAGAGAGAGCACTAACGGGGGATTGGGAGCAGGAGAGGGAGAAGCACGCTCCCCGCCAAGCAGGGAGCCCTATATCGGGGCTCAATCCCAGGACTCTGGGATCGTGACCTAAGCTGAAGGCAGAGGCTTAACCGACTGAGCCACCTGGGCGCCCCCAGTGAAATTGACTTTTTTTTTTTTAAAGATTTTATTTATTTATTTATTTGACAGAGAGAGAGAGAGAGAGAGAGCACAAGCAGGCAGAGAGGCAGGCAGAGGCAGAAAGAGAAGCAGGCTCCCCACTGAGCAAGGAGCCTGATGCGGGGCTCGATCCCAGGACCCTGAGATCATGACCTGAGCTGAAGGCAGTGGCCTAATTCACTGAGCCACCCAGACGCCCCTGAAATTGACTTTTTAAATATAGAAATTTCCTTTGCACTTTGCATCAATTTTCGCAAAACACCGCTGGAATTGTAATTTGAGCTCAGAAAAGATATTCATTGCAAACTGGTGTGGGAATGCAAATCTTGATTTTTGTTTTCATTTTTGACAGCACAGGAAGAGATTAAAGTAATGACATTACTCGCAATTGAGACGATGTTAGTTGTCATTGAAATGACTTTACTGAAATGTAAGTTTCACATATAAGCAGTGTTTTGCCTTGTAATTTTCTTTTAAATGAATTAAGTAACAATTTGTCTACAGCAAAAGTTAATTTAAAAAACCATCCAGCGTTCAATAACAGTGGTTGCAAGTGGTTCTCCTCATTCAGAAAATTTTCAACCTCAGCCCTAAGCCCCCCCCCCAAATTTTTTTTTTTAACTTGAAAAACTTCGCCACTGCCAAGCTATTGAACTGCTGTTGGTTGGGCAAGTCAGAATCTTCAGATTCTATTTCTGACAAAAATTCGTGTAACTGACAAGTGGGTTAGTCCATGAGCAAATGACGTGTTGACACTAATGGTTGAAATACACAAGATAGACTCAAATATTTTCCTGCAAAATACCTGCAGTTTAATAATACAATGAATAACCAGAGGATTTAAACAACTCACATTTTCACAAGCTTTGTACAGTTGTCCAACTAAGCTTTGCTTGGCTCCATACATATTCGTAACACATCTTAGCAGGGTCTATTTTAGGTTGTACTGAATTAGTATTTTTCTTGACTTCTTTGAAAATATTCTCATCTGGGGCACATGGCTGGCTCAGTCAGTTGAGTGTCGGCCTTCAGCTCAGGTCATGATCCCAGAGTCCTGGGATCGAGTCCCAGCTCAGGCTCCCTGGTCCACAGGGAGTTGGCTTCTTCCCCTACTCATGCGCTCACTCGCTCTCTCTCTTTCTCTCCCCTCTCAAATAAATAAGTGTTACGGTTAGAAGATTTATGTATTTGAGGGGCGCCTGGGTGGCTCAGTGGGTTAAAGCCTCTGCCTTCGGTTCAGGTCGTGATCCTAGGGTCCTGCGATCGAGCCCCAGATCGGGCTCTCTGCTCAGCAGGGAGCCTGCTTCCGTCTCTCTCTCTCTCTCTCTCTGCCTGCCTCTCTGCCTACTTGTGATCTCTGCCTGTCAAATAAATAAATAAATAATCTTTTTTAAAAATTATGTATTTGAGAGAGAGAAAGAATGAGCAGGAGGAGGAGCAGAGGGAGAAGAAGCAGCAGACTTCCCGCTGAGCAGGGAGCCAGACATGGGGCTCGATCCCAGGACCCTGAGATCATGACCTGAGCCAAAGTCAGAGGCTTAACAGACTGAGCCACCCAGGCGCCCCTAATAAGTGAGGTCTATGTTATTCCACACAGGCCAATTCTCCCATCACTTTAAACTCAGCATCGGCTCTTTGAGTAAAATAAAACTGAGCAGTATTGGTAACAACTGTCACCTCATTGAGAGCCAACGAAAATCATTTGAAATCATTTTCCCTGGTTTGTTTGTTTGTTTGTTTGTTTGTTTATTTATTTATTTGAGAAAGGGGGAGGGGCAGAGAGAAACTTAAGCAGACTCTGTGCTGAGTACGGCGCCAGACTCGGGGATCGATCTCACAACTCTGAAATCAAGGTCTGAGCTTAAACCGAGAGTCAAGTTGCTCTACCGACTGTGCCACCAGATGCCCCCGCTCTGTTTTCTTTCCCTTTTTTTTTTTAAATGATTGTTGGTGTTACTTCCAACGCCCTCAGCTCTTTGAGCCACTCTTCTTGCTGAAAGGTTAATAGCCTTTGAAAAGTTTATTTTCCCTGAACTCATTTCTTTGGCTTCGGCAATCAAACACGATTTAATTAACTCATGATCAGTAGATGGCTTTCCTTGCTTGGCTAACAAATGAACCACTCAGAAAATTACTGTGGCTGCAGCCTCATTTTCATATTTTTATTTTTGCAAAGGATTTTTGCTATGATAAAATATTGCATTTAAAACTTTCTAGTTTTTCTAACCACTGCTTTCCTGGGAGTCAGGAACATCTCAATGAGCACTTATTTTTGGTAATGTTGTCGTGTACTGGATTCTTTTAGCAACACTACAGGGTTATTGTGTAATAAACATAGGGCTTTGACATCTAACGTGATAACCAGGTAATCTACATTCCACTGTGCCTGAAAAGCATGACATTTGAAACCCTTTTTGTTTTCTTTTTCTGACACCATGGGTATGCACGTGTAATTAAAAAAAAACCCTGAAATGCCATAATCTGGTGATACACGTGGCATTCAACATGCTGTCGAGTTATAACCGCATCATGACGCCACATACAGTCTCTGTTACAGCTCCTCAACTCTGCTCCGGGAGCACAATAGCAGCCATAGACAATACATGCTTGAAATAACATGGCTGCAGGCACCTGGGTGACTCGGTTGATAAGCTTCTGCCTTCAGCTCAGGTCATGATCCCCAGATCGTGGGATTGAGTCCAGCATGGGACTCCCTAATCAGCAGGGAGCCTGCTTTTCCCTCTCCAGCTCCCATCGCTCGTGTTCCCTCTCTCGCTATCTCTGTCAAATAAAATCTTAGAAAAGAAATAGCATGGCTGGGGCACCTGGGTGGCTCAGTGGGTTGGGCCTCTGCTCAGGTCATGGTCTCAGAGTCCTGGGATCGAGCCCCGCATCGGGCTCTCTGCTCAGCGGGGAGCCTGTTCCCCGCCCCACCCCGCTCTCTGCCTGCTGCTCTGCCTACTTATGATCTCTCTCTCTCTGTGTGTCAAATAAATAAATAAAATCTTAAAAAAAAAAAAAGAAATAGCATGGCCGTGTCCCAGTGAAACTTTATTCAGGGATGTTGAAAATCTGAATTTCATATTATCCTCACATTACCCTCACACATGAAATATTATAAAATATTCTTCTTTTGATTTTTGCAACCATTTAAAAATATAGAAAATCACTTTGGGCTTGCAAGCCCTAGGAGAAAAGATGACAGGCTGGATTTGGTTGTGGTTTGCTGGTGGCTGCGGCCAGTTTGATTGAATTCCTATACCCGGGGTTGAAACCATGTCTATTCATTTTCTGTTGCTGCTGTAATGCGCTACCACAGTCTTAGTGGCTTAGGAAAACCCAAATTGATTATCTTACAGTTCTGGAGATGAGAAGTCCCAAATTAATCTTGCTGTTTTAAAGTCAGGATGTCAGCAGGGCTGGTTGCTCCTAGAAGCTCCAGGGGAAAACCCATTTTGCCCCATGCAGCATCTAGAAGCTACCAGCATCCCTTGGCTCCTTGGCTAGCGGCAGTATCACTCCAATCTCTGTTTTCATGGTCACATGAAGTTCTCTCTGAATTCAGACTTTCTTCCCTCTCCTAAGGACTCGTGTGATTACATCAGGCCCACTGGTTTTATCCTGGATTATCTCCCCATCTCTAGATTCTTTATTTAACTACATCGGTGAAGTCCCTTTTGCTGTTTAAGGCAATATATGCACAAATTCCAGAGATGAGGACAAGAAGATCCTGGGGAAGGTGCGCCTGCGTGATTCAGTCCACCTGCCACGGCTTTGTTCTTGATTCTGCAACTTAGCAGGTAGTGAAGTCTATGTTCACGGCCCTAATGTCCCCCCACTTATCTAAACTCCACTACATCTCTCTCCCTCTTTCTCTCCCTATAGCCTAGTCTATAGATGGAAAACAGACCACTACTGTTACCGCCAAGAATACACATTGTGACAACTGTTGTTTCCTATGAGCAATTAATTCTCTTGGCTTGTCTTCTGAGGCTACTGGAGTCAAGAAAGACCTTGTGGTTTTATACTCTGTTGTTTCTTGGTTGCCATTTGTACTGTTAGTGGTAGAAATGGGAATCAGAGGAAAATAAAATTCCTTGCCTTCTCTGGCTAACAGAAATACAAACTCACAGCCTCATAAGGCAGGAAATGATAGTTTATTCAGTCTCTCTCTCTCTCCCCGACCCAAAATAGTTCCGGAAAATCACAATCCAGTCTGCGTTTTGAAAGCCTCATGAATGAAATCCCACAGTTACCCTAGTCATGGATTCTTCCCCGACACTACGGTCCTCCCTTTTAGGAAAATTCTAAAGTCCTTCCCTGGGGATGGTTTGGAACTTTTTATCTCTCCGGCAGCTGCATTGCTAATATGCTTTTCTTTTCACTGAAAAGGGCTTCTATTCTGGACCCCTGCTTTTGGGGAGGGGCGTGGTGCTTGGCTGGGCACAGGGTATTTCTCCAAGACGTCAAGGTGAAAAGGGGATGGAAAGAATGCTTGGCCTGATGATGTTCTGGCCTGATAATCATCTGCTAGAGGACAATCTTCTGTCTTGCTGCTCACTGTGACAACACTGCTTCTGGTGAGGAATGTGGCGGCACAGTGTTTCTGCCGTGTGACTCCACTGTGCAGTCAAGGGCAAGCTCTCCCCATCCCCTGGTGCCACGGGGCTTCCAAACTGCTGTGGTTCGTGTCCCCGAGGTTTCTGGATTAGACAGTCAGAGAGCTACTCATGAGCTAGGGCAAAGGAATTTCAGAAAATCAACAAACCCACCACAAACTCAGCTACATCTCTGGCCTTCAGTGAGTCTCGGACACATTTGTCCAGCGGCAGGAGCTTCCTGTCCCAGCCCCTTCCCGGCTCTCCAGGATGGTAGATGCAGCTCCTCAGCCCCTATGTGAGCTAGACCTGGAAAACCTCCAAAAGCTGCTTTTCCAGCCTAAAGCCCTCCTCATCCTTGCGTTTGAGGGCATCTAACCAGCTTCTGTCCCCCTCACTTTTCCAAGCAGGGGTCTCATCATCCCCCTTTAGCACGTGCTCCTTCACGCCGTGGCCCTCGTAGAAACTGCTTGACTTCTCTCCCGGGGATGTCGCTCCCTGCTGTCACTTCTGTTAAAACAAAACTGAAACAGACCCATTCCAGGAAGCTTGTTCAAACCCTCACTAGACGGAGGGTTTCCTCTGCTGTGCGGCCCCTCGGCCTTTATGGATTCACACACCTCTGCTACATTTCTTGCTGCTGCGCTGGGAGGGAGAAGCTGAAGATCCCTGGCCAAGGATGTACACACACCTTCTCCCAATTATTCACTCAAACACTCATCTAGGTTCTGCTGTGAGAGAGTTTTGCAGATGTGATTAAGGGCCCAGATCAGATGATATTGGGGAGTGGGGGTTACCCAGGGTGGGCCTGACCTCATCAGATAAGCCCTTAAAGTGAACTGGGGTTTTCCTGAGGAAAGAGTCCAAGTGTGAGGAGGATTTCATGGGGGAGAAGTTCTCTGTTGCTGGCTTAAAAGTGGAGCAGGCCATGTGGCAAGGAATGTGGATGACCTCTAGGACCTGAGAATGGCCCCTGGCTGGCAGCCAGTGAGCAAATGGCGGGGAGGAGGTGGTTCAGTCCTTAGAACTGCAAGGCACTGAACTTGGCCTATAGCTTGTGGTCATTCCTTAAGTAGCAATGGCAAACAAAGGCACTTGCTTTTGTAGATTGAATGTGTGTATTAGCAGACTGCCAGTTACTGGATGAAAGGAAAAGGAGATTTTAAACTTACTTTTGTACCCCTGCCCACTACAGTGACAATGTGATGCTATTAGGGAGACTTGCCTTAACCCCGGATATGTTGGAGTCAATGGGAGCCAAAATCCTTGCCCATGAAAGTACCTGCTGTTAAGCAGCAGCTAGAATCACCCCCATTGTCAAGTGTCTCCTGCCTCCCACCTTAGAAACAAATTTAAGCAAATCTGATATCTTATGGACATCTTTGCTCAGATGTCTCAGCAGTCCCACGCACTCAGTAAGCTCCCAAACTTCCTATCCCCAAAGCACCCCCTTCTCCACTCTGTTCCCGAGTTCTGTTCATGGCACCTTCAAAGCCCTCATTATCTCGGGCTTAGAACTCCAGCTATTGTTGACTCCTTCCTCTCTCTTGCCTCCAAGTTCAATCTGTTGCCAAGTCCTCTCCATTCATCCCGCCCTCTCCATTTTTGTTGTCACTGCCTAGTTCAATGCTTCTCACCTAGACTACTCCAAGTGTCTCCTAGCTGCTCTCCTGGGACCCATCTCTGACTAGCAGGGCTCTAACTATCCACCACCTTCCAAGGAATCCGTTAGCTTGACGTTCCACCTCTCCATGACTTAACCCAAACTTACCTTTCTCATATTTTCAAAAATTCTTAAAAATGAGTGTTTTGTTTACCTTCTAAGTTATTTGGGGTTGACCTTTACAAATTATTCTTTAAAACTGTTATTGCTTTTGCAGGTCCACATACTAACTGTGACTCTTCTCTGCAACCTGCTGCTTTTTCCCGTGCGTCTTACCGTTACTTTTGCTTCAGACTGTCTGCCCTTCCAATTCTCCGCAGTCGGATATTCTCATACCTTGGACTCTTCCGAATATATAGTAGCCGCTTGGCTTGTTGAACTGCCAAGGGGAAATGTGGTTCCAGAGCCAAATTGTGAGTGCCCAGAGCTCAAACCTCATTGTGCTTGCCTTAAGTTCTCATTCCCTCCCCCAGGACACACACCACCATTTTATCCTGCTTGGGGGTGATCACTGGCCTAACATTGGGACCAGAATCCCGCACTCTCATCTCACAGACGAGGGACCCACAAGCTCCTTGTCGTAGCCAAGGCCGATTTATTCTTTTGATTTTCAGTGATTTGAACCAGTCACACACTCTCCTCCCTAGCCTCCCGGGTCCCTAGAGTTCCCGCTTCCCGAGAACCAGATGTGCCTCCACCCACTGTCTCCTCCTCCCTTCTACTTAGGGACTCCCATCCTTCTTCTCCCCACCACCACCCCGTACCCCCCGCCCGCCGTCCCCAGCGACGGTGCGCACTGTCATAAGTGATCTGATTTCCAAAAAAGAAAAAAAGAAAAAAAGGATAGAAAAAGAAAATAGGAAGAAGCCTCCCAGGGTTCGTCTTAGCCTGGGCAGGTGGAGACGGACCCCATTCCCGCACTAATTCCTAGTGAATTACAGGCTTCCGCCCGGTGGGCCGCGCGCCTCTCAGTCCCGCACGGGCCCGGCGCTCCCCGCCTCCCGCTGGGGTTTAATGACCTAAGCAACTTTCCCGGCCGCCCCCCCCCCCGCCCTGTCTTGGTACGGCCTGTCCGGCGTACGGCGTTCGGCGTTCCACTCCCCCCTTCTCCTTCCAGGTTGGTTCAGCCCCCGTCTACTCCGGGGTGGTGCTTAGTCGGCGCCAGACCGACCCTCGACTTCGGAGGGGCAGTGCCGTTCCTCTGGGCGCTCCCTCGGCGTCCGCTTCGGCTCCTTCAGCTTCCTCGGCCTCCTCAGCGTCCGCCGGGACCCGAGACCTCGGTGTATGCCCCACCCCTGACTCCGATAGAGATATGTCCACCCCGGCTCGGCGCCGCCTCATGAGGGACTTCAAGAGGTAAAGCGACGGGGACCGCCGAGGCCGGGGCGGGCGGGGAGGGGGGAGCTGCCAGGCGGGGCGCAGGGCGGGTCCCGGGGCGGGCCGGGGGCGGCGGGGGACGGCCCGGAGCGGACGCGGGTGCCGGACCGCGAGGCCCCTGTCTCTTCCCCTGAAGGTTGCAGGAGGATCCCCCGGCGGGAGTCAGCGGGGCTCCGTCCGAGAACAACATAATGGTTTGGAACGCGGTCATTTTCGGGTGAGTCTGCGTTACGGGGAGGTGGCGGGAGGTGGGGGGGGTACTGGAGCTGGCCCGGCCTGCCGTCGGGGACCGGCCCCCCCGGCGGGGACGGCAAGGCAAAGGGGGAATGTTTGGGTCCGCCTGGGCCTAGGCGCCTCCCCGGAGCCTGTGCCTCGATTAGCTCGGTTCCCGCTGCCAGGGGAACCGTTTGGGGTTCTGAGGGGGGCGGAGCGGGGAGTGGTGGCGGTTAGGCGAGGCGACCTGCGCCGGCGTTCGGAGCCCCAGACACCCATGTGTACTGGCTCTCGGACCCAGGAAGCGTGGTTTAGCAGAATTAGAGTTGGCAGAGCTGGGAATAGCGATGTGTCTTAAGGTGAACCCCTTAAGGGAGATGGGAGCCCCTGAAGCGGGAACTGACTCTCTCTCTCTCTCTCTCTGTGTTGCAGGCCTGAAGGGACCCCATTTGAGGATGGTAAGAGAGTTTCTTTACCCACCTTTCAGGAGCCTGAGCATCTGGGGGAGAGGGTTCCCAGTCAACCTGGAAGTGCCTCCTACTTAAGAATCCGCTTCTCCCTAGCCTCTGCCTGCTACAGGCTTCAGTGGACTCCCATAT
Source organism: Lutra lutra (assembly GCF_902655055.1). NCBI lineage: Eukaryota > Metazoa > Chordata > Mammalia > Carnivora > Mustelidae > Lutra > Lutra lutra. The sequence goes on along the minus strand of NC_062296.1, from coordinate 27,854,514 downwards.
GTGGCAGGTGGTTCTGGCCATTGTCCACTTGACTAGAACTGCACCCTTTTTCTTGCTTCTTTAAAAAAGAGAAAATGGGTAAGGCGATCACTTTTTAGAAGGAGCGTCATAGCACTGATGTTAAGGATTCTTGAGGTTTGGGCTGTGATCCTGCTCGGTTCAGCACCCTGTCAAGTTACTGACTTAGTACCAACCCAGCCACTTTCTGATAGACTCAGAGATCCTAGAGACCACCTAGTTCAGAGTTCTACCGCAGGGGCAGGAACTGTGTTCAGCAGGTGCTTAACGTGTATCTGTTAGTAGTTGGATGGGTGCGAGAGAGTCGCTTGCATAGATCTGGTTTCTACAATCTGGTGTTGACTGCCTGTCAGTCTCATGGCTCTAAGATGGTCTTTAATGGCACCTTTAATGGCCAGCTTGACTATAACATTGTTTCTTATTTTTAAATGAGTTTTCGGTGTGCTTTTATCAAGACTTTATGGTCAGTATTCTCAAAGCAGCTTCAGAATTGAGAAGAACCTTAATGTACTGTCTTGACAAGTTCTAGCCTACTCGAAGGTAGTATGTGTACCTATAGGTACAGGATTTTTAATGGATTTAAGCTTGACTTTTAAAAACACGTTACTTGCTTTTTAAGTTTTTTTTAAACTTTCTATTTTGAGACAATTACAGATTTGTGTGTGGTTATAATTAATAATAATACAGAGACACCTTGTATACCTTTCACCCATTCCCCCACCCCTTTGGTAACATCTTGAATGACTGTACTACAATATCACAACCAGGAAATTGACACTGATACAGTTTTATGTGCATTCAGTTGTGTGCATGTGTGTATAGTTGTTTTTGGAACGCTTAATACATTTAAAACACAATTAAAAGTATTTGAACTACTGATCGACATCTTTAATATTTGAGGTATTTGAAAAGAAAAGCATCTTTGTTACTTTTTTCAATGACCATCTTTCTTTACTCACTTAATGTTTGATACACACACACGCACGCACGCACACACCTGCACACACACAAACACACACATACATAGAACTCAGTTTGGGGGGCAGGGAACAAAAACACTTCTGCAAAGTACTTAGTATATACCTATATTGCCGAGTCGGATTGCTTTCTGCTGTTGCTGGTCTGCAAGGTGCGATGAGGGAGGGCAGTGTCAGCCAACTCTCCAATTTGTCTCAAATACTCAGATTTCCCTAGGAGACTGTGGACAGTCACCTGAATACTTTCAGCTTCCTCCCTGTCTCCGCCCCCTGGGTAAATGTCACTGCTCTTCAGTGCTGCAATAAAAAGAAAGGAGTGCAGCAAGGAGTGATGCTAAAGGCATACCACTTTGGTGCAGTAAATCATTTGAACTGATCCGTGGCAAGAGCTAGCTCGACTTCATTTCCTTCTCCTAGATCGGTGCTAGTTCTTTATGCCGAAGCATTGTGTGCAGATTAACTGTGTATTTGCTTTAGCTCTGGCAGGCTTTATTTTCATTGGCTTCTTCTTTTCCTCCTGACTTCACTTAGACAGCTTTATGCCGGGCACAGCTTTATTAAGACTGCATTGCTTTGCTGGAGGATTGGCTACTTAAATATTTCAAGGGTGCTTCACTCATTTTAAGTGGTATGAATTGAGAAGGTACTTAAGGAATCCATTATCTACCTGAATCTTCCCCGTTGACATCACTGGTTCTATTTTTGATGATGCATGTCTTCATACCGGTATTGCTGAAAGGAACTACTCAAGCTAAATGACAATACCCTTCTCTGATTCATTCTCTTGAACAGTCTGCTGTCCATGGATACTTCCTCAGGTGTCTAGAACATAGGCTGTGGCTCCCCAAAAAATTTTGACCATTTTTTAATACCCTTTATTTACAGTTAGGGAATTTACTAGAAAAGACTGACTAGGAACAAGTGGCGTAATTGATTTTGCTATTTCCAATATATTACCTCAGTCAACAGCCCCAAAACTACTTTTGCTGTTTCCTTGTAAATCATTTGTGGTGGACATTTCTGGAACAGCCAGGCCCCAGTTAAAGAGATGAAGACTTGAGAAAAGGAACTCTTGAGGGCATTTTGATTTAACTTTACACACATAAAGTAAGAGGAAAATGTTCTCAAGAACTTACACTACCACACAAAACACTGGGGGGCAATTCTTCCTCATCAAAATATCTTGGCATGTATGCTGAATACAAAGACTGTGGAATAAAGTATTCTCCATCACATCATCTAAAAATTGTCAATACACACAGTATGATACTAGTATTTGCTTTTTGTAAGAGTTTGGTTGTAAGTCTTTTTAAAAATTACTTAAAAACCACTGGGGGTGTTCTTAAGGTAAATACATTCTATGAAGAGTATTTGGGTTATTATCTAAAAAACCAGAATTTCCATTCATCAAAGAAATTTTGTTTAGGTGCACATACTTTGTTTTCTCCTCCGGGGTCACAAGCTGGTGGCCAAATGGCAGAAAACACGCAGATGTTTTCTTTGGCTGACACAGTATTTTCAAAAATTTGAATTTGTGAATGTCTTTAGCAGAACATATACTCTCTGATCCAACCATATCGCTCCCTATCGCCATACCGTTGCCATTGAACACATGTACTTTTCCCAGTCCCCTGTTTAGATGGATTAATTGATACTTTCCTTATGATGTTTTGGCCTCCTCAGGAAGATGAACAAAAGCAGTACAGATTGTGTGTACAATGGCGAGGCTTAAGTCTTCCATTATTTTAAAGCCTAACCTAAATATCCAGAGGATAAGCACTATTCTCAATTGCATGATATTCTAAGACTTTAAATTTCCTTAACGTTTGTTTTGGATCTCAGAAATTGCATTGAGGCTTGTATTAAAAAGGTTCCAATAGTATAATGTGGCTAAAAGTGTGAACTGTTCCCTTTTAAATACGTATTTGCAATAAGATTTGGGGTAAGTTCCTAATTTATATTCAGGTAGACATAAGCAGGTTGTTTCGCTTCTCAAGATAGTAAGCGAGCTGTTTGAAAAGACTTGATTAACTTATTTGGTAGCTAGTGTTAAATTTCTGGGCAAGTATTAGGTAGAAAGTTCAAGTCAAGGGTTTTGAGAGCCACCAGCCTACATACTCAACTTGAATTCAGCTGTGAGCATTTCATGTAGGTCAGAAAGAAAGTAATATTTAATATTTAAACTCATTAATTGTATATTTCTTACTGATAGTCAAGTTGGGATGTTTGGTCTTCGCCTCCTTCAGTTGGGTCTAGGGATGTGAAATGTTGGAATTATTATAGCTACCATATTTATGGAACACCTTTTTTTTTAAAGATTTTATTTATTTCACAAAAAGAGACACAGAGAGGGAACACAGGCAGGGGCAGTGGGAGAGGGAGAAAGCAGGCTTTCCGCCGAGCAGGGATCCCGATATGGGGCTCGATTCCAGGACCCAGGGATCATGACCTGAGCCAAAGGCAGACGCCCAGCGACTGAGCCACCCAGGCGCCCCTGTAGAGTGCTTACTTTGTGTCACTGTGCACATGTCACTCATTTAAACCTCACAATGTAATGTGGTAGGTATTATCATTAACCCCATTTTACAGATGAGGAACTTGAGGTTCAGTCAGGTCAGGTGGCTTCCTCAAGGTCTCATAACTAGGTCTGACTGCAAGGCTGCGCTCTTCTCTGCTATGCTCTACCGTTTCCACTTAGGCCTGTCTTGTGTTGCTTTACCGCTCTTGGACATCATATTTAATGATGGTCTTAATTTAAAGTACCTGGGACCTAGTACCTGTGTGCTATTAAATCTGTCCACTTTTAGAGCAATTCCATGATGAGAAATCTCTTACCTATAATTTAATCAGATTTCAACATTGAGCCAAATGTGTTTATACTTGAGATGCATAAGGAAGCTCAAAGTTAACACTCATTTGCACTTTTTCCTGCGTATCATAATATCAGTGGTACTGAAAAGGAAGAACCTCAAAGGTAGGAAGATTTATGACCAGGTGGTAATAAGGTAAAGTAGGTTCTCATAGACTACAGCATGTTTCTCCATTCCAAAATATTTCACTTTTTGCCCTTAGTGTTAATATACGATATCTTCAGATCTGGCTTTCACACAGTTTATGGAGTAACAGTAGTTTGGGGAATATGTCTCTGTGCTGCACTCTAAATTATTCTGAAACTTTGGAACAAAGGTTCATCATACTTGGGACAACTCTGTTAGCAGATTGTTTTCTGTGAGTTTACTGGTAGGAGACAAACTTTGGCATTGTTATGTAAGGGATCTAGCAATTGAGTGTAGTCTTTTTATCTTTTGTGGTGATAAACCTATTGGTGGAAGGAGGAAATTGCCTACTCTGAAGGAACCACTAACAAAGTATGCTCGACTTGAAGTGTGGTCTGAGGTATTAGAATGAATTTATAAACGGACCAGAGTAATACAGTGGAACATTCATTACCTTATACCAGACAGTGATTCCTTAAGTTTACCTGAAGAGATTTCAGTCAGGAAAAAACAATTGCCCAATTGTTTTCTTGGATTTGTTAAACCCAATTTAAAAAATATTTTGAAGGAAACAGTCTCCCTAAATCAGAACATCCTGCAATTCTTGAATGAGATCCATTTTGTTCATTCCTTATAAATAAGTCTATAACCTAGTATATGTCAGGGCCTCCTGCTACCTGAGGTGACACATATTCAGAGAAAATGAATTCATTTCAATAGTAGCCTAAACAAACATCATGAGAAAGATAAATTTGCTGGAGACATGAATGCAATCTGATGTGATTTTTAAATCATTTCTGCATTAATTCCCTCCACTAGTGTGAATAATTGAGTTGATTTTATAGTGAAGTACCTTGTGAGTCATACTTAAGGATTTTTGAGAGAGACTATAACCTTTTTCCTGGCTTACATTCAATTATGTTTTCATTATAGAGTTGCTATTATATGAAAAGGAGCCAGTGAACGCTTTTATAGTTATTCCCTTCCGTTGTTAAAGATAATTTGGTTATCGATTTGTATTTCTAGCATTGATATTGGAACCTGTGTACTCTTGTTCTCTCTAGCCCGTGTCAGAATCACTGGAGAGTTTAAGATGGCGGCTGGTTAAAATAGGCCTTTGAGGTCTCAGTCTTCTGAGGCAAGAGCGCCAAATTTAGGCTCTATAGTTTCTTGCGATTTTAAGGATATCTTCAAAATGGTCAGTTGCTAAAGTTATCCTGTAGGCAGTACTTTTGAGTTTAAGACGACTGTATTTTTAAGTTTGGGGGAGAATGATGGCAAAACAAAAAAACAAATCCCCTTTGGGTGGTGGTTCTTACACTATCTGTCTATTTTTAGAGCAGTTCCCAGAGATCTTACCTTGTCTCTTACCTGGCCTTTCTTTCCTCTCTACCCTACATCTGCATTATTTCATTTAGTACTGGAAAAAATGTCATGTAGCATTAAAAAGAAAGTACCACTGAACAAAGCAATAAATCTGTTTCTTAAACCTTTCTTTCTAACTACAGGAACATTTAAGCTTACAATAGAATTCACCGAAGAATATCCAAATAAGCCACCTACGGTTAGATTTGTCTCTAAGATGTTTCATCCAAATGGCAAGTATCACTTTTAATGCACTGGTTTTTTTAAAGATTTTATTTATTTATTTGACAGACAGAGATTACAAGTAGGCAGAGAGGCAGGCAGAGAGAGAGGAGGAAGCAGGCTTCCCGCTGAGCAGAGAGCCCGATGCTCACGACCTGAGCCGAAGGCAGAGGCTTTAACTCACGGAACCACCCAGGTGCCCTGTTAATGCACTGTTTTAAACTACATGGTAAATTACGGGTGGTGCTCCACGTTTTTTAGGTGTTTGTCCCTAGTACCTGAGTGTGTGTTTAGGCCTCTTGCCGTTTCCTGAAAACAGCTTGTTCATGATGGTCCGTTGCGGTCCTGATCTCTAGTCCTAGAACGGGAGCAGTGAAGGTACTCTGCCTTGGCTTGGTGTCTGCGAGCCTCCTGGTTTTGATGGCCTTTATCATTTACTTATTACCCCAAAATAAGGACGCTCTTGGTGTTCCCTTTTGATGTTGGATTGGGGTAGTCTTGTGTTGTGACTATTTTCACAACATCTAGAACTATTTATTCAAAACAATAGTTTTCAACTTTAGATGCAGATCAAAATTGCCGTGGAACACTTTAAAAATAGAGATTCCCTGGCCCTGCTCCAGATCTACTGAATAGGAGATTCTGTGGCTGAGGGCTCCTGTGTTTTGGAAAAGCAGCATGGGTGATTCTGATGTACATTCTGCTTTTTTGGCTAGTAGTAAGCCTAGAACAGCTTGCTTTTTTATTCAGGTTAATAAAGTATTTTCTGGGATATCAGATATTTTTATCTTCATGCCGAAATGAGACCTTGTGAACTCTGAGCTATCTTTTGTTATTTCAGAAAAACAGAGTTTGCAAATTTTGTGGAATAAATTTCCCACTTGTCTGGATGGCTGGGGACCCTGTTGGAAAACGTGTATGATTTCCTGGTTAATAGGGCAGTCTTTTCAGAAGAAAGAGCACTAAATAGCTTCTAGTTTTATATCAATTATAGTTGACATTCTTTGATTATTTCACTAGAAATGATTAGGACGCTTCTTAGGAAGATAATGGAGAAGCAGTTTGGGAATCTTTTTAAACCTCACAAAGTATTCTTGACTATGTTTGTTTTGACTGTGTTGTTAAAAATGGGAATGGTTTTACTACGTTTAACATACCTCCGCTGTGCTCTTAGTCTATGCAGATGGTAGTATATGTCTGGACATACTTCAGAACCGCTGGAGTCCAACCTATGATGTGTCTTCCATTTTAACATCCATACAGGTGAATCTTCCTTGATGTGACTAACTGTGGCCTTTGATATGTTTTATTAGTACTTGAATTGTTTCTGAAAGTCCTAACTTAAGGTGAAAGGTAGGTCATTAAGACCCTCGCCCCCAGAAAACATGTATTTGCCTAGCTACTAGCAGATTAATGTTACTTTGATTAGTATGCTAAGAGATCAACTTTTAGTTGTTACTGAGGACAATTCAGTTGAATGATATAGATATATATATAATTTTTTTTTGCATTGAGGAACTGACCTTTTACAAATTGTCTCTATAGTCTCTATTGGATGAACCCAATCCCAATAGTCCAGCAAACAGCCAGGCTGCTCAGCTGTACCAGGAGAACAAGCGGGAATATGAGAAACGTGTTTCTGCAATAGTAGAACAGAGCTGGCGTGACTGTTGACCCGGGTGCAGCAAAAGAAGAGGCCGGTCATAAGAAAAATATATATTGATGTGTTTGTCACCTTCCTATTCCTCAGTGTCATTACATTACTTTATTAAAAGCAAAATAGCTGTCGTGCTGTTTCCATCTTCCCTTGCCGAGCTCTTCCTACCCCTTCTCCCCTCTCCTTGAACATCAGAAAACACCCTCTACGAGATCAAATGTACTGTACCTGGGTTACGTGCGGAAATTACTAATGCCTCACCCCTCTTCTGTCGTCTCATCTCCAGCTTTAGGGGTGGTATTGCGTTACTGTACTCCACACTAAGCTTTTAAAGTGAATTGTTGTACAAGTGGTGCTTATGCATAGCTTGATGGCCGGGATGTTATTTTTAACAAAAGGATTGCTAAAGCGTTTCATCCTGGCTGGTCCTTTACTTGCATTGGATTTAGAAGTGAAAGTTTGGAATACGGCCTCTGAAAAACGGGAGCAAATCCACATAAACACCCATTCTAAAAGAGCAATGGAAGCTAAAAATGCTATAATACCAAGATCAAGCCAAAATGAATTACAAGACGGTTTTGTTTTTTGGTTTTTTTTTTTACTGGTACCAAGGGAAAAATCAAAGGACTCAGCCAAAGGAACATGGCAATAATTGTAACTGACACACCCTCTCCTTGAAGGATACTCCCTGGGCTCACCCATGCTAAGTTTCAGAATACTGAAGTCTTCGGGGTCTTTGCTTTTTAAAGAGGTGTGGGAGCAGAGGAATGGAAATAATCATTCATTTTTAAGCTAGGGAAGGTGGGAGATCCTTTAATCTTTAAGGGAGCAAGTGCCACCCTAGATAAACTTGTAATCCCCCATCATTTTTTTAGAGTTTTAATTAACCCAAGGAAGGGAGCATATCTATGGCAAACCATTTTCCACTCAAATCCTGAGTTAATGCTGCATGCTTTAGTTTCGTCTTCCCTTTCAGTTTTATAAGAACCTCGAAGTCACGTTTGTGATCTTTCTTTGGCTATTTATACTTTAGATAGACCGTACCTTTAAGTAGCAGTGTGGGACAAAGCTTGTACATGTTTTGTCTAATGTTCCATTGTCACCTTTTGTGCATTTGTCACTCTTCTAAATCTAACTTTTGCACAAGTAACCCATGTAAAAAATGTACATTTTTCAAAACTTGTAAATAAAAATAACCTTAAAATTTTGTAGTCAAGGTATAATTATATTTTAGCTCACTATGAACTTTTAGTATTAACTTACTGGAATCTCATATCTACTCACTTTCCCCCTTGAAATAAACATGGTAAAAGAAAAATACGCTGGGAGAGGAAAAAGAGTTGATATTGTTGGAGGGGACCTTCTTTCTTGTCCTAAGTGTTAATGCTTTGTTCTTTTTTTAATGTTTTAACAAGAATGTAAAACTGTTAAATAGAACAAAGTTCCCTCAGCACATAGTATGGTCAATCAAGTGTGTGTTGGGAAGGGGGGTGATAGACAAACCTGGGTATTTACCAGTGCCCCCAGGGACCAAGATCTGCCTTGTTGATCCTGACATTCCACCTCTTTAAAAGCCCTAGCTTGGGGCGCCTGGGTGGCTCAGTGGGTTGAGCCTCTGCCTTCAGCTTGGGTCATGATCTCAGGGTCCTGGGATCGAGTCCTGCGTCGGGCTCTCTGCTCAGCAGGGATCCTGCTTCTCCCCCATCTCTCTCTACTTGTGATCTCTCTCTGTCAAATAATATCTTTTAAAAAAAATTTTTAAGAAGCCCTAGCTTAAAAGCAATTAGTACCAAACTATTATAAAATGGCATTTTAACTCCCCAGTTTGGGAGTACAGGTATCCTCAATCTTGTTTCAACAAAATTGCTTTCTTCTGGGGAAGAACTGGTCTCATTTTAAAGAGCCAGGAACAGTGACTGTAGAAAAACGCTTGCCTCTTGTCTGGGGTAGGGGGCTAAATGAAATTAAACTAAGTCTTTATATGGGGCACCTGGGGAGCTCAGGTCATGATCTCCAGTTCCTGGGATGGAGCCCCACATCGGGCTCTCTGCTCAGTGGGGAGTCTGCTTCTCCCTCTCCCTCTGTGCATTCTTCATGAGGTATGTACTATATTCATCCTTTAAGACATGGCCCCTAAAGGAACCCCAGTGCGGCAGAGTTCGTTCAATGCACGTACTGGTTGACCCCCACCTAGGAGCATCAACCTTAAATGTGCTTCACACTTTCCCTTAAGTCCATTTCTGCTTCAGAGTAGAACAACATTAAATTGGTCTTTATTTGGTAGATTAGTTTTACCTTAACTTTTTCATCCTACTGTGGCTGGGTACCTTAAATAGTGACACTATTAGTCACACTTTAAAAAATTAAGGTGAGATCTATAACGGGCAGATTTAATTTTTGCTTTTTACACGCCTCCTGAGAAACACCATCTTTTCCATTGGATTATCCATGTATCCTTTACAACAGCTGATCTCTAAAAGCATCATGTCCACGGTCAAAGGCACTACACAAACCAAACATTTAATGCTAATTTGCCTTTTTTTCTTTACAATGTTTGTTTGTTTGTTTGTTTTAACAAATGCCACAGGCTGCCCGCATATAATTAGAACAGTAAGGTTAAAACAGATTTGTAAGGTCCCCTTACAAATGGCAGTCTGATTGGAACCTGAGTCTTCAATTCTGCCCCTTCTGATATGGGGAAGGTGGCATGAGAGAGAACCATGAGGATTGTAATCAAGTTATAATCAAAAGTCCTTTATTTAAGACCCATCTCCAGCTTCAGGGCTTACTCACAGCAAAGTCAATGCACTGTATCCTACTTAAGAAAAAAAAGTTTCCCAAAAGAATGCATGAAATTCCCATTCATTTTGCAATCAAAGGAGAGGAAAAAAAAATCTAAAAAGTAGATTTGTGAGACTCGAGGCTATATATGTAACTGAAAGAGTTACTTCTTTGGTATAACTTATTTAGTTCAAATAAAACTTGAAGCAGTTCATTTATCTGTGGTTTTACAGCAAAGTTACTGAGTTACAAATGACTGCTCTTTAGAAGGAAAGGAAAATAGAGGAGCCAAGAGAATGGGGAACAGAATGGGGACAAAACAGGACAGCAAGGTTGTCAGCAGCTCATTCTCAATGTATTGTCAAGCAGAGTTAAGTGACTTCAACCTAATTCCACATGAATACCAAAGCTGATCTAAGAAGTCAACAAGGGCACCGGGGTGGCTCAGTGTGTTAAAGCCTCTGCCTTTGGCTCAGGTCATGATTCCAGGGTTCTGGGATCAAGCCCCACATTGGACTCTCTGCTTGGCCGGGAGCCTGTTTCCTCCTCTCTCTCTGCCTGCCTCTCTGCCTACTTGTGATCTCTGTCAAACAAAATCTTAAAAAAAATCTTAAAAAAAAAAAAAGTCAGCAAATCTGGACCCTCAAACCCAGAACCAAATGTATAGTTGGCCCAATTATTTGGGAGCCCTAACTCTTACTACGTTAATATTGTTCTGTTAAATTTAGCTAAGAAAACCAGATTTATGTCCCTACTCCCCACAGCCCTTCCCCTGTCCAACCATTTTGGGAAGAGAAAAGAAATGTAAAGGGAGAAATGAGTTTTCACCCCCCCCACCGCCCTCGGCTCCCCTTGATCTGCAAAGCCACTCTTACTGCAGAGAGCTAAGGGCGGCTTTTCTAACTTGCGAATTGAGCCACAGCTTCTCCAGGTTGGCATGAGCTCGTAGGTTTAAAAAACAAATCCTATAAAATCTATAAACATCTTAGCTTATGTTCCCTTTGCCATTGTTAAACAGTAAGTGCCCAAATAAAGTGCACACCTCACTTCTCTTCCTACCCACATTGGGAAAGGCCACGCACTGTGAGAGAAAGGGAGTTAGTAAAAAGCGAGTGTCACACAGTCTTAATAGCTGTGGATGACTAAAACCTAGAGATCCAGGTATAAAAGCCAATCCCTTTTTATTTTTTAAACTACTGGTTTAACTACAATGGGCAGCTTTTTCATTCCAAAATATGAGAGGAGAAAGGAAATTACTGTATATTGTGGGCCAATTACATGTCAAGTATGGTGCTAAATGTTTCCAGACACTGTGAACCACCCAATTGTTCTAATTTCACTGGCGTGTTTAACTCTCGGTATTACTATTCATCTCTGAATAGCGACACTTGATTTATCGGAGCTACAAGACCAAAATCACATAAAAGGACACAGCCGGAGGTCTGGTTGTGGCCGGCGTGTTGGTCCACAGGAAAGTGACGGGCGACCGACCAGCTGTTCATCTCGGCTAAGTCATTACGTTCACCCACGTGTGCTCTGGTGTTGAAACATTTTGTGCAAACGCCACTTCCCGCCTCCTGATAACCCAAAGTGTGGCTCCTAGGCTGCTGCCCAACATAAGCGTGCTGCCATTTTGATCAACATCAGCTCCTTTTTATTCAGGAAGCATACACTAGTTCTTTTTTATACATTTTTTTTTTACATTCCAGAAATAAGCGAAAATAGCGGTTTTAAATATGTTACAAAGTTGGCTTTTGGGGCTTAATAAGCTGTGTGTGAGAGAGGGACCGGCCGACTGACCTTTTCGTCCAAGCACCAGTGTGTCTGCTGCGGTCTTTCACCTGGTCCTGCCACGGCCGCGGCCACCCGGGCTGTGCCGCACGCCCGGGCGGCGGGACGGCTGTAACGCGGAGTTGCTGCGAGGCCTGCTGCGAGGCCCCAAGAACAAACAGCTCCAGCTTCCTTCCTTCGGGTTGGGTCAAAGTTTGTGAAACTTCTCAACGACTCTCTCAAGTAGTGCTCTCTCGGCATGAAGACTAGGATTTGTTAAAACTCATATACCACAAGGTAACAGTAAATCACTTCCAATATTCCGGAAACCACATGGTAGAAGTTATAAATAAATGAACACTAAAATTACTTTAAGAAAGTTTTACATCATTTAGTCGGGAACGACATTTACACGTACAGCACAATTTACCGTTAAACATTCTTGAACTGGCTTCACACAAAGATGAAAATAGTAATACAAAACGACCCGGCGTCTTCAGGAAGTCTGAAGTTCAGACTGGAGTTTGACCGTCATCGCGGTCAATGTCACTACTGCTGCAGGCTGCTGTGCTATGCCCTTTAAAATGGGAATTTCCTTCTCGGGGTGAAATTCCACTGCGATACGTGTTCTTGCTTTGTACAAACTACTAAAATCGGAGGGACACAGCAATATGAAAGACACAAACAGTAACTGCACAATATCATCTGCGGGACCGAAGCTAATACGGGCGGACAGAATTCTTCAGGTTCCGATAGCTAATAGAGCACTATAGGAAATGAACAAGGTGAAACATCTTAAGAATGAATGTACTCTGCAACCAGGACATGTGGCATTTCTTTAATTCACAAATCTGCCTCCTTGGGCGTTTACAAAATAAATTAGTTAAGAGCTCAATTGGCTTGAGGCATCACGAGCTCGTAATGCCCCACTTGGCCTTCCTGTTTGAGCTGATCTAGTAGGTCTTCCTTCCGTCTTTTTCTTCCTACCACCAGGTACCTATCGTGGCCGACCCCATGCGACTTACTCTTAAGGCCGTACTTCTGGGCAATCTGGTGTATCTGCTTCCGCTCGTCGTTAGTCAGCTCCGTGGAGAAAGTCAAATCCGTGTGGCTCTCGGAGCGGGCGTAGTTGCGGATGATCTGTTCAATATCTCTCTTGGCGATTTTGTTCACCCTCTCCACGTCAAGACCGAGCCCTTCTCGCTTATGCTGCTCTTTGACAGAGATGGGCTCCCGAATGCCCTCGCCGGATTTACCTAAACCACCGCCCGTCCAGCCCATCTTTCTCAGCAGCTGGTTTCCTATGTTGTCTTCTTTGATCTGTTGTTTGTAAGCCTCCTCCGCTGAGCGGCCCTGGATTTCATTTCTGGAAATCACATCTTCGATAGCCCCCTTCTTCAAATTGTTGATGACGGTCGGCTGGGTCTTCTTAAGCGTCTTCACAGCTTCCCCCGCAGCTTCGTATTTGACCGTTTTCTTCACCCCGACGGCTTCTGCGATCACTTCACTCTCAAGGATCACCTTGCATTTCCACCGGAGGCCGGTCATTCTTTCATAGACGTACTCGACCGTCATGCGGTTGAACTGGGCCGTGTCGTTCAGGGTGCACACTGGATTTGAAGAATTCTCGTAAACTACCAGATCCTTTATATCTTTCTTCTTTCCAGATCCCCTGGGTGAAGAGCCTGTCTGGCACTGTGAACTTTTGACCGAGGGGTAGGTGGGCTGTGTTTTCTGGAGGATTTTCAAGGCCTCATCAGCAGCCGCGTGTTTACTTGTTTTTTTGGTTCCGTAACCTTCAGCTAAGCAGTGGTCTTGCAGAAACACACGGCAACGCCACGTGCGGTTTGGCATCATCTCATACTTGTACTCGACTGACATCTTGTTGTACGAGGCCGAATTGTTGAGGATGCCGATCGCGTCATTTGCGTTTTCGGTAAGGACAAAATTGGTCCAGTGTTTGGCGGAAGCGTTAAAAATCGGCTGCCCAGAGGCGTCTTTAGCGAGCACCACCAGCTCCTCCGGCGGCTTCAGGGCCGGAGGAAAGTCGTGGGTGGGCATGCCGACCTGACACACCACAAGGTCCTCCCCGACCGTGTGCTTGAACTTCCGCCGGACGACTCGAACTTCAATACGCTTCTGCAGGAGTTTCACAGCTAGCTCAGTAGCTCGATCCCTGGACCCATTCTTGCTGCCGGCGTAACCCGTGGTTAAGTAGATATTTTGGCATCTGACTTCACATGCATAACCGTCTGTTAGAAGTTTTTTATTTTTGGGGATGTCAGCAGGAGGGATCTCTTTTAAAGGAGCGTATATGTACTCGGGATTTGTCTTACATGCCTGAATACACCGAGTTAACATATAGGTGTAATTGATTTTATCAGAGCCGGAAGTCATCTCCGGGTTTGAAAGGTTCTTCCAGATAGTCGCTGTCAATTTTTCAATAAAGTACTGCTTCTCGGCTACCACCGACTCAGGAAATGTCTGTGACGGGGAAGGCTCAGGGCCCGACTGAGGGTTTGCCGGCTGCGACGTGCTGCTTGGGGCGGGGTTCCCGCTGTCAAAATACATGTTGGCTGTTACGGGCTGCTCTTTTGTGAAAATAAATCCTGATGAATCACAATACTGAGAATTCCCGTCTTGCACACTGAAAGAGTCTTGAGTATAATCTTGGTAGACGTCTCTTGGCATGCCGGCAAAATGTGTTTGTTCATTTACCTCTTTTGTTTGAGGGCCATAGGGATCTTCCTGTCTCTCATCCTTTGAACTACTAGCTACAAAATGCACAGGCTCAAAACGAGGTCTCGCATGCAATTTGGAACCAGCTTGCTTTTTAGGAGGATTTTGACCTATAGAACGAGTGAAATTTAAAATTCATTAAAAAGGGAGTATTTCAAAAGAAGCAAACAGCAAGACAGTACCAACTGTGTCATTTGCAAATTGCACTGTTGGTACAAGACACTTCCCATCACAAAAACTTCAGGGTACTTAGGGGAAGGGACTCAAATATCAACGTAGGATTCTGGCAGAAGAAGGGATGCTGCCTGTCCCACGTGTAAGGGAAGAAAGTTGACAGAAAATACGCCACCGAATCAGATATGCAGGTCACCACCACACATGACTGGTCGGTGCTTCTGTAACTAACAAGGTAAAGCACAGGTGAAGTGCACTGGCTAACAGGTTGTTCCAGGATAATCTCACCCCACCTGTGCCGGAGAGCGCCCTTCATAAAAAACTGCGAGCAGAAGAGACGGCCCTAGCGCAAAAGAGATGGCAGCCGAGGCGTATACACAGCCTCTCTCTTTGGCAGCAGACATAACTCTGTCACAGTTCTTTATGTGCTTGTGGCTAAAAATCAAATAAAAAATAATAATCAAAAGATCCCAAAGGGTTTTCAGCTTCAAAATCTTAGTTCTGACCCATTCTGCGCAAAAGGGTGGTTTGGTCTATTTTATTTCTAGAACCAACAGCAGCTGGAGACCAGTGATTTATGCGGGACAGCGAACTGAACGCTGTGGAAGGACTCTCTGTGGAGGCTAGATCAGACACTGGAGCTTCCTCCCGACACCACTGCTGTAGAAAGCTGGTCTGTCTTGGACCCATCCAAGAGCCTTTAGTTACTTAGATGTTCAAAAGATCAGAGTATAAGGTTGTTCTGCTTAGAGGGAGGTTCCATGGCATGGACTTTACAGACAGCATTATCATTTGAATCAGTATTCTTAGTTTTCAGTTCCTTTCAGCATCCTCAAAACAAAACTGTACATAACTAAGTTAAAACTCTTTCACATTTGTGTAAGATCCAATGTTCCCAATGTTACTGAAGACCATATACCACACTCATACCATTTTTTTAAAAAGCCATGTTGTTTCTTCAAACCCCACCTTCCAGAAACAAGTATACTCACCGTCACATGCCGAGAGGTGACGTTTTTGACCTTTGGAAGGTTTGGACAGCATCAGATCATATGAAGGCATCTCCCCAATATCAATACCTTCAGCCATTTGGAGAATTTTTTCCATCAGGCGTGGGCTGTACCTATTTAAATTAATAGAATCTATAGTTAAAACAGGTACGAATGCAGTTTTTAAAAAGCTTCTACATGAGCTCATCTTGTAATTGCTCCCACAGGACTATGTCAACAGATTATCTTAGCTCTTAAACTGAAGAATGTGTCCTATAATATTTACCTATCAAAATTTATCTATCTTACTATCATTAGAAGACATAGGAACATAAAAGCAAGATATTTAAAGGAAGATCTTTTAATTTGATTTAAAAGCGTCCATATCAACTTATGACTTCTCTCTATCATATATGTATATCATGTGTAAATAACTGCACCTGTGTATTTACAGAGGTACTCAGAGTGTTAAGAGGGCTGGGATGTTGACATCCAGACTGTGGTCTTTACCATTTCCCATAAAAAAGAATCAGGGTCCTTATAGAAATGGCTGATTCCAAGTCTGGGGGAGGAAATGTACAAGATGAACCTGGGAGATATTCCTGTGCCTGGAAACAAGGAAGCTGTGAAAGGCCTCAGGAGTTGTGTCAAATGGACTCAAAAGCCAATGTGAACACAGTCCTACCGGCAAAGTGAGCCAACCAGAGTAGCAGTGAGAATAACAACCCGCAGTGGATTCAGACACAACAAATATACTAACAATCTATTAGTTTACAATGATACTTACAAACTCATTACTGGTCACCTTTGGAAGACGGCAGGGAATCAAGTCATTACTCCCCAAACAGGTAATATTAAGGGAAGAAAGCAAGCATTTATCTGGTATTTTTCTGTACAAATTGTTCATCAGAGTAACTAAGAGTCAATGAGAAAAAGCTCTTTTATGGAAGCATTCCAGCTAGTAACTGGAGGAACGATAGACTACTGCCTTTCTGCAACCCATCATAAAATAATGAACATCGGTGGCCGCTAGGCCTATGAGGTGAAAAGCTGATGGGGAAGAACCCAGAAAGAGACCCCCAGAAACATGTTCAAGTCGCAAAAGCAAACTCAATAGAGGAGGCCATGCTTTTCAGTAAATGGTGCTGGAGTAAGTGGGCAACGAACCCCAACCTCACTTCTCATCCCAAAATTCATTGAAAATTTGTCACGGACCTAAATGTAAAATGTAAAACTAATTATTTTTTAAAAAGAAAACAGGGCACCTGGGTGGCTCAGTGGGTTAAAGCCTCTGCCTTTGGCTCAGGTCATAATCTCAGGGTCCTAGGATTGAGTCCCACATAGGGCTCTCTGCTCTGCGGGGAGCCTGCATCCCCCCTCTCTCTGCCTGCCTCTCTGCCTACTTTGATCTCTGTCAAATAAATAAATAAATAAATAAAATCTTAAAAAAAAAAACCATAGGAGAAAATCTTCAGAATCTAGGACTAGGCCAACAGTTCTCATACTTGACACCAAAAGCAAGATCCATAAAAGGAAAAACTGATAAAATGGACTTCATCAAAATTAAAAACTTTTGCTCTCAAAGCCCCTGTGAGAGGACAAAAGACAAGCTACAGACTGGGAGAGGTATTTACAAACCAAACACCTGACCCGCCCCTGCAAAAAAACCCCACAAAAACTAGTATCCAGTATAACAATCTCTCAAAATGCAACTATATATATATGTATATGTGTGTATGTGTGTATGAACAAAAAGATATGAACAGATTTAACCAAATCTGTTAATCATTTAACTAAAATCATTTAACCAAATCATTTAACCAAAGACGACACATATATTGCAAATAAGCACATGAAAAATGGTCAACATCATTAACCAGAGAGAGACGTCATTTAAAACCACAGTGAGGTATCACTATGCACCCTCAGAATGGCTAAAGTAAAAAAGAGCGACAGCATCAAATGCTGACAAGGCCATAAAGGAACTGGACCATTCATTGACTGCTGGAGGGAATGCAGAATGGTACGGCCACTCTGGAAAACAACTTGGAAGTGTCTTATAAAATTAAACATGCAATTACCACATGACCTAGCAATGACCCCTTTTTTGGGGCCATTTATCTCAGAGAAATCAAAACTTACATTCACACAAAAACCTGTACATGAATGCTCATAGCAGTTTTATTTGTAACCGCCCAAAACTGCAATCAGCTCAGAAGTCCATCAACAGGCAGATGGTCAAACTGGTACGCGCACCCCTCAGAACACTACTCAGCAGTACGAAGGAGTAAACTACTGATACACACAATACCATGGTGAGTGGGAAGGAAATGGATGTGATTTGTTTTTAAAGATTTTATTTATCTGTCAGAGAGAGAGAGAGAGAGAGCACGTGCACACAGCAGGGGGAGTGGCAGCAGAGGGAGAAGCAGGCTCCCTGTTGAGCAAGGAGCCTGATGCAGAGCTCGATCCCAGGACCCTGGGATCATGACCTGAGCCAGAGGCAGATGCTTAACCCACTGAGCCACCCAGGCACCCCGGATGTGGTTATAAAAGCGTGATGTGAGGGATCCTTGAAGTACTGGAACTATTCAATATCTTGACTGTGGCAGTGGATACACAAACCTCCACATGCAATATTGTTTCAACCAAACACACATGCACACACACACACACACACAAGTACTAGTAAAACTGGGAGACTGCATAAAATCAGTGGATTGTTAACAATATCACTGTCATAGTTTTTTTTTTTAAAGATTTTATTTATTTATTTGACAGAGAGAGATCACAAGTAGACAGAGAGGCAGGCAGAGAGAGAGAGAGAGAGGGAAGCAGGCTCCCTGCTGAGCAGAGCCCGACGCGGGACTCAATCCCAGGACCCTGAGATCATGACCTGAGCTGAAGGCAGCGGCTTAACCCACTGAGCCACCCAGGCACCCCACTGTCATAGTTTTGATATTACACAATAATTCTGCAAAACGTTATCACTGGGGGAACTGGGTAAAGAATGCAGGGCATCTCTTTGTAGTATTTCCTACAACTGCATATGAATCTATAATTATCTCAATAAAAATTTTGATTAAAAAAAGTTGATGGGGGGCGCCTGGGTGGCTCAGAGGGTTAAGCCTCTGCGTTCGGCTCAGGTCATGGTCTCAGGGTCCTGGGATCGAGCCCTGCATCGGGCTCTCTGCTCAGTGGGGACCCTGTTTCTCCCTCTCTGCCTACTTCTGATCTGTCTGTGTCAAATAAGTAAGTAAAATCTTTTAAAGAAATAAAATAAAAATTAAAAAGTTGATGGGAACTTTATAATCTCAATATCACTAAAAAATGAGACAAGCAGACAGGTGTCCCTTATATGATATGACAGGAAATATAACGCACTATCTATAAAGTATTGTCCTTCAAATAACTGAACCTGAACCTAAGCAAGTCCTTCACGCCCAGAAATATGTTAAACATCACCGTAAGAACATAGCCAGTGAAGGAAACACTATGTGACAATCCAGTTTCTTAGTCAAATCAACAGCATGAAAATAAACAGATACGGGAATGTGGTTATAGATTAAAGGAGACAGAGGAACCAAATACAATGCATGGACCTGGTATGGATCATGAATCAAACCAAAATACAAATGAGGGGCGCTGGCTGGCTCAGTCCGTACAGCATGTGACTCTCGATCTCAGAGTTGTGAGTTTGAGCCCCATGTTGGGTATAAGAGATTATTTAAAAATAAAATTGAAAAAAATACACTTTAAGACAATGGGGAAACTGAACATGGGTTTTAAGAAATTACTGTTAATTTTGTTGAGTGTAAATAATGGTATTATGACTCTAGTTTTTAAAATATTTTATTTGACAGAGAGAGATACAGTGAGAGAGGGAACACAAGCAGGGGAAGTGGGAGAGGGAGAAGCAGGCTTCCCGCAGAGCAGGGAGCCCAATGTAGGGCTCCATCCCAGGACCCTGGGATCATGACCCGAGCCAAAGGTAGATGCTTAACGACTGAGCCCCCAGGTGCCCTATTTTTTTTAAGAGTTTATTTGTTTTTGACAGACAGAGATCACAAGTAGGCAGAGAGGCAGGCAGAGAGAGAGGAGGAAGCAGGCTCCCTGCTGAGCAGAAAGCCTGATGTGGGGCTCCATCCCAGGACCCTGAGATCATGACCTGAGCCGAAGGCAGAGGCTTAACCCACTAAGCCACCCAGGCGCCCCCAGGTGCCCTGTTTTTAAAGTAGGCTCCACACCCAGCACGGAGCCCAACATGGGGGTTGAATCCACAACCCTGAGATCAAGACCTGAGCTCTGAGCTGAGATCACCCAGGCACCCCTATCAGGACTCTATTTGTAAAAATTCTTACCTGTGAGGCACCTGGGTGGCTGTGTTGGTTAATCATCCGACTCCTGATTTTGGCTCAGGTCATGGTCTCAGGGTTGTGAGACAGAGCCCGGTGATGGGCTCAATGCTCAGCGGGGCCTGCTTAAGATTCTCTTTCTCTCCCTCTGCCCCTCCTCCCATTAAAAAAATAAAAATAAAAATAAAAACTCTTGTCCAGAACAGATACATACTGAAGTATTCACAGGGGAAATGATGTCAAGATTTTCTTTAATATACTCCAGACTATCTCGCACAAGAAAAACTGGGGGCACAACCGAAGACATGAGAAGGGCAGCATGACACAAACTGTTGACACTCCTGAGTGAGGGGACATGGAGGTCCACTAAACTCTTTAACATTTGTGTTTGATTTTTTTCCACAATAAATAGCTTTGAGATATACAATATTTAAAAGGCTTCCTTATAGAGTAGAATGGCTGCTTGACAGAATATCCTGTAACTGCAGAGAAACAAACATAGAAGCTCAAGTAAAGTCCTTGTTATCGTGGGGACCTACTCACCCTTCCTCCCTTGAGAGGCCTTCCTGGCCTATGATCAAAAAAGAGATGCCTGGCGGCATTTGGGAAGAAAGTTCTGAATATGAGTAACTATCACGCCTTGACATGAATAGGTTCTGAACCTGAAGGAGGGTAACATCTTCCACTTTTGGCCCGATGGGTTCCACACCCCGCAGACATCTTTTCTTGCAATGCTGGAGAAGTCAGGACCTGGTGGGCTTCACGGAGATCAGCACAAGCTAGCTTGGTTTTAACCCGCACTTCCCACTGATAATTGCTCCTATTGCTGCTGCTAACATCAGTATTTAATGCCAAGAGTAATTTTATTTTCATTTATTCTCATATAGCCAAAAAAAAAGAAAAAGTAAAGCCTAAAACACTGTGCTTTCTATGTATCACTTCCATTCGGACTTGGGAGTCCAAATTCCAAGGTACAAGATGAAAACAGAAGATTATGAAAATGAAAGTCTATAAATGTTGAACTGGTGATGCCACTTTTGCTACCTGAATTGTACTACACTCAAGCCACTCACCGTGAGTTCCAGTCAAAATTCTCCAGACTTCCACTCCAGCCTGATCGCAAATACAGTGTACAACTGTAAACGCCATGTATGTCAGACATACAGCCTGCACAAATGATGCATTTGGGGCTCATTCCATTCACTTTTCTCTCAGGCTTCTTCCAGCAGTAGTAATGATTATATACCTACTTCCTGTTCCCTATTCATTACATCTGCCACAAAATTCAGTGTCACCCATGGGCTATAAAAATAAACCTTTGCGTAGGCTGTGAACACAGTCTGCTTCTCAGTCCTTTATTAGGAAGTCATAATACTGAGGAAACCCAACCAGCTCCAACAATAATGGAAAAGACTATTTAGTACCTGACTCTTGACTATTCAGAGAACAATGCAAAAATTAATCTAGAGTCTTCAATAAGACCACTAGGTCTTATTTTATTTTATTCCCATTTCTAAAATTCTTCAGAGAATAGCTATCCAAGAACAAAGAAGTGGTTCCACAAATTTTAAATAAGCCAAGCCAGTTAAACTTTCATTACTGGCTTCCATTATGTGTTTTTTCATAGTAGATTTACTTATTTTTAAAAGATGTGCTTATTTATTTTACAGAAAGAGAGAGAGCGCACCAGTTTCCATTATGTATTTTTTCATAGTAGATTTACTTATTTTTAAAAGATCTGTTTATTTTAGAGAAAGAGAGGGAGCGCACCAGCTGGGAGAGGGAGAGAAAATCCCAGGCTGACTCCATTCTGAGCACAGAGGCTGAGGCAGGGCTGGATCTCAAGACCCTCAGATGAGGACGGGCTAAAATCAACTTAACTGACTGTGCCACCCAGGAGCCCATAAAGGCGTTACTTTGAAATCTGCTATAAGGGGTGCCTGGGTGGTGCAGTCGGTTAAGTGCTTAAGCATCTGACTCTTGATTTCAGCCGAGGCCCTGATCTCAGGATTGTGAGATTGAGCCCTGCCTCAGGCTCTGTGCTCAGCGCTTGAGTCAGCTTGAGATTTTCTCTCTCTTCTCTCTCTCTCTTTGCCCCCACTCCTGCTCTCTCTTAAATAAACAAATAAATCTTTAAAAAAATGAAGTATCACCTTTCCTCCAAAAATTTTAGAGAACCCACCAAGAAAAGCACCTACAAACCCAACCACTGATAACCTCATTAACATCTGGAGTTTACTTTCTTTCCTTTCTCTATGCTTTCCATATCGCCGCCTTCCCTCCATATCTCCTACAGATCATCTATGTTGATCTGCACTCTGGTAGGGTGGGGGGTTGTTCTTAATTTATGAGATCATAGGTTTTTTTTCTATGTCATTACCACATGAATTTTAATGGCTACATAATATTTTACCTTATGGAGAGACCATGATACAAAGTATCATTAAGGCAAATCTAATACAGTAATTTTCAGATGCATGCATATTATATATTTAAAAGTCTGTTAATTTACCCATTTGATCATAAATGCTTAAAAAAACAAAACCAAGAAAACCTCAGCAGGTCTTTAGGGTTTTCAAAGATAGCTTATTTTGTACCAAGCTTTTGGAAATCAGGATACTATTCAACTGTCCCACCATGCCTGGCATACATAAAGATGATTTATAATGGACAAAGACATGTGACTTCATGAATCTTACATTCTTGGAAAAAGACAGGTGCATACTTATGATCTACAATGCACCTGAAATTTAACAAATATGTAGTAATGCTCCCCAATTTTTAAAAAATTTATTCAACTGTTCTTCTAGGTCCAAAGAACAGCTGAGGTTTGAAAACTAAACAAAGATCAGAATTTCTGAGTATAAAATTATTTATTCAAAACTATCAATAAGACTCTTAACATCATAAGGGAATAACCCACAGTCAGATTATTGATAAATCTTTTGAAAGCCCCCACTCCCGTTTCTTTAGATGAGGGCCACCTATATGCAAAGTTAGGTTCACAACACGAGCTCAACGGGCACCTGCCTTCCAAAAATCAGTCTCACAGCAACAAGGAAGAGACAATAATCAAGGCAGCAAACCTGGTTTCATTTTAAGATACATTTTTCCTATAAATATCTCATCAAAAATCAATAGGCCAGGATTCTGCTTCTAATCCTATTGATGAAGAACCACCGAAAACCTGAATGCTCCAGTTAACCAAACATTCTGCTTTATTAAGGATAGATACATTATCTACAGTTTTTAAGTAAAAATTGTATGGTTCCCAGACATTCCTAGGAACAATTACGTGAGTGCTATAGATACAGTTGCTTAGAAGACTGCACCTTTTTTTTGTTTGTTTCAGGGATAGAATGTAGTGATTCATCAGTTGCCCATAACACCCAGTGCTCATTCCATCAAGTGCCCTCCTTCACGCCCACCATCCAGTTACCCCATCTCCCCACCTACCTGCATTAACCTTTCATTTGCCACAAGACATATCTTAGAAATTGCTTGCAGGAAAAAATCTTTTGACAGGTTGTTTACTTTTATGAAACAGACAAAACAGTGAAGAGAAAGAATTTCAGCTATTTGAGCTTCCTGGTTGCCTAGACCCTGAGGGGAAAAAATGATCGAAAAGCAGGAAAAAAAAAAAAAGCACTGCTTTATTTTATCCTATAAAGCAGTAGTTCTCATGGTGTAATCACCGGACCAGCATCACCTGATCATCAGTATCACCTGGGAACTTGTTAAAAATGCAGATTCAGGGGTCCTGCTTCAGACCTACTGAATCAGAAAGCCTGGGCTGGGGCCCCAGCAATCTGTGTTTCAACAAGCCCGACAGCTGACTGTGATGCTCGCATAAGTTTGAGAACCACTGCCGCAGAATCAAGATAGTCAAGCTTGTACCACGAAAATCACCACTATCACCAAAAGAAATGAAACACAGCTTGCCTCCCTGAACGTGTGAGCGCCTCCTGTCTTGGCCTTATGATGAAGGAGTTTTCAAAGATACCCCTGACCTAGGAGTTATTTTGGCCCTAACTAAAAGGGAACACAGAAAGCCCTTCATTGGGGGAGGGGAGGAGTGCTACTGTTTACAACCTGTTCCCAAAGTCAAGGGATGAACCACAAAGCCACAGTTAAATTTAAAATAGGCTGCTACACCATGTATTCTGCAGTTCCCTTGAGAGAACAATCTTCTGTCATAGAAGAACAGACCAGAAAATGAGCTCTGCCAACATCAAACTTAAGAAGGACTGGAATGTAGGTTTACCCTCCCCCCCACCCCAAAGCTGACAGCTGGATGAAGCCTAACATGGAACACTGCCCGTCGTCCCTGGCTTCCAAGATTCTTTGTTGCCCCTTCCCTTTCTCCTGTATCTATGTTATCAGATACAATGTAAACATTCTTCAGTTATGCTATTTGATAACGTTATGGCAATTCTTGTAGTGACAGAACTGACCTAACTAAAATGTGGCATGGAATGTGTGTATGTCTGTGCACATATATATGTTCATTCACCTTGTTACACACCCACCGTACACACAGATGTGCTTGGGCGAGTGCACACACACACAAAATGTCTCGGATGCTTAAGCTTTTAACACCAACTACCATTGGCCTGCTTTGTGCTGGTTAATGCCCTGGTTATATAAAGGGCTGTTGTTCTTGGAATGAAATCCTGCGATATAATAATGATGTGGTTTGTGTCAGTTACTTGCTTTCACTCCTGGTCCATCCTTCCCAAATACAGCAGCCGTGTCTCAGTGGAAAGAGCACTAGAAGACCTGAGTCCTAGTCCCAACTGTGGGACCTTGGCAAAGTCACTTAACTTCTTGTCCTCCGTTGATTTAGCTGTAAAAATGAGATACCACCTAATTCCCAAGGTTGTTGTATTAAGAGAGATACATAAATAAAATATGTTGTACATTATAAAGCTATATTCATCTGTTATCCCATACATATTTATTGAGTGGCCATCGTGCAGAAGACTCTGTTCTAGGCACTGAGGATAAAGTGTGAACAAGAGAACAAAAACCTCTTTCCCAAAAGAGCTTACGTTCTTATGGGAAGGTAAGATTTATTATTAACACAAAGGATAGCTATTCTCCCCCATGTAAATTTTTTTCAGGATTCAGATTTCCCATGGCCTTCTGTGATATCAAGGAGATGTATGATTATAGAATAAAGGTACTTTTTCAACTGCAAAAACAATATTGTTGTGTGAAGGTCAATTAGATTTATCCAAATTGATTAATAACTGAGGCTTCCCCAGTTGTAACCAGTTCCTCCAGTAAAATAATCATTGTCTCTGGAGACAGAAATTATACTAACCTAGAGAAAATAGGAAAAAATAAGTTTTGGTGATCAGAGAAAAACAGAGTATACACTAGATGCTGTGTTCAACAATTACTGGTAGATGTGGACAATACTATTTTTCTGTATCTGTTATGGTCATTCCTAGAACTGAACTGACTGAATTTGATCTGATCATTTTCCAGAATTTCTCATCCTTCCTAATAAAAAATTAACTGCGAGGCAGAAGTGTCCAAAAAAAAGAAGCGTCTAGTCTTTCAAAGGAATGATTAGTCTAGGACCGATTTGGGGGTGCAGAAGGACAGAGGTCCAAGTAGTCCGTTTAAAAAAAAATGCGCTGGAACCATACTGCAGTCTCCATTGAATTGCAAAGAGCTCTTAAAGAGGCCTGTTCAGAAGACGCACCAGGTTCTAGGAAAGGGGGGGTACACACGCGCGCACACACGCACACACCCCTAAAGGCTCACCCAGAGGCCAAATATTAATTCTCCTGATCACATTTATGGTGAAAGGAGAGCAATCCATTTTTAGAGTAAAATATATCCATCTCTTTGTCTGCGTCCAGACACATTATGCGCAAATCCACAAGCAAGGCGGACCCTGCGGCTGAGAGACCTCATACAAACCGCTTCGCCAGGAGAAGACAGTAAAACCCCGCCGGGGGTGCTGGTGCTGTTTTATTTAATGGGGATGGAGAGAGGGAGTGGTCAGGAGGAGACTAGCAGGGTTCCCGTCGTCCCCCACCCCCTCCCACTCCGCCCGCAGACCCTCGAAGCCCCTACTGTCGAGTATCTCTGCAGATACTGCATCCTTGCAAGGTCCTACGCAGGTCTGAGATTCTGCTCTTCATCATTTCCCACGCCCTCCAAAACCACCGCCACAATGACCACCCCTCAACAATCCCCTTCCAGCTGCTGCTTCATCTCCATCCCTGGTCCTGGAGGAGCTGCTCCCGCGATCCCCGCACCCTTCTTCTGGCTCTTATGTCATCCTCCACCACCTCGCTCGGCCGATCCCCCAGACCAGTACTGAACCCTCTGATGTCCTCCAGCACCTCCAGATACCCAGCCTCTAAGCCCTCGTCCGTACCCTGCCCCCGTCTCTGTCCTGAATCCCATCCCCGAGACCCCTACCGGGTCCCTAAGCCGACCCTCACACTCTCCTCACCTGCAGCCCAGGAAAACGTGGTTGGTCCAGGCGGCGGAGAGCGCGAGGAGCTGGTCCAGGGCAGCCCCGGGATAGCTGTGCAGGTGGCGACAGATGAAGCTGCGCCGCAGAGCCCACTGCCAGTCACTTTCGTGGCTATAGCGCCACTGCTCCAGCACTGGCTCGGGCGGGGGCGGCGGGAGGGGCGGCAGCGGCGGCGGCGGGAGGGGGGGCAGCGGCGGCGGCGACAGGAAGTCGCCCCCCAGCAGCAGACGTCCGCCAGCCATCTTCTCCGCCCCCAAGCAGGGACCCCAGGGATGAAGCCGGCTACCCACCAGGAACGAACGGGGACTGGGATCGGTGGGAGGGGTCGGGTGAAAAGGGGCGCGCCGAGGCGCGAAGACCAACTCTCAGGGGACTGGAGTGTGTGCGTGGGGGGGGAGGGTGACCGTTAAAAAGGAAAAGGCGAGCACGAGCTCAGGTCCCGATGCCGGGGCGCACGCCGGCGGCACTCCTCCAACTCGTGGAGGCGCAGGAGGACGCCCGTCGCGGTCACACGCGCGCCGGGGAGGCCGGCCCGGCCCGGTGCTCCGCACCTCCAGCGACCCGCAGACCCACGCACTGCGCGGTGACCGGGGGACGGGGGAGACACCAGCACGTTCTGCTCCCCCTCCTTTGGGCTCTAGGCTACCTACCCGCGTGCCGCCCCGAGGTTGTGAGGCCAGCGCGCGTGCGCCGCGGCTGTTCCCTAACTTCGAAATCCCGTAGCCGAATCTCGCGCGAGGTCCATTTTTCCCTTCTGTGACGACGGGCCTTTGACGCACTACGGTGACAGGAGGAGGGCGGGGACTTTGGGAAGGGAATTTTGGAAGGTTCTCTAGAGTTCGGGAATATGATTCCCTCAAATCCCTGGAAGGCGCCCTCAGATGATTGTTGGCACAACGGCTTGCCTGGTGGATTTCGCCTGGGTTTTTGAGCGGTGCGACAGTGGGACCGTGCCCTTTTTTGGGGGGGGGGAGGCGGGGACGGGGGACGTAGGTTTGGATTTTACACTTTCTTTTTTTTTTTAATGTCAGCTCTCCAAGGCGCCTTTTCTTCAGAGGCTAGCTTGAAAACCTCTGCATGGTGTGTTATTAACTTTGTATTTTATTGTGTAAACATAAGGAAAATGTAATACTCTATTGCAAAGAAAATTACCACAGTGCTACTTCTCAAGTTATACACTTGTATCATCCATATGCCATTCCAACTGCTGACAAATACAGACACCATCTTTACACAGTTCTGATCGCAACTGCAAATAATTCTGTATGTCACGTATGAATTTAAAACGTACAAAATATGACAAAATACAAAACGAGCACAAAGAGGGTTAAAAGCTGCTCAGCAGCAAATGGCTAACTCACTCGGTCGTCAAACGTGTCACTCCACCTGTGGATCTGCTCCGGGCAGTTTCTTCAGTCTCTGCCGCCAACCTGCGATATTCAAGTAATCAACAAATATCTCTCAGCGGGAATTTATACAGCACCTACTGTACGCTCAATATAGGAGAAATACAAAGGAAAAAGAAACCGGGTTTTCTCTGTTGTTTGTCCTAGAACTGATTACGATCTTGATGGGGAAAAATAGTTCTGCATAAAACTCAGGGTCTCATGGGCAGCGGGACCACTGGATGAGGTGGTTTTGAACCATTGCCCTCCTTACCTCTTTAGATGACATACTTTTTAAATGACATATTTCTCATTATATGACCCATCTTCTGTGTAGGAGTATATTGGACTAAGAAGAGCAGAAGATAACAGTGGTTTTCACACGGTTTCATAATGATTTATTTCCAGTGTCTGTCCCATTACACCAAGTGTGCTTTGTCTTTGACTCAATGGTAAGCATTCATGTTTATTGAAGTAATGGTCTGCAAACCATCGAATCAGAGAACTCGATACTGGGAAGGAAGCTTAGAGATCATACATTCAAGTCATCCTTGTATAAGTGAGAAAAATAAGGCTAGAGAAGTGAACTGACTTGGTAAAAGCTGTAGAGACTATTACTGGCAAAACTTGACATCAGATCTCTGTCACCTGACTCCTTACCGGGTGTTCCCCCAGTCATTGGCTATTGCATTGCCCTGGGTTGTTGTTCTTCTTCCTCCTCCTCCTCCTCCTCCTCCTCCTCCTCCTCCTCCTCCTCCTCCTCTTCTTCCCTCCCCCCTCCCTCTCTTCCCTTCCCGCCTGCCCCCTGCCCGCCTCCTCCTCCGCTGCTGCTGCTGCTGCGGCTGCTGCGGCTGCGGCTGCTGCGGCTGCTGCGGCTGCTGCGGCTGCTGCTGCGGCTGCTGCTTCTTCACAGTATGTATCAACTTTGGGAGGTTTTTTTTTTTTAAGTTTCACTTTTCCCACCCCCCAAGAATGTCCACTTCATAAGAACAAGGAACTCATTCATCTTGTTTTTAGCACCTACACCTGGCTCCTGTAGACACTCTAGAGATATTTGTTGAATTCAATGAATCATGGAGGGAAGGAAGGAAGGAAGGAAGGCAGGCAGGCAGGCTCTTCCCAATGTCCCAACCTTGTGAAATTCATTTTCTTAGAGCCTACATTTTAAGCCGATTTGTTATTTCACAGATGAATTAATTTCAGCCTAAACTGCCAACTTTGATCAAAATCAGCATTGTAGTCAATACACATATGCCTAGAAAAATAGTTGAAAAAATAAAAACTACTTCCTGTCAGCTTGGATTAAGACATTTCCATCACATAGCAGCAAATAACTACAATCTGAGTTTTGAACTTGGATTACAAAATGAACAACAGTGAAACTGGTATTAGAGGCCATTTGCTCTGCGACAGCCATAACTGGATTTCATGTGTAATTCCTACTATGGAAAAAGCAGTTCCATCCTCTAGAAAACAGAACCAAAATTTGCATGATTCCCCA
This sequence comes from Lutra lutra, assembly GCF_902655055.1. Taxonomy (NCBI): domain Eukaryota; kingdom Metazoa; phylum Chordata; class Mammalia; order Carnivora; family Mustelidae; genus Lutra; species Lutra lutra. The sequence continues at coordinate 27,825,086 of NC_062296.1, read as the reverse complement.
TGACCTTCTTTCTCTGGTAATCCTTCTGATCAAAAAATCCTTCAGCCAACCTATGTTCAGCTCATTCCCTTCTCACAAGCCACAGATATTTTCTCAGTGAGCAGGAGCTGAGACCTCTAAGCAGAAATAAATTGTCTGAATAGTAGTTGAAGAGAGATATAGGAGGGAGCAATGATAAAGGCAGCCATCACAATCCTAAAATGATCCAGAAACTTCTGTCGTCATTCATCCTCCTCTCCTCCATCATCTTTCTCTGCTCTAACACAGGCTCTTGCCACCATCTTTACACTGCACACACGGACAGCTCTGAGCTTCCTTCCCTGCCCTTTCCTATGGAGGAGTCAGTGACTGTTCAAAGGAGGGAGACCCGGGGCTCCTGGGTGGCTCAGTCAGTTAGGCCTCTGCCTTTGGCTCAGGTCATGATCTCAGGGTCCTGGGATCAAGCCACACATCAGTCTCCCTGCTCAGCGGGGAACCTGTTTCTCCCTCTCCCTCTGCCTCCTCCTCCCTGCTCATGTTCTATCTCTGTCTCTCACTCTCTCTGTAAGATAAATAAATAAAATCTTTAAAATACATACATATGTGTATATATATATATATATACACACACACACATAAGGGAGGGAGGCCCGGAGCCTGGCCCCAACCCCCATAAACTACCCCAGAAATTAACTCACCGAAAGTTCTTGACCAGAGTAGTCTGCGCTATAATATCCTCCTGAGGAATGTTTCCTGGAGGATTAAAAGCAAATCTAGGAGCTTCCACTGGCCAAATCTTGGTAATCTGAGCATCAAAATCATTAAGGACAGCAATGACTACTGAAGAAATAGGGAGTCCTAAGTCCACATTGCTACAAAGTAGCTAAAGAAGTAATGTGGGAGAAGGGAAGGCCTTGGCTTACAATAGAATACTGTGTGCTGATTGGTAAACATGAAGGGAGTGCAGGAGTTGGAAAATCATCATTTTGTTGATTAGCTCAGGCAAGAATTATCAATAGATGCTAAATCTAGGAGGAAATTTTTGATGAGGAGTAGGATATCTGCATGGATTTATAGCTGCTTCCATACAGACTGTTTATTAGTAACAAAGAAGGAGGGAAAAAAACCCAGTAATTATATAACTGAGAAATTGGGCAACACCTTTTTAAAAAAGATTTTATTTATTTATTTGACAAACAGAGATCAAAGTAGGCAGAGAGGCAGGCAGAGAGAGAGGGGTGGGGAAGCAGGCTCCCTGCTGATCAGAGAGCCCGATGCAGGGCTCGATCCCAGGACCCTGGGATCATGACCTGAGCTAAAGGCAGAGGCTTTAACCCACTGAGCCATCCAGGCACCCCTGGGCAACACTTGACCCAAAATGAGAACAATCTATTTTTTAAATGGGATTTTAAAAATATCAATGTCATGAGGCACCTGGATGACTCAGTGGGTTAAGCGTCCAACTCTGGATTTCACCTTCTACACCTCTCAGGGTTGTAAGATCGAGCCCCGTGTTGGACTCTACATTGGGTATGGAGCCTGCTTAAGATTCTTTCTCTCCCTCTCCATCTGCTCCGCCCCGCCCCCCCTAAAATATATATGTACATCAATATCAAAAAAGACAAAGAGGGGCGCCTGGGTGGCTCAGTGGGTTAAAGCCTCTGCCTTCGGCTCAGGTCATGATCCCGGGGTCCTGGGATCGAGCCCTGTGTTGGGCTCTCTGCTCAGCAGGGAGCCTGCTTCCCCCCCTGTCTCTCTGCCTGCCTCACTGCCTACTTGTGATCTCTGTCTGTCAAATAAATAAAATCTTTAAAAAAAAGACAAAGAAAGATTCTATATTAAAGGAGAATAAAGAGGGATGCCTGGGTGGCTCAGTCAGTTAAGCATCTGCCTTTGGCTCGGGTCATGATCCCAGGGTCCTGGGATCAAGTCCCACATCAGGCTCCCTGCTCAGTGGAGGGTCTGCTTCTCCCTCTCCATCTGTCTCTCCCCCTGCTTGTGCTCTTTCTCTCTCAAATGAATAAATAAAATCTTTTAAAAATTAAAAAAAATAAAGGAGAATAAAGAGACAGGACACAATGGGTGATCCTAGACCAAATCCTATATGGAAGAAAAAAATACTATAAAGCGTGTTATTCGATAGATGAAGGTGTTGTAAAAATGCTAAATTTAATGAAGTCAATAACTGTGGTTACGTAAGAAAATATCCTTATTATTAGGAAATGCCCACTGGAATATTTAGGGATAAAGAGCCATGATACAGGGGTGCCTGGGTGGCTCAGTGGCTTAAGCCTCTGCCTTCGGCTCAGGTCATGATCTCAGGGTCCTGGAATCGAACCCCGCATCGTGCTCTCTGCTTGGCAGGGAGCCTGCTTCCCTCCCCCCTCTTCCTGCCTCTCTGCCTCCTTGTGATCGCTCTCTCTGTCAAATAAATAAATAAAATCTTAAAAAAAAGGAGCCATGATACATGTAAATGACCTTCAAATGGTTCAGAAAAAATATGTATAGCCATCTGTAGATCTAGATCTGTATATACAGAGCGCACAACGATAAACCAAACGGGCCAAATGTTATCAGCTGGTCAATCCGAGTCAAGAGTATGCAGATATACTTTATAGCAGTCTCACAACTTAATTCCAAAATTAAATGTTTGGAAAGTGCGTTAGCTCCCTACATTGCTGAAGAATCTCAATCTTGCTACATCTTGGTGATTTTTGGTTGTGTGGCCGGCTCTTTGCGGAGCTCTCTGAAGGGCTGTAAATTATGTTCCAACCCTTTGGAAGCTTGACATCTCTTGAGGAGGGAAGTCTCTCAAATAGGAGGCAGAAAAGATCATAAAAGTTCAACTAGGAAGTTTGAAGATGGAGAAGAGATCGGGATATGTGGATGTGGATGGGATCAAGAAAGACTTCAAGGAGAAGGTGGGGTCCGAGCCCCGAAAGTAGGATTCAAATAGGTAGAAGGTATTTCAGACAAAGCCAACAAATAGTTTGCATATCTCCAGGAGAGGCTGGTGCAGACTGATGAGTGGAATGAAGGCTGGGTATTAGGAAGGACTGGAGAATAGCGTTGAGTAGATAAGATGCGGCTGGTCCGTGAGTTCCTCAAGAGCAGTGTCTACCTAGATCTCCTACAACAGTATCCCCCACAGCGCAGGCACAGGGTCAAACCCATGGGATGAGTTCAATATATCCTTATTATTGGATTGAGAACAAGTAATTTAAGCCCCAAACCAAGATAAGGAGTTTGGCCCCAAGTCTATATATAACAGATTGATGTATAATTTTTTATAGATATTGAGCCCAAGGCAGGTTCCTTCTAAAGCCCAAGCCAGGTGAGCTAAGAGGTAGTGCAGGGGCTGGACAGACACCCATGTTAAGGTAGTTCCAGGTGGCAAAGCCACTGTGGGGTTCTACTGTCTGATACACAGCTCTTTCCAGGGGGACCTGCATTTTAAAAGAATGACCTCGCAAGAAAGCTGCACTTTTGGTAAAGGGAGGAATCTCCCCAAGTGGGGGCATTTCAGATAGGAGAGGATACTGCTTAACCTCAGGGCTTACAGCTGGAGGCCTGGCTGCTAGGCTCTGTTGAGGGTTTTTGAGGCCCGGTTCTCTCCCTAGAAGCAGTTGGCATTGTCACCGGCTTCAAAAGTGTCCCAGGGGCAGGCCCTCATTGCCACAGCAGGCCCCTGCCCACGTGTCCATGTTCTAGGAGAACTGTATGCAAATTTTAGTTAAACACGTCCCCCCACACTCACTTGCATTAAGTCTTCAGCCATTTGTCTTCATTTCTGATTTCTTTTATTTTTTAAAGATTTTATTTATTTATTTGAGAAAGGGAAAGAGAGCATAAGCAGGGAGAGTGGGAGAGGGAGAAGCAGGCCCCCCCACAGAGCAAGGAGCCCAATGTGGGGTTAAATCCCAGGACCCTGGGATCATGACCTGAGCTGAAGGCAGATGCTTAACCGACTGAGCCACCCAGGCATCCCTATTTGCAATTTCTTTTAACTGGCCAGTTACCTCTAATGCCTTTAGGTTCAATGATACACCAACCAACAAACCATGGCTCACAAGCCAAATCTGCTCCCCCTGCCTGCATTTGGAAAGCCTTCATGCTAAGAATGCTTTTTGCATTTTCCAGTGGTTGAAAAAAAATCAAAAGGATAATAATTCAGGACACAGGGAAATGAAATTCACACGTGAATTTCAAATTTCTGTATCTACAAATACAGTTTTATTGGCACCTAGCCATGTTTATCATTCTCCATATTATCTACGGCTGCTTTTGTGCTGGAGTGAACAGTTGCAGAGGCCACATTGCTGCAAAGCCTAAAATAACTTACCAGCTGGGGGCACCTGGGTGGCTCAGTTGGTTAAGCTGCTGCCTTCGGCTCAGGTCATGATCTGAGGTCCTGGGATTGAGTCCCACATTGGGATCCTTGCTCAGCAGGGAGCCTGCTTCTCCCTCTGCCTCTGCCTGCCTCTCTGTCTGCCTGTGCTCACTCTCTCTGACAAATAAATAAATAAAATCTTAAAAAAAAAGTTAAAAAAAATAACTTACCGGCTGGTCCTGTATAGAAGTTTGCTGACCCCTGGCCTACAACAATGGTTCTCAATATGGGACGATTTTGCCCTCCAGGAGACATACAGCAATGTCTGGGGACATTTTGGGTTATCACAACTTGGGGGGAGGGAGAGTGCTAAACACGCTATAATGCATAGGACAGCCCCTATGACAAAGAATTCTCTGGCCTCGAATGTCAATAGTGCTGAGGTTGAGAAACCCTGGATTAGAGGAACCTAAGGTACTTCAAGTAAAGGGAAAACTCCATCCTTAATAAGGGATGTGGTTTATTGAACCAGGTTGTTAATTTTCATTTGCTCGTCTAGATTTCACAATCACCCTGCAAAGCGATTACTTCTATTCTCCTTTTACAGAAAAGTTTTTACCCCAACTTGCCCCAGAGCACACAGCAAAAGTGTCGGGCTCGAGCGCCCATATTTTTCCACACCTAGGGGCCTGCCACTGCTCAGTGACGTCCTAAGCGAGTGTGTCTCTCTACTACCCTCTAGTGGGAGAGCTACGCAAACGCAGGACAGTGTCGTTTCTCCCGGTATGGGGAGAAGAGGGATACTTCTCAGGTCTCTGGGTCTCCAGCCTCTGGCCAATCGGGAAATGAGACCAAGGAGAGAAAACCCCACCTCGACTGCAACCAGAATTGTAAAAAGCTGACCCTTCTCCCCTCTTGCCCACCTTAACGCTGGGGGCAACAGGAGGCTTCCCTCCCTGGTAGACCCAGGACGTAAAGTCCTACTTGCTATCTATAGAATGCTTTCCAAGTCATGAAGCATGGTCATATTCAATGAATTTCCAGGACGCTCACATCACAGGAATAAATGAAAGAAAGACATGCGGTGCCGAGTTCTTCTCCTGCAGGAATTAAAACTCACCAGAATCTTGTTCTGCAGGATCTGGGACTCCACTTCCTCCACCTTTTATCCTAGGTGACAATCAGCTCAATGCATCCGTTAAATCCATGCTAATAAAGGAAAATAGAGGACTTCCTGCCCACCTCCTGCCTGCCCCGTGGGAACTGTAGGCCCAAACGGCAAGAGGGGGGCACGGCAGCCCACGTGCGAAGATTATATATGGGCTTGCCTCCCTGAGCCGCTGGGAGTCACCCACGTGGAAGGCAGCTACCCACTCCTCCCAGGGCAAATCGTGGTGGAACGCATCACCCAACGATTTAAGATCAGATCACACAGCCATGGAGCATTTCTTTGAATTTTATTGAAAATTGACATGGACATTAGAAAGGTATCAAGCTAAACAGTGCTGGTTTTGGGGTGTTTCTCCTGGCAAATGAAAGCCCCAGAGGGGCGGTGACCGGTCACACTTTTGAGCAAAAAGAACAACGGAGAAGAAAGAAAAACACACAGAGATTCTGGAAAACATGCAAAGAGGCTCTCTCAGGAGACACCAGACAGTGGAATGGCAATGATTGTAGGTATATACAGGAAAGAGCGCGCTTACATGGTATTTTGATGCAAGTTAAGCCAATGAATTCAAGGCAGATCTATGAACACGAAACTCTCCTTGCAGACCCCAGGTTGAGCAGAAACCTCTCTCAAAACCCCAAATGGCCCTGGAGGGTTGAATGGAGTAGTTTTGCTCTCACTAACCTTAAAGCCCCTCCTGTCTCTCCCTTCCCCACCTGAGGGTGAATGGATCCGTTTTCCCCCTTACGGGGGCAGGGGCAGGGTGAGTTCTGCAGAAGGCCTGTGAATGCTGAAGAGAGGACTGTCGCTTGACTTTCTCTTCCATATTCAGAAATGTTTAACAGTGAGTGGCCGTCGACAGTCAACCCATTGGACCGGAGAATTGGTGTTTAAAAAGGAAAACCGGGAAACTTGGGAACAGCACTTCCACACCCACAGCTGTCTCCCGTCCCAGTCACTGACACTTGGGTGAGTCGTCCTGCGGCTGTCTCTCTCAGGTTACATTTGGTCCGTTCTCCAGCTCGGAAGGTTCTTTTCCTGCCTTGCTTAGGTTAGGACAAGACATTTCCATTTAAAATACCATGTAAGCCAGGAGAACCCTTGTGGAGTGTGGTGTGTGTTACGGGCCCAGTTTGAGGGGAGAAGGGGATTGGTTGGTTTCTGGTTTGAGACAAGATAATGGCAGTCTTCTCCTTGAGACTTAGTGCAGCTGCTGAAGACAAGATTAAAAAAAGCTAGAGAGGGAGAGAGAAAGAGAAAGAAAACATGAAATTAGCCAAAGAGAAAGGACATTCAGAGTAAGACCAGGCAAGGGGCGTGGGTCGCGTGAGGCAGCACAGATGATACTAGGAGAAGACAGGTTAGGAAGGGGGTCACCGACAGACCGGAACCACCGGAAGTCTGCTGAGAAGATTTTTAAGAACACCACACACCGGTTTGAAGCTTCTTGTTTTAATAATAATAATAAAAAAAAACAGCCATGTGTGAATGCCAAATGGTTAAAACCAAAACCAAAAGTGATTTGCACCACAGGGAGGAAAAGGAAACTTCTTGGCTTAAGAGGAATGGTGTGTGTGTGTGTGTGTGTGTGTGTGATCACATGTGGGAATTTTTCAGGAAAGCCATTCCGTTCCAGTCTGGGAAAATACTGACTGGATTTGTCTCACCAGAGGTTAACAGAGTACTTAAGGGTATTTAAAACAACAACAACAACAATTGTAAGAATTACAAAGAAAAAAACCGTTTCGGTCTACAGTGAGAAAACTACCCAGGAAAAGAACTATTTTTTTTCTTTTTTTTTTTTTTCCACGTCAGATGGGTAATGTGCCAAGGTCATAACAAGGTTTGAGGGTGGCACATGTCACACAGGAGCGTGAACACCCAATCATCACGCTTATGAACTACAAAAAGAACTATGTTAATCCTTCTAGTTGACTTCAGAAAGGCCTTCTGTTCCCTCGCAGGTTAGATTTTTTCCTTTACCAAACTTTCTTAATTACAAGGGTCCTGTAAGGCACCTGTTCCACACTCGCGTGCCTGGGCCCCCATCCAGAGTTCAGGAAAGCGGACCTGTTGGCTGGTCAACAGGCACCATCAGCAGAAACGCTCAGCTCAGAAGCTGGCCTGGAGTCCTCTGCTTTGCGGGTCCCCACCCACTCCCTCCTCAGATAGTTTCCTATGGGGGTGTAGGGGGAACCCTCAAAAGCCCTGTGATGTCAACTATCCGTTTTCTCCAAACATCAAAAGACCTGGGTCTCCAGCAACAGAGAGGAACAGGCTGAATCCATTTGTGACACGGAGCCGGGGTCAGGAGACACTGAATTTCGCCTGGTTTCCGCCGCAGAACAGCACTGGGACATCGGGCCAGTCCCTCGACTTCTCCGGCTCTCCATTTCCTTTGGGTCGTATCTGTTTGATGAACCAAAATTTCTCCCTGGCCCCAACCTTCCCGCCTAGTCCCTGAAGTTCTCCCAAAACTGGCTGGCGGGTCTACTACTTTTGAAGTTTTCAGAGCTCCTCAGGCCTCAAGTAGTTAATATGTAAACAAATGCAAATGAGAAGCCCCCCCATTTGTGATGCAAATGATAACCGGGGGGAAATGGAAATGGTGGTCGGCTGGTTGTTTGAGTTTGAGATTCTTGGGAAAGAGCTGTTAAGACTGGACACCAAGACAGCAAAGCTGCAAATGCGATGCCTTTCCCAAGGACACCTGCCAGCCCTAATGTCGGATCTCTCCGAGCTACTGGCGGAATATCGTTTTTTGTTTGTTTTGTTTTGAACCTCCAAGCATGGGATCTCCTAAAATCCTCCCCTAGGAGACTTGGATTTTTCTCAAGAAACTCCAAATTTGCCTCTGGCCACTAACCAATGAGTGACTCACCCAACACTACACATAAAAACTGCACTCTTGCTCTGCCAACAAGAACAGAGAACATGTGCATACATTCGTTTCTTGTTGCTTCTACTTTTCGCTTCCTGTATTATTTACAATCTCTTAGGGAAGAGAGGAAAGCCCCTCCCCATCCTCAGCACTTCGGAAAGCCCTGAAAATTTGGCATAGCCTGGTTTTACTATGTGTTTTTTTTTCGGGGGGGAAGTGATCCCCTCCCCCCGCAAAAAAAAAACCCTAAAAAAAAAAAAAAGTAAAGAAGAAGAAGGTCGTGATCATTGCCAGCGGACTCGGAGGCAGAACTCAGAAGGAGAGGTGGGACTCAGAGTGGAAGTCTGTGGCTGGGGTGTGGGTGGGAGGCCGGGGGGTACTGTCTGCCCCCTCCCCCAAAGGAAAGCTGTCAGTTAAAATAGGAACCTTGGCTTAAAAGGCTAAATGGAGTCCAGTCCAGCTGTAGCGGGGAATACTATTCAGTACACAGCCATGGATTACTGCAAAGGAAGGGCAGAAAAACGGCGCATTAGCCACACATTATTGCCACGTGACCTTCAGCTCGCTCTCTTGCTCTCTCTCGCTGGCCAAAGGCCAAAGGACGCTGTACCTTGTGGCCCTGACAATGGAGGGCTCTCTACTTCAAAGGGGTTCCCAAAGTCACTATCCGATAGGCCCGTTATAAAAATTGTTTTAAATATCACATCCAGATAAAGTTAGGGACCTTCCCAGACAGAACCCCTCTTCTCTCCTCCCCAGCAGACAGTCTCGCCTCTTCTTATGGGTGGGTGGGTGGGGGGACACATGCAAAACACAGGTTAAAATTCATTCCATGCACCAGCTAAGGATTGGAAGACGCATCAGAGCAAAGCTGAAAACATTGCTTCTTTGACCTTGCCGTCTGGCAGTTTCCAGCATGAACCTGCAACTAGGCCTGCCTGAGTGGAACGGAGATACTGAGACACCTCAGATTTCCAGAAGTCTATCATTGAAGACACTAGGCTGATAATAACATTCAGGTTTATTCTCCCTTCTGCATTTGTGGGGTATCTGGAATTAGAGAGAGCAGAGGTTTACGGTCTTTTCTTCAGCAGTCATGTTTTCTGGAAAGGACTTGGTTCTGGATTTTTAACACAACTTGGGTGCAACTTACTTGGAGCAACTCAAAACTGGAAAAGGCGGGGCTGAGAGGCCTAAAGAAAAAGGCACCAGAGGATCTCCTTTTGGAGCTCTCTCAGAAGGGGCCATGGCTCCTGTTGTGGGTTAGGAGGGGGTCAGGGAAGCCCAGTGCATGGGGACTAACTGGGACTCACTGGCACTTATGCAGCCATGGTGGAGGCAAATACTTCAGGGAAACAAGCAGCAATCAGAATTCAAACAGGGAAGCTGGTGGTGGAGAGTAGGAGATGGGACCCTCAAACATGTTACAGTCTGGCAAAGATGGCGGGGGAGTGGCTGGTGGTGGTGGGCGGGGGGAGGGACTGGGATGCAGGAGGCATCTCCACTTCCGAGCCACGTGACCGCTGGCTTCTTGACCAGAGGCCAGACACCATCCTCAGACTCCCAGGCTTCTATAAACTTTGGCAGGAAAAGAGGGGAGGGCATGGGTTGTGCGCCCCCTCAGGCATGTTAAGGGGGGATTAGAGAAAGGGAGGCCCAGCTCTGTTGCGCAGGAAAAGGGCGTCTACAGGAAGCCCAAACTGAAAATGAAAAGAGAAGTTGGGTTAATGAATGGATGGATTAATGTACAACAACAACAACAAAAGGTTAGAAGGAAATTGTCGTGATGGCTAATGGATAAATTAGGATATAGCTATGTTAGAATAAGGTCTTATTGCATTGGCTCCTGGAAACATGCTTTCTCTCTCACATACCCCCATACCCCTCAGAGTGACAGGAGAGTGGCTTTAGCTAAGCAAAATAATTATCAACAGCCAAAGAATACTTTCTCTTTTCTTAATTACTAGGTCCTGATGCCCCACCCCAAGACACTGTACAGGAGTCCAGTCAGCAAATCTCCAACCAGGGATCCTCAGGCCGCTGGGCAGAGTGCCAGGCTCTTGGCCACGGCTTCCCTTGTACCACAGGGAAAGCAGAGGGGGTGGAGGTTTCTCCACAGGTAGACTCTGGAGCAGCCCCACTTCACTAACTGGTACCCTGAGGCAGGACTGGGAAGTATCTGGAGATGGTTGAGGGGTGTGCAGTAGGGTCCAGACCACAGTTACCTGCCACTAACTCATTTTGGGAGCCTCGGTAAGCCTCTGAAATTCCCCACTCCTCCATCCATTTGTCTTGCAAACTGAAGACTATTCCTTTCTTCTCTGCCTCACAGGATTGTTGCAAGGGGAAAATAGTATGTCATCTGGAGAAATGCTTTGGAAAGTTTTAAAATGCCACACAAGGGGCGCCTGGGTGGCTCAGTGGGTTAAAGCCTCTGCCTTCAGCTCAGGTCATGATCTCAGGGTCCTGGGATCGAGCCCCGCATCCAGCTCTCTGCTCAGTGGGAAGGCTGCTTCCTCCTCTCTCTCTGCCTGCCTCCCTGCCTACTGGTGATCTCTGTCTGTCAAATAAATAAATAAAATCTTAAAAAAAAAAAGCCACACAAATGCTCACCACTTATTCTAGTCTTTGTCTACTTCCCGGGGGAGGAGAGACCTAAACAACATGGCGATGGCCTATGCTCTGGGCAGCGTGGGCGGGTGGACATATTTTGGTACGTGTATCCTGTCCACATCCTGTGTGCGTGCATGCGCACACACACACACACACCCCATGGGCCAAGGGGCCAGAAACCATTAAGATAACAGTATGTACAACTGTGTAGGGGTCCCAGAGGAATATCTCTTGCAAGTGCAGACTGCGGGCCCCTAGAGCCTCCAGACATTTCAAAACCAGGGAGGCACAGCGAGCCTCCCCTTGCCCATGCTGCAGTTAATGAGGGGTGGCCTTTGTGATCTGCCCCTGGAATGAGGGCTTTGAAGGAGGGGACAGGCTGCCCTTGTGGCTTTCAGATGCCCAGGAACCCAGGCCCCCCTCCCTTACTTGGTTTGGGACTGTCCTCACAGTCTGCTGGGGAGAAGCCTGCCAGGAAAAGCATATCTACTTGGGGTTGGGGTGGGCTGTTCCCACTGGTTGCCAACTGTCTCTCACTTGTACAGCATGGCTTTAATTATAGTTTTGCCAGAATTCATTTTCGTAATGGCTACTAACAATGATTTACTCAGGAAAATATGAACCAAACTGTGTCAGGTCCTGGGCACTGCAACCAAAGTCAACCAAAGTCTAACCCACCAGGATTCGTCTTTGCTGTGGTCCTCCCTGAAAACAGGGGGGCAAATACGCAGAGCCCCAAGAGGCGTCGGACCCTTTGCTGGAGGCCTGAGAGCCACAGCAGTGGACAGACACTCTAGGAATTCCAAGTCTTCCCAAATGGAGATCTGCAGCTTTATTCCCATCAACTACTAGGGTCTCCAAGACTTGCCTTTAAGCCAGACAATAAATCATTGCATTATTCTTTTAGGGTTGTTTCCTTTGGCCCAATTTCAGGGGCCTTGTGTTTCAGAAGCCTCTGGGGACTTCCTCCTGGAGATTTGCTTGAAATTAGGATGTCTTGCCAGCTGCCCGAAGTCCCCAGACCGATACTGCCAGCCACAGGTTTGGCGAATAACAGCAGGCTGTCCATTTAAATCATAAACTACATTGTGGGGAGAAGCCTTCTTGATAGTTTACATTCCATGATCCAGACAAGGTAAATGTGGAAGGCGTTTATGAGACAGCCGGGGTATTTGGAACACTGGCTAGAATGTGATGGTAACACATTGTGCATTTTGTAGGTGTGGTAACGGTGGCGTTGTGGTTATGGGTTTTTGTTTTTTTTTTTTTTTTAAGAGTCATCATCTCCCAGAGACCCCTGCGTAAGTACTGACAGATGAAATGATATGGCTTTTGCTTTACAGGAATCCAGCAGGTTTGGGGATTAACAGATGAGATGGCATTGGCCATATCTTGAGAGTTTTTTGGGGACTGGGCTGTGGACACACGGGGTTACATTATACTCTCTTCTCTCTTGTTCCTGTTTGGAAGCTTCTATGGCCGAGTTTAAAAAATAGCAGTAAGCCTAATTCTGTGAAACATATACTTATGTTCCCTTGCTACTCACTGAGTCTAGAAGAATAGATAAAAGGTGCTTGATCGTTGCTATAATTAATTTATAAGCTACATGATGCCAAGGACTGTTTTCACTCCACAGACATACCAGCCCTCAGGAATCCATAATGCCAAAGGTTGCCTACTTGCCTTCTTATCGAAGGAGTTCAGGCAGCTGGTCTTTACAGAATGACATGTACGGAAATCTCTATAATATTTTAAACCTCATTTTCTTCCATTTTTATTATGGGTTTTTTTGGGAGGGGGGTGGGCACAGAGCCAAAGGCAAATTTGAGAACTTGAACCCCTTGAATAAGAAACGGCCACCAGAGGGAAACAGAGAAGCAAGTTTCCGTTGACTTGGAACATTCCCAAACCTGGGGTTCAATGTCAACCCTGACATTACAGGACAGACCAACGAGCCCATTGATCTCCCTCATCACTACCCATTAGTTAATTCTGAAAGCGATGATTAGGGCACTTTTAAGAGAAAGAAACAGCCACAGATGACACCTCAGCTACCCATCACAGAACCCACCTAGGCTACCCAGCCGTCGCAACGGCAAGTCTGAAAACACTCCGCTTGTCCCCACGCAGGCCAACATTCCACATGTACCCTGGAGACTACAGCGAACTGTTGCTTAATGCTGTCAGTCACAAGAGCTAGGACCGTGAAGCAGCTTTTTGGTGACTATGTGTGTTGAGTGGAGAGAGGGATTTGGGGAGATGTGTTCTAGAAGCCACCACCAGTTCGACTGAGAGTTAATAAAGCTTACCAGGACCTGGGTCTCATGCAGCATGCAGCAAACAGCAGAGTTAACTGTAAAACAGTAAGAGCTGATGAAGAGAGAGTGAGCTTGAGGACAAATCCAAATTTTATGAGTTGACGCAAACAATGAAGGGTTAGCGATCAAAGGAAATGAGGAAGAGTGGGGTTGGGGGAGAGGGAGGGTGGGCGGGTAGGGACCCCTGAACCATGGGCACTCTTTCTTAACCTCTGGAGAAGACATGTCTCTCTATGGAGGGTCTTCTGCCTGGAGCGGGAGAGGGGGGATTTGTCCACATGAGAACACTAGGAGGGAGCGCCTGGTCTGGGAGGAACTTCGAGTGAGCGTCTGAATAGGGAATATTTACAGTTTAGTGTCAGTTTAGTGTCAGGCTGTGAGGCTGGCCTGGGAACTGACTTCACAAATATCCCAGGCCAAGAAGGTAGCAGGTTAGAGCTGGAGGACAAATTTAGTTTTTTCCAATCTTAAAAATAGGAACCCATTCTTGCTGATGTGACTCACACACAATCCCAGATTAGTTAACATACGGCGTGTCCAAAGAGGCTTTTTTCTGGCTAGTTAAACTTTGTCTATCAGGTAACACCAAAACAAGTTCATTAGTCCGTGAATCGGACACAGAGTCTGGGGACTCAGTAACACAAATTTCTGGGCTCATGGGTGACAGTGTTCAAATTACACTTTTGAATAATTAGATTGGGGCACTGAGTGCGTTCAGATAGTAACTACTTTACTGTTGTGCCGAAGCCACTGTTTTATTCCTAAGTGATCAGTTGAGGCAGGAACAAGTCGCTAAGAACAGAAGGTGAAGATCGTGGACACCTTTTAGATCCTGGGGTCCCTTTGGTAAGGACGTGGCCCAGGACTCCCCATGAGGGCTTCCCGTGTCACACTGTGCAAGCAACTAGAGCACAGGGGACCCCTGGATAAGTCCCACTGGGAATCCTTTCCTCTCCTCTGGCTCTGGGATGCCGAACGGGGAGCTCAGGCCAGCAAAGCCTCGAGGCAGCTCAGGGTTATGGGCCTGCACGGGAGCAGGAGCCCATGCTGTCCTGCCTTACCAAGTACCGGGGGGACGGACAGAGTTTACAGTCACTGCCCAGCTTGAGGTTGGGGCACATGGAGTCTACTAGCACCTGGGGGCTCCCCACCAAGTACTCACCACCCGACAATGATGCAGCCAAGAGGGAGGGATGGCACAAACTGGGAGAACCAGACTGGGCTGCAGCCTTCAGTAAAAGCAGTTAAACTGCTGGCTGCAGCTAAGTGAGAAGCGGGTTGGGGGGCTAGAGGCATGGGGAGGTGAATACCTCAGACACGGGATGAAAAAGCAGGCCCGTAAGCCACATCGCCGCCAAGCTCTTGGGGAGAAAGAGGGTGCCTGGGGGCTTCTGCTAAGGCGGGCTCTCTCCTCTACCCTCTAAGCACTCCTCCTCCTCCTTCACCCGTTCCTTGCAATTCTGCAAATCTCATGGATTCCTCCTTTCTTTCTCCCCTCCCATGCTCCGTTTGCCCCCCTTCTGTCCCTCCCTCCCCTGCTACCTGGACCTTGCCGGGGTTTCCCACCCAGCTGAGCAGGGGGGCCGGGCCCCCGGGACCACAGCCCGCCCCTACTCTCAGTTCCCCCAACTCAGGGGACACGGAGAACAGTGAAAGGGACCCAAACGCAAAACGCACCTGTCAGCCCACAGCCCACCTCTGGCCACCAGCCCTCGCCCCCTGCCCAGTCTCCAGGCCCTGTGCTGAGGGGACGAGCAGGAGGAGAGAGAAGCCACAGCCCCGGAGCAGCCCACCACTTACTTTTTCTTCTCTTTGTCCCTTTTCAGAGTCTGTGAGCCTCCAGCCTGGGAGCCCTGGGACTGGAGCAGCTCGGCCGCTGTCTTTCTCTGTTTGAAGGCGTTCACTTCATCGTCCAGGGACTTCTTCTTATCCTCCAGCTTCTTCTTCTCATCCTGGTGTAGCTTCTTTAGACGGTCAAACTTCTCATGCAGCTGGCAGGGAAGCACAGGGGGTCTGAGGAGAGGCCCCCTGGGAGCGGCTCCTCACGGAGCCAAGTCCAGGGCAGGTGGGGACCGGCGGGACCGGCGGGGACCTGAGGAGACATTTCTGCCAAGGATTGCTGTGATGGCACCAGAGGGCATGGTGTCTGCGGTAGGTCCCTCCCCTGCCACCTCATCTCCACGTCTCTGCTCTTGAATGTGGTCAGGGGACTATTAATGTCTATTAATTAAAAATTAGTATCAAGAACCGTTCTGGTGTTATTTGTATTTTATGAGGAAACAGGGCAGAGAAGTGAAGGAATTTGCCCAAGGTTAATCCACACTTCGGAGGATTATATGGCAAGATGGCCCAATATGAGAGGGGGCCTCTGCCTTCCCTTACTCCCTCTGGTCAAGGAGGATCACCACAGGTTGCAGGGAAAACTTCAGCAGTGCCGAAGCTGGTCAAAGAAAATACTTGTCCTCAGACATGGAAGGAGATGAAAGGATTTTATAAAATGGAATGAGTGCAGAGACCTCAGCTTTGACCAAGGGGAGACTCAGTTAGCCCTGGATAGAACCTAGACACCCGAAGGAGAACAGTAAGAACATTCTGGCACGCCACTGTGCTAACAAACCAGAACGTGATCAAGTCCCCTGAATACCAAGTATAACCTCACTTTCTTTGAGGGTTCTGGAGAGAATTTAGGATTCCGTAGCAATCAAATCCTACCACAGAGGAGGACAGGTCTCCGGGTCCTACAAATGTTTGGGACTACCACTTAGTAAGGGGAGATGGATGACAGGCTGGCTGAACAGATCAGCTTTTACTCGTCCCCTGGGGTACTGTGGTGGAAGCTGTGGCCATCCATTTGCCCTAACCTGGCTTTTGTTCACTGGCCTTTCACTCATTTATCTTTGAGAACCCCTCGTGTCTCTGCTCCAATGTACCAGGTGGCATTTTGCTTTTGAAAAAGTGAAACTGAAAAACAAATCAATATGCATGCCATGGACTTTTCCCTTGACTCTTGAGCAGCACTGCCCCATAGAACTTTCTGTGGTGATGGACATGTTCATAGCTGGGCTCTCCAATATGGTAGCCACCAGCTACAGGAGGACTGAGCATTTGAAACAGGGTTAATGCAACTGAGAAACTGAGTTTTACATTTTATTTCATTTTAGTCCATTTAAGTGTAAACAGCCACACGTGGCTAGTGGCTATGGGAGTGCGAGGCTCTAGAGAATTAAGGGACACAGAACGAGAACACATCCCAGCCTTGGGGAATGAGGGATCAAGAAGACACAGATCTCACAGCATCTTCGGTGCCAGTCAAGGCAGGGTTGCTGATGCCGGGCCCCATTCCTGCCTGGAAGCTTCGAGGCTCCTGCCGGCTGTGTCCTTGGGGCAAAAGCCTCTGCTGAGTCCAAGCTGAGACCCTCTTCCTGTCTGTTGGGCAGTCAGGGTCACATTTACCTCTTTCTCTGCCTCTTTAAGTTCAGCTTCTTTCTCTTTGACTCTCTGGACAAACATCTGTCGCATCTCCTCTTCTTTTTTCTGGAGCTCCCCCAGGAACTCATTCCTTTTGGCCTCATATGTCTCCTGTAAGCTGCGAATACGGTCAGGTTAATTCCCCTGCCTTTGGAATGGCTCTTCATCAATGAAAACTGGCCCCAGTGATCCTCCCTGTGTCCCCCCATCCTCCCTTTCCCCCATTCTGGGAGAGGTGCAAAGACAGAACCATAAAGCTGCAGGCAGCTGGCTTGGTGTGTGACCGCAGGGTCACGGGCTGCTCGCGGGGGCTGAGGTAGCCCTGGGGAACTGATAAGACACTTGGAACTGAAAGTGACTCCGAGCATCTGTATCTCTGACCCGGTTACCCAGGTGAGGAAAGAGGACCAGAGAGGTGAGGCAATTTGCTCAAGGCCACAAGGAAGGAACCAGAAGCTGGGTCTCTGGTCTCTTAATCTGGGTCCTTCCTCTGCAACTGGCTCCCACATCCCGGCTCCGAAATGGACCATATTAGTAGACTATTTCAAAAAACACGTGGTGAGACTCCACCATGTGCTAGACACAGGCCCAAGCGACGCTATGCTAGTTATTCAGCATCTAGAGCCAACAGCCACTGGGCCCACCACCAAGGAACTCACGGTCGGTCTACTGGGAAGTGCCCAGGCCAAGTCTCCCTGCCCCCAGCATCAGTTTTAAAACCACAGGAGTCAGCCTAGTGAAGAAGAGGAGGGCTCATGCTCTGAAGAGGGCAGCAGGTGGAAAGGCACATGTGGAGAGACGATGATGCACTTGGGGAGCTGGGCAGGTCCAAGATGGCCGGAGAGGATCGCAGAAGCTTTGGAGCAGAGGAAGGTGAGGTTCCCAAGTCCAGCGGGAGAGAGCAGGTGTTGGAGGTCGCCTTACACACTTGGCCTTTTAGCCACTGCAGGGTTTCAAGCAGGAGGATTGACTTCACGCCATTTGAAAATGAGAAAGACTCCTCTGGCTGTTGTGTGAAGGACAGACTTCCCCACAGTCCAAAGAAGAAATGACGGGATGGCTCACTCCCACAAGAAAGCCGAAAAAAACAATGAGATCTTGCCATTTGTCACAAGACAGATGGAGCCGGGGGTGGGCGGGGGGCATAAGACTAAATGAAAGGAGTCAGTCAGAGAAAGACAAATGCCAGGTGATTTCACCTGTATGTGCAACTTAAGAAACAAAAAAATGACCAAGGAGAAAGGAGAGACAGACAAACAAAAAAACCAGACTCTTAAATACAATGAATCATGGAACACTGCATCAAAAACTAATGATGTACTATACGGTGACTAACATAACATAATCTAAAAAATACAGAGAATAAGGTTGCCAGGTGTGGGTTGGGCAGGGGGTGTTGGGAGGAGACGGGTGGGGATGGAGGAAATGGGATAAAGAAGGAACGATGGGGGCGCCTGGGTGGCTCAGTGGGTTAAAGCCTCTGCCTTTGGCTCGGGTCATGATCCCAGGGTCCTGGGATGGAGCCCCGTGTCAGGCTCTCTGCTCAGCAGGGAGCCTGCTTCCCCCTCTCTCTCTGCCTGCCTCTCTGCCTACTTGTGATCTCTCTCTGTCAAATAAATAAATAAAATATTTTTTTTAAAAAATCCAGATTTGGGGGAACCTACAGGACAGTGAGGGAAGCAGAAGGATGTTAGAACAATTTGGGTTTTTTGGCTCGGGCAACCAGATGGACAGTGGACCCAGGAAGTGCAGCAGAGAACCCTGGGAAAGGGGTATGTTTACGAGGGGACAAGACAGAGTGAAGCTTCGACCCCCGCACTTGGGGGTATGTCCTCCATGGGGCGTCCGAGTCAGAATATCTGGTTGGCAGTTGGAGCAATGGGTTTGGGGCTCAAAAGCATGATTTCAGTAAGAAGGGCTGATTGTAGAAAGAACTTGCAGCCAAGAGAACACAGAGGGACAGGAGCAGAGGCCCTAGAAAGGAACCCTGGGGTACCCCAACATTTAAAGTGAGCTGAAGAAAAGGAGCCTGCCAGTGTGGCCCAAAGGAGGAATGAGAGAGAAGGACCCGACCCTGCCCGGCCAGTGTGAGGGAAGCCAAAGGCAGAGAGAATTTCAGGAAAGAGGCAGTGGGGAGGGATACTGAACGACATGGTGAAATAGAGAACGACGGGACTCGGAGGCCCCATCATAACTAGCCACGAGTTATGTGATTGTCGACCTCGGAGAGGCGCGGTGGGGGCAGAAGGCAGTAATTACAACCGTTCCTTCTCTTTCCCACCAGAGCCACACTTCTTGAAAGGGTGGGGGAATGGCGAGGAGGAAGAGTTAAGGGAGCATTTCTTCAGGATGAGCATGTTGGCTTGCAATGTGGAAAGCAGCCAGGGCGAAGGGCAGAGATTTGGGTAACAGGTGTCCAGGATGGAGCGGGAGGAGGGGCAGGGACTAGAAATGAGCAGGCAGGGGCACACGCCCTCCTCCAAAGACGCAGATTAATGCTGTGGGAGAGGGGGGCCTGGGTGGCTCAGTCAGTGAAACGTCTGCCTTCAGTTCAGGTCATGATCCCGGGGTCCTGGGATCAAGTCCCGCATCGCCCTCCCTGCTCAGTGCAGAGCCTGCTTCTCCCTCTGCCCCTTCCCTCCACTCCGCTTGTGCTCCCTCTCTCTCTGATAAATAGAGAAATAAATCTTAAAAAAAGATAAAGCTGTGGGAGGGGAAGGAGAGGGAAAACTGAGGGAGTGCCCACCAGAGAGGTGAGCACAACTTCCCCCATCCCCAGGAGCTCCAGCTGCTCCTGTCCCCGAAGGGGAGCGAGTCCACTCCTTCAGAACCAGGCCCCCCTGCAGGACTGGCCACGCTCTGCCCCTAGGCCGACTTCATGCTGGGAACAGGTACTGTGGGATCTCAGGGACCATCTGAAAACCTGGGCCCACAAGCACCCCTCATTTCCTAATTGAGGCCCAACACTTCCTGAGAGGGGACTGAGCTGTAATAAAGGACATCCTATGGTGATTTCCAGTGTGGGACTTATGTCACACATCATGAAGACAGATCAGATGGCTCTTGTCGGCATAGGAAACCACTTTCAGAAACATGCCTCTTAAAGAAAAAAAAAAGAAACATTCCTCTTGTCTGAAAGCATCTCAGATTCTGATTTGAGAAGTATGTCAGAGATTATCAACATCCCACAGTCCAAAAAAAACTTGCCCTTGAACGCAGACACTAAGACAGTGCCTGAAGAGCATGAAGGTCAGCGACAAGTGCACAATGACTGCTACCCGGTCCCGTCATCTGGGCTTGACAAGGGGAAGGAGGGGAAGGAGCAGCTCAGAAATCTGGCAGGGCAGCCTGAGTCCAAAGAAGCAAATGGGCCCGTGAGCAGGGTCCAGGGCAAGGCTTCCACAGTTACAGGGTGGGCCAGGCTGGCTGGAGGGGTACCTGAAGGGTTTGCTGTCGGGGTCTGTGTCCTTGAAGCCCATCTCCTCCAGCTTGCAGCGCCGGTAAAGCTCGTAGTGCCGGCTGTGGGTCTGCTCCCGGAGGTCCTCCATGTTCACCCGGATCAGCATCTCCCGCAGCTTCACGAAGTCACAGTGGGCCTCGTTCTCCACTGCACGGCAGGGGAGGGGGGTTGAAAGCGCACTGAGAGGAGGGCCAGAAGCAGCGGAAACGGACTGATCGAGAGGCCAGAGGCCTCCTGGCCACGTGGCCCCTCCATCTGGGTGTACGCAGCCTGCGAATTGGCCTCCTGATCCCCTTTTCCACGGAAAATGCACATGGACAGTTACAAGGCTGACAATAACAGAAAACTGCAAAACCATAAAAAAAAAATCTAAGAAGGCCTTCCGCGGCACCTCATGGGAATGTCTGTTTGCTCTGTGCTGCGTTTGCATTCACGGCAAATGCACATTCAGCCGTCCATCCCATGAAGAGTTCCAGCATCTCTGCTCCCAGTATTGTGTGAGGCACCGGGAATTCAGAAACGAAGTCATGGAGCCTTGCCCTAAGGAGCTTACAGTGGAGTGGAAGATCGGAAGCAAACAGGCAAATACAATGCAAAAATTACCAAAGTGGAGGCCTGTGTGGTGCAAGCCCAGAGGATGGGCGGGGGCCAAAGGTGCCCCAGCAGAGTGAAGGCTTCACCAGAGAGGCTCTTGAGGGAAAAATGAGAATGTATCAGGCAGATCGGGAAAGGGTCTCAATAATATTGAGACACAAGGTCTCAATAACGTTAGGCAAAGTTACGTGGCCAGCAAGCGGCGGATGGGCGTGAAATGCAGGTGAGCTAAGGGGGGGGCAAAGGCTCCAAGCAGGCGCCAAGTCTCCAAAGAATAAAGGGGAACAACTAGGACCTCTAGACCACAGTGGCCAGAAAGGGTGTGGACCAAGGTGTGGCTTGCCTGAATGGTGGGTCGGAGATTCAAAGGAGGTGTGTTTTAGAGGGTGGATGGTGGACCCACAGCAGCAATGATGACCAGGCGAAGCGGATCCCACTTTCTGGCCCGAATGAAAGTGCCCCCCCTCAAAAGAGTAGGGCAAAGGTCTGTGGCTGTGTGCCTCCAGGCATGGCTCCCCTGGGTTACGGTGGGGGTGTCTGGCCTGACCATGAGGGACAGTGGTGTCTGAAATGACGAACTGGCCTAGTCACCCTAGGTTCTGTCTTCCAGGGCCTGGAGAGGGGAGTGGGGGCAGGGAGGGGGTCTGGAATGACAGAGTGACCTTTTCAACGCTCACATCAGCTCACATAACCCCTCTGCTTGAGGCCCACGGCCCTGGGGCACCAGGCGGACTCATTGGAAGAGCATGCAACCCTAGATCTTGGGGTCGTGAGTTTGAGACCCATACTGGGTATAGAGATTACTTAAATAAGTGAAACTTTTAAAAAAATTAAAAAAAAAACCATTGCCTTGGGAATAAAGCCCCCTGCTGCCATAGAACACAAGCTAATGTTAAAAATTACATCAGTCATGGGGCGCCTGGGTGGCTCAGTGGGTTAGGCCTCTGCCTTCGGCTCAGGTCCTGATCCGGTCCTGAGATCAAGCCCCACATGAGGCTCTCTGCTGAGCAGGGAGCCTACTTCCCCCTTTCCCCTCTGCCTGCTTCTCTGCCTACTTGTGATCTCTCTCTCTCTGTCAGATAAATAAATAAAATCTTTAAAAAAAAAAATTACATCAGTCAGGCAATTCTCCGGACCAGCTCTTCCTCCATCTCTGCACAGTGATGCCCGGTGGCCGGTCAGAAGGATTGACTCCAAGGTCACTTGGACAGAACAGTGAACTCCAACTTACACAAAAAACCTTCAAAAACCCCTCTGCCGGTTAGGTGTGCACGATCTAAATGGCAGGAAGTCACTGGAACCAGTTGGCTGGTTTCTCCTCATTTTACTCCACATGATTGTCTCTCAGACCACAGACTCATTCCCAGCTAGGACTATGGGTCCAGGAACCGTTCACAAATGTTCCTAGC
This sequence comes from Lutra lutra, assembly GCF_902655055.1. Classification (NCBI taxonomy): domain Eukaryota; kingdom Metazoa; phylum Chordata; class Mammalia; order Carnivora; family Mustelidae; genus Lutra; species Lutra lutra. The sequence continues at coordinate 27,802,866 of NC_062296.1, read as the reverse complement.
AGAGCATCTCGGCCCCAGATGGTAGAGACGACCAAAACCTAGCACGGCTCCAATAACCAGTCCTGTCCTACCTATGGAAAAATCCAGCGACCACTGGAGAGGCTCCGGTGTGCCCAGAAGCATGCCAGCTTTGTATGCGAAGTGGATAACTTCCCACCCACTTCCGGTTATTTGCTCAGTGGCAGGGTTGAGCATATAGTCCATCAGTCGCCCTCTTGCACACGGTACCCCTCTAAGACCCAGCTTAGAGCTGAAGATTTGGAGGACCAGAAGCTTCTTCTACCCATGGCCAGTGTCCCAGGCCTTGCTGTATCCACAGAACTGACTAGCTCCATGGGTAACTTACCACGGGTCAGGCAGACCACGAAAGGAAGTGTCCTGAGTGTATATACGTCTGTTTTGAAATTGTATAATAATTGCATAAAATTTATATATATATATACACACACAGAGAGAGAAATAAAGAAGAAAAAAATGAATACCAATGTATCTACAATTCCGATGAAACAATAACAGCACCTTTGTGTCTCTGCCTGGACTTGAAACGAGGCTGAACCACTATTCTGACTCCGGGCTTCACCATCCTTCCTTCCTCTTTACTATTTCGCCACTTACGTATGAATTCCTAAGAAGACTGGTCTTCAGTGTTGTCTACTTTGGGAATTCACATCAATGAAGCCGTACAGCATGTATGCTTCTCTGATTTATTAAGCCCAGTCTTATGTTTCTGAGATTCATTCGTGTACGAGTAACTATAATCCATTCATTTTCACCACTAATATCCCATTAGATGAACGTTTTGCAATTCATCTGATCTATTTCAGATGGCTTTCTGGGTTGTCTGCTACGCATCTGCTATATTCTTGTACGTCTCCTGGTGCCCTAGGGGCACCTGAGGCCAATACCCATGTTTTCTTGAACGTTTTTGTTTTAGGAACTTCTCCATTAGAGACCAAGAGACCTGCTCATGGCAGAGAATTCAGGGGCAGGGCCAGAGCTGCTGGAAGCCGCAGCCATTTGAGTAGAGACCAGGGATGAGTTAGGGACTAGCCGCACAGCGGCTGGACACAGGGAAAGGGGCCCTGTCTCCTGGAGACTCACTCACCCTGCACGGTGCCCCAAGGATACTGCCGCGCCTTCATCATCTTGTTGCCTATCTTCAGCTCCTCTGTGCTGCCGATGACAGCGAACGGCAGGTGCGCCTGGAACAGAAGGCAAACTGAGTCTTAGAGCAGTGCTCCTGGAAAAAGGCGTCGAGTGTCCCTTGATACAACCGTTGCCTGGCTCTGGGGCCCTGGGCCCATCACACCATGGTGGTGTCCCTCCCCATCGCCATCACCAAGAGGCATTTCTTAAGCTCTGAGCTGCATGGGGCTAAGAGGCCTAGTTCAACTTCTGCCATCCAGAAATTCTCAATGACGTAGCCCAACACATAGGGAACAAAGACAGAGAATAAGCTGAATACTGAGTGGATACCCAGATCAGCGCACACGTGCTCAGGGGGGACAGAGAGGCTAAAGGGAGCCAAGGGGGCTAGGATCGCTGCCCCCTCCCCGGAGTGTGAGAGCCCGGGCAGCCGGTATATACTAGAACCACACTGCTGACCGAGCTATGCATTCCTCGTTCTCATCCTTCCCCGAAGCAAGAGCTCCCGCAGAACTCTTGAACCTAAAAGTCAAGTCCGCAGGTATTTTCCTATATGCCCATAACCCTACTGGGTTGTTTTAAGGGCCATAAGGGAGACAAAGGAAGTAGGAGACACTCTTTCACCTTCTAGGAGCTTACAGTCTTGTTGGGAGCGCCAGAATTACACACTTGGAATCATATGAGACAGAACAGGCCTGGTTGATGAAGGTTTTGGAGGTCAAAGAAAAGACAACTGCCCGCGGCTGGTAGTGGGGAGCTTGGGAAACACTCCCAGGTCCCCGTCTCCCAGGGAGCAGGCAGGTCATAAGCACTGGGAGACCTGGCCAAGTGGGACTGCCGAACAAAAACACTGTTTCCAAACCAGGTGATCCTGGGTGGGGCTTTACTCAAAAGGGCTCGCCCCAGACAAGTACAAGGTCACTGGAGCAAGCTTTCTTTGGACTCATTTGCTGCCTGATCCATGCTATGCGTATTTACTGAGCCCCTACTATGTGCTGGACATGACCAGGACGACATTGAAAAAGCTCTGAGCCCTCTCCTGGAGAGCGCATTGTCTGGTGCGGGAGAGAGACATGCCGATAATAACAATGCGGTAAAGTCTCGATTAGAAACATAGGTTCAGGGGCTCCTGGGTGGCTCAGTGGGTTAGAGCCTCTGCCCTCAGCTCAGGTCATGATCCCAGGGTCCTGGGATGGAGCCCCACGTCGGGCTCTCTGCTCAGCAGAGAGCCTGCTTCCTTCTCCCTCTCTGCCTGCCTCTCTGCCTACTCTTTCTGTCAAATAAATAAAATCTTAAAAAAAAAAAAAGGAAAGAAACACAGGTTCAAGAGCTGGAGGAAGAGAGAGCAGCTCACTTCATGAAGTCAATGCCGGTTTCACAGAGGAGGCAGCAGCAATTTTACCAACAGCTGGGGTAGCTACAGAACTGGCAGGAGCAGCAGTGGCAGCTCACATGTCTTGTTGATGCTTTTCAACCGCACTGCGACTTAGGCATTCTTATCCCCATTTTATAGACAAGGAAACTGAGGCCCAGGTGCCAGCAGGCACACAGCAGTGAGGGACAGAGCTAGGAATGGAACCCAGGTCTCTCTGGCTTCAGAGCCCACCACTGGTCTGTCACACCCACGGAGGGAGTCCGAGCAGCAGATGGGGTGAGTGCTCCAAACTCTGGGGTGACCCGGCTGTGCAAGGTCAGAGGATAAGAAGCAGCTCGATTCTGGCAAACCTACAGCAAATGTCTTTTGTTTGCCTGATCTGCTCACTGATGTCACAGCCAATCCTTCCTCTTCCTTCTCTTTAGCACTTGCCCCCCAAGAATGTTCTTCAGGATGGAAAACCATAGGACTCATCAGGATATCAGCTCTAGGACACTTGCAAGTCTCCCAAAGAGCTTGGTATGCCCCTGAGGGGACTCTCCCGTCACCTTCTGTCAGCTGCTCTCAGAGCATCTCCTCAGCAACCCCCTCCACCCCTTCCCACTCCACTCACTGTGCCTGAAGTGGGGACAGAGGAAAAAGGAGGTTAAGGGTACATGGAACACGGGCTGGGGTGGCTGCGGGAAATGTTGCGTTGATCCTAGGAGGAGACTGAACATGAGGGTCGTTGGGTGTGTAACACACGGGGCGCGATGGGGGCACTGAAGTCGGAGGGACATCCGGGCATTCCCACTCAGGACCCCCAAGACAGGTGGGGACCCTCAAATCCACCCCCAAGCACTTTCTGGGAAAATACCACCCCTCCTGCCAAGAGCCAGGGCTTCAGCCACGAGACACAAAAGAGCCAGAGGGCAGCGATGGCAAAGGACTAGACCGGGGGAGGAGGTGAGAAAGAGAACCTTCTGGCGCATTCCCGGCTCTTAGCCGAAAGTGATGGAGGGGGCTGTGTGAAATGGGCAGGGATTTCTCTGGGCTCAGGAGGAAAGGAGGGAGAAAAAAAAACTCAAGGAGAAAAAAAAGGCATTAAAAAAAGATCAGTTTGTCTTCCCTTGGGCCTGTTAGATTTCTCCCCACAGGCCTTGGTTAGTTAGGGGACAGGGTCACTGGCTTCCCCTCTTGCTCACCACACAGTCACTCTAGCCCTTGCCCACTGTAAGGAAGGCCCAGCCCCCGCCAGGGCTCCCGAGACCTCTCAGGGCACACGCTTGGCAACCAGCAGCAAAGTCTGTTCTGATAAGCATCCACAAGCGGAATTTTCTGGGTGCTGCTGGGCAGCTCTCACTGGCTTCTCGCAACAACCCTATGGGGCAGTTCTCATACTCTCATCCACTTGCAATCTGGGGAAAACGACTCGCCCAGGTCCCTAACTCCTGGGCCCAAATCTTGCCAGGGAACAGTAAGGCCACCATGCTTTTGCTGCCTGGCCCTCCTGGCCCCTCGCTGCCACCCACGTGCTGCCTCCTGGCTGAATGGCATCTGCTGGAAGCCAGCTAGCCACGAAGGGTAGAAAAGCATGGGGCCGGGCTTTGGCCCACGTTCTGCTGCTCTTGAGTGTCGGGTGGTTTAGACGACCCAGAGAGAGTCAAGCAGAGCAGGGACAGGGTACACCCTCCAAGCAAACACCCTCCCGGGGGTGGCACTTTGCAGCTATGGGCCCAGGAAGGAGACTCTGATGGCAGCAGGACGGCACTGCCCCTGAAACGCAGAGGGAAGGGTCCCCCGACGTCAGACATCCAGTCTCCAAAAACTCTGAGAAGCTCTCAAGCCTCCTCTTGGGAGTCTGTTCTCAGATTCACTACCTTTCCTGTCTCATGTCTACCTTGCATTCCTCTCAGTATATTTTGAAGGGTTGGATGGGGGCGCTTGGGTGGCTCAGTCGGTAAAGCGTCTGCCTTCAGCTTGGGTCATGATCCCAGGGTCCTGGGATCAAGCCCTGAGTCAGGCTCCCTGCTCAGCGAAGAGCCTGCTTTTCCCTCTCCCTCTGCCTGCTGCTCCCCCTGCTTGTGTTCTCGGTCTCTCTCTCAAACAAATAAAAATAACAAAATCTTTAAAAGTAAATTAAAAAAAAAAAAAGGTTGGATGACCCAGTTGGCATGACTTAGTCTATTCCAGTTCCAGAACATCCATTATAGTTGGGAGGTTGGATGACCTTTCTCCTCTAAGGGCCTTCTAATAGCGAATGCATCTCGGGGGTACCGACGGGCAGCAAGGCGGGCGGACACAATGACTTGCCGCCCCGCTATGCTAATTTGTTTGCCAAATTCTAGAAGGTAGCAGCTGATACCGTAATGATAACTCAGGGGCGGTGGCAGCTGGAAAGTTTTCTAAAAATGGCTTTTATTACCAGTCTTTCCTGAGTCTGGCTATACCCGGGCATTATGTCATTAGGAAAAACTGATGCCTCTCAACAGCAAGAAAAAAAATCTGTTCTCAAAGCAGAGGCTTTCTGAAAGCTATTAGCTGTCTCCTTGAAATCACAACATTGAAGAGTTCACAGCAACAGCATCAACACATTGTAAAGAAGCTTGAAGAGATGTTTGACTCCCGCCTTGTTCATTACGCATTCCTCTAGGTGGCGGGTGGGGGGGTAGTGACGTGGGAGAGGAGAGGAAAGATGGCAAGTCGGGAGGCTTTTTTTTTTTATTTGATTCATTCACACTTAATAAAGCAAAGCATCACCCTGAAACTTAAAAATAACATTTCTCTAGTCACCAGAAAAATTGGAGGCTAGATGTCATTTTTTTCCTCCCTCGGAGGGGAGAGGGCTCGATGATGCGGAGTCTCGGAAGCCAGCCAACTTTCCCTGCTGTGGTTGTCATGGCATTGTTTTGGTCAGAGAGGAAGACTGTTTGCCTTTCTGGCAGTCCTGGGGGTTGGGGGGGAGGGCTGGTTTAGACCGAAGCAGCACCAAAGAGGAGGGTGGAAGGAGAGGTCCGAATCCTCAGCTCCAGACTCTTCCTAAAGTTGGCCTTTCCCTCCCTCCGTCTCTAGCTATTAATCTCTGCATCTCTGAGCCTTTGAAGCAGCCAAGGATAAGGGAGAGGAGCTGTTTGGGTTCTGGATTCCTTCTCATAAACACCCGAGATTCAGACGATGGAGAGTTGATTGCGGTAAAATGAATGGTGTTGTTCGACTAGTTTGTAACATAATAAACATAGGGGCGCCTGGGAAGTTCAGTCAGTTAAACGTCTGCCTTCAGCTCAGGTCACGATCCCAGGGTTCTGGGATCGAGCCCCACACCTGATTCCCTGCTCAGCAGGGAGCCTGCTTCTCCCTCTCCTTCTGCCTGCCATTCCCCCCTGCTCATGCTCTCTCGCTCTCTCGCAAAAATAAATAAATGAAATCTTTCTAAAGAAGAAAAATAATAAAAACAAACAGCAAATGGTCAGCAAGTTGAAGCCCTCTGCCCACACTCACGTTCATGGTTCCATTGATCTCTGCCACTGACTCATCATCTGTAGGGAATTGGTAGATCTGGACCCCGTTGCTGACAAGTTCGCTGGTGATTTTGATTTTGAACTTTGTTAGCTCACTCTTCGAAATGGCATCTGATTTGGCGATGATGGGGATGATGTTCACCTGGGGAAGGAAGGCGCAAAGCGGAATCTCTGTTGGTAATCTGCGACCGATAGCGGCATGACAGAGGACTTCCATGAGCTCAACCCACCAGCCCAGGACTGGCCACCTCTACAGCCAAATCACAGCATAATAAATGACGATGGGGGCCACTTACTCAGTGCTGTGTGCTGAACTAAGTGCTTTACATGGATTAACACAATTAATCTTGAAGACACCCCTCTCACTTTACCGATGAGAAACTGAGGCACAGAGGGGCTAGGTAACTTGTCCAAGGCCACAGAGCAGTAAGTAGCAGAACTGGGATCCAGATTCAACTTCGGCCTTATTCCTAATTCCACAGTCTTAACCAGCTGAGCTCCAAATCGATGAGCTGTGTGATACCTTAATATCGAGGTCACTGCTTGAGTGATTCCAATCAGAAAGATGACAGTTGGGAATCTGTGCTTGACAAGAAGGGCAGGGGGCCTCTCCTTGTCAACAGTAAATTGTTCCAACCTACCCGGGGCAGGTTTGCCCCAGTGTGTTAGGGACCCACCTCCTTTCTAGCAGCAAACTTATGAACCAACCCAGCTGGAGGGAGAGGACCCTCTCAGTCTCCGGTATGATCTGAGACCTCAAGCAAACAAGAGTTACCCTGCCTGTTTTGCGATTAATTTCTGCACAAAGCAAGCAGGTGGATATGTCCAATTGCCGACAGCAGGACAAAGGCCTAACGCCACACCAAGGTTCAATCCACCTGAGCCCTGGCCCTTGAAATGACTCCAAGGAGAGACAGGGCTTTTGCGGCGGGAAGGTAAAGAACTGTGACACGCACGTGTCTTCGTGAGACAGAGCACACCTGGGCTCAGGTTCACGTGCGGAGCAGAGGCGTTGCCACCAGCAGACTTGGGGCAGGGGGTGGGAAGCATCATCGACAGTCCTTGGGCCCCAGGAAGAGCTCTACACTTGGAGGCTCAAGCCAGCCTGCTTTATGCTTTACCTGAGGAGTACCTGCAAAGGTTGTCTCCAGTTTCACATGCAGATCAGAGAAAGATGGGACCCTACAGGTACGTTCCTTAAAGTCTTCGAAGGACACAGGGCAGCGGGGGGTGGTGGGAGGGTCAATGCCGTTGCCAAGGTGGAACAGCAGACAGAGCCAATTCTCCTCGTCACTTTCCACCATGTCCCCATGGACTTAGGACCAACGTGTGCCAAAGGCTGATTAACTCCACCCAACCCACCCACCAGACCACTGGTGCGTGGCTCTCTGCTGCCCTATACAGGACACGCAAGGCATAGCGACCTTTCCAGAGCAGCCCAGTGCTCGTGGGGGGTGAGCATCCTGGGCAAAAAAATGAAAAATTTGCTTCTATTTTGATTTGAGCTGAAAGTGTCTTTTTATCATGGATAGGCTACTAAGTAATGCATATAAATTAGAATTTCACAAAATAAAATACCTTGGAGTCAGAGATAGCCAGGTCCAAATCCTGGACCCCTTCCTTACAAGTTGTCTGACCTACAGAAAGCCACTTGGCTCTCTGTCCCTCAGTGTTCTTGTGAGGAAGTGGGTATAATGGTAACCACCACCCTGGATTCTTGGAAGGATGAAATAAAATAATGCATATACGGTACTCGCCCCACAGCCAGGCACATAGGAAATGTTAGGGGGAAATTGGATTAGGCTTTTTTAAGGAATCTTGCCTTTATTCTTTTGTACAGTAAATAGTCCTTTCAGAGGACAAATCCTTGTCTGATTTCCGTCTGGCATGGGACTTACATTTTTTAGTTCCTTTCAGGGAAGGACACGACTGATTCCCGCAGCCACCTTTCTCAGGCCTGGAGGCCACAGAACATGGTGCCAGGGATCCAAGTTCGAATTTAGGCTCTGCCAGGAGCCAGCTGCATGACAACAGGCAAGTCCTTTAGCCTCTTAGAGCCTCCGTGTCTCCTCCGGTAAGTGGGGGATAATGGCGGTGTTTGCCTTACTGGGCTGTGAGAATTCTAGGAGACGGTCCAGAGGGTGCTTGCCTCAGAGTGGCATATAATGAGGATTTAGCAAACATTAGCTGCTGTTACTAAAATTATTACTGATAATAGAAATAGTAACTTTCAAAATCCAGTTTGCCATGTTCGATTCTCGAACAGGCCAGTTAATCTTGGGGCAAAGAAGAAAACACCTCTCCGTTGCCAAAGGCTGAGCCCCTAGGCCCAGGCGGCCATCTTGCTTGCAGCCACCCTTAACCCCCAGAGGGATCAGGGCAGAAAGATGGCTCAGGGTAAACCCATGCCCTGCGCCGGGAAAACAGATCACAAAGCATACAACGCGGGTGCTGGATCAACAACACCATCTCTCTGGAGGATCAGGGAATGAAGGGGAGGATGAGGAGGCCCCAGAGCGTCTTCTGCATCTGGCACCTGCATGGCCCGAGAGACCGGTAAGGGGGATTTCCGTGTGCCCGGCCTCCCGCCCGCCCTCGCCCCTGCCTTCGTACCTTACTGTCCAGCTTCTTCATCGTCACGAGATCCAGAGACTTCAGGGAGTGGCCCGTGGGGGCGATGAAGTACAAGCAGGCGTGGATTCGGGAGTCATGGTAGGTGTGCAGTACCCTGCGGATCTTTAGCTCTTCCTGCAGGTAAGCCTCGAACTGGGCGTCAATGAATTCCACGATGGGCTTGTAGCTGCGGGGTGGGGTGGGGGAGAGCAGGGACGTGGCCCGACCGCTTCCAAACCAGGACTTTTGGGACAGTGTCTTCTCGAAGTTTAAAATGCCCTGGGTCATCTGACTCTCCCCATCCATCTGGGTTCCTCCATATCCCATCAACGGGCCTGCCCGTCCCGTCGGGCCCGCCACCTCCTTGGTCCAACTTCTGCTCCGGGCGTACCTTTGCTCTGGACCACCCGCGTCTCCCTTCTCATCCCAGTCCTGCCCTCCCACCCCTCAGGGTCATGGACTGTCCACCTCCTCTTCCACACAGCCTTCCCCACTTTTGCCAGAAATCCCTTCTCTGACCCCGGAGCATAAAATAATAATAATAATAATAATAATAATAATAATAATAAGGCTATCGGATCACTTACTGTCACTTGCCAAGAATGACCATTCCCTCAAATAGACTGTCCCTCTGAGGGCCAGAGGCCACAGAGGGCACTCCTCTCTCCCCCATGGGGGCCTGAGGCAGCGTGGGGCCCGCGGGCAGTCCCGGGGGTGGGCTGACTGTGCTCCAGGCTGGTTCCGCATCCGTGCTCCCTGCGTCTCCCCCCAGTGCCTACTGTGGGAGCTGGGGACCTGGTGGGGGCTGGGACCGCTCCTTGACCCACTGCCGGGGGAGCTTGTCAGAACAGCCTGGGTTCTGCTCGGTCTCGCTGGGTTTATGGCACTGCCCACGAGCTCCCCTAAGGTCCACATATTTTTCCAGTTTTCATTTCCTCCAAGAGTATGACTTTAAAATCTAAGCATGTGGACAACATTTGGTAAAGAATGTCCACCCCCACACACGTACACACACACACACACACACACACCCAGCTCACAGTCTCTACACACAGTCCCCTTTATGACCCCAAGTCTTGCCAGGGCGTCTGAAACCAGAGCCAGTCCTCTGTTCCTCCCTGTCCTGGGAAGCTTCTCTCTTCTCTCCGGGGCCATTTCTGCCACCTCTGCAGCCAGCTTCAGCTCTAACTAGGTCAGCGTGGCTTCAGCTCTGCCTCTGCTCTCATCCCCCCACCAGCCTGTCCGCTGCCTCACCATCCAAGCCAGAGGGTTTGTTCTCAAACCCAGCACGGTGAGCTGGCAGAGACAGAAACAGAATCAAAGAGAGCAGGGCCCGGCCAATGCTTCCCACCGGCCACAGCTCCCAACCGGAACCTTTCTGAAAGATCCCCCTGCTAGAGAAGGGAAAATAGCTTACAAAAAAAAAAAAAAAAAGAACCCATAAATCCTAGATTCTGAGCACTACATACAGAGAAGAGATCCAGGTGCAAGGTATCTTGGAGCCCCAGAGAAAATTCTAAAAATAAAATCCTTTTTTTTTTTTTCCTTCCTTTGAGCCCTCTGAGCTAAACATCATTCTGAAGGGGAACAGCATCCAAGAATCTCTTGGTCGCTGAGGTCCTTAGGAGGTTCCTGAAGAATTAGGAGCAAGGGAGGGGGTTGCACCCCTTTGACCTCTCTAAGTAATTTTTGGATGATTGGCTCATTTGAATTATCAAATTATGGCATTGCTTCTTTTTTTTCCCTCCTTCACATAACTTTTTTTTTTAACTTCATTTTTTTTTGTTCTGCAAAAGGAACCAGAGGAGGAAAGAAGAGAGTGCGTTTTGAGTTTTTTCTCGCCCTTCCCCACCCCTCAGTCTCTGGTGGTGCCCTGGGCCTATCTTTCTGCTGCTGCCTCAGGCCCTTAGGAGTCTCTGAATCAGACCAGCCAAACCGGCCAATCCTGGGTGATTCATCTTTGTCCTTCTCCTCCGTGTCCAACTTACCCAGAATATAGGAAGGATTCCCCACCCCATTCTGCTGTGCTCACTGGCCTCCAGTCTGCCATAAATCAAATCCCTCACTCCCACAGGCAGTGTCTGCACAAATGTTTCCTTCTCCCAGGCGTACCCAACTCCCCTTCAAAGACAAGGCTTCCCTCATGTGCCTTCTCAGCTGGAAATTTCTCTGTCTCTCACACCCAGGTTCCGTGGAACGATGGAGAAGGCAGCTTTCTTCTCCCACTCATCACTCCCCGGCCTCCTGCAATGGCTTCCAGCCGCTACAAAACCCAGTTCTAAGGGGCACCTGGGCGGCTCTGTGGGTCGGGTGTCTGACTTTGGTTTTGGCTCAGGTCGTGATGTCAGGATCCTGAGATGGAGACCCGAGACAGCCTCTGCGCTCAGCAGGGAGTCTGCTTGAGAGTCTCTCAGTCTGCCCCCCCATCCCGGCTCATGTGCATGCAGGCACACACTTGTCCTCTCGCTCTCTAAAAGAAAGTCTTCCAAAAAAGCCCAGTTCCAACGTAACCCACCCCTCCTCGTCACTACTGCATGTCTTTCACATTTTAGGGCAGGAGCTCTTAACCTGGGGTCCACAGACTTCCAAGGGGTCTATGGAGAGAATTCGTAGATTCCACCAACTTGGGTAGGAAAAAACCACATCGTTTCCACAGAGCCCTCACCGAGGCTTAGTGGTTTTTCAAGTACAAATGTAGGTAACGATCTACAGTAATTTTAGCAATATCTGTGATTTCACAGTCAATAGAAATCACTGATGCTTTTGCTTCCTATTACAGTTGTTGCAAACAGCTCAAAATAGCATTTATACTTACACACCTTCTAACTTATGATAGTTATTCAAGCTGCATGTAGATATTACTTCAGGAACTAATAAAGTAATAGGGGTTACTAACTCACAAATAGAAAATATTTTGGGAAGTGTATTGTTAGTATAATGGGCATATTTTAGGCATTTAAGACGGTTATCTGAAGAATGAGTCCAAAGACCTCACTAGATTGCTAAGAAGTCCAAAGGCACAGAACAGTTCCTGGTCTGGGGCGCCCGGGGGGCTCAGTCGGTTAAGCATCTGCCTTCGGCTCAGGTCATGATCCCAGGGTCCTGGGATCGAGCCCTGAGCCGTACATTGGGTTCCTTGCTCAACGGAGCATCAGCTTCTCCCTCTCCCTCTGCTCATGCTCTCTCTTAAATAAATAGATGATAATACTTTAAAAAATATTAAAAAAAAAAAACAATTCCTAGTCTGGATGCTACTTCTTACTCCTTTCGATAATAGGGATAAAAAGTGATCGTGAAGGCTTCTCTGACAATGTGACCTTTAAGCTGCACTGCATGGATGGGTATAAGAGAGGGAGAATCTGGGAGAAGAGCATTCCGGAGAGGAATAACAAAGGTAATGGTCCAGAGGCAGAAACGAGCTTGAGGAGATTTGCAATAGGAAGAAGGCAAGGGAGCTGGGAGCTAGTACAGAAAGGAGGAACTATTCACAATTGTCAAAAGATGAAAACGACCCAGTAACCATCAACAAAATGGGGGAGAGCCAGACAATGGAATATTACTCAGTCTCTAAAAGGAAGACAATTGGGGCGCCTGGGTGGTTCAGTGGGTTAACCCCTGCCTTCGGCTCAGGTCATGATTCCGGGGTCCTGGGATCGAGCCCTTCATCGGGCTCTCTGCTCCGCGGGGAGCCTGCTTCCCCCTCTCTCTCTGCCTGCCTCTCTGCCTACTTGTGATCTCTCTCTCTGTCAAATAAATAAAATCTTTTTAAAAAATGGCTACCTAACTGCACTGGTATTCATTAGAATTGTTTTCCAGATGACTACCTTGGGTTTCTTAAACAGCCGTATTCTAGAAAACTAATGATTCTACCCCTCAGCAAGCACTTTTCTTTTTTTTTTTCTTTTAAGATCTTATTTATTTATTTGACAGAGAATGAGTGAGAGAGAGCATGAGAGAGGAGAAGGTCAGAGGGAGAAGCAGACTCCCCACGGAGCTGGGAGCCCAATGCGGGACTCGATCCTGGAAGTCCAGGATCATGACCTGAGCCGAAGGCAGTCGCTCAACCAACTGAGCCACCCAGGCGCCCTCAGCAAGCACTTTTCAACTGTCATCTTTCTAGACACTGATGACAAGTCCCTTCCTGAAACACTGCCCTCTGGCTTCCTGCCGCCATTCTCTCCTGCCCCCAGAACTCTTCTTTCTCACTCACCCTAAACATTGGCCTGTCTCAAAGGTTCCGTCCTGGACCATGTTCTGCCGTCATTCTACACACTGCACACACGTGATTCCTGGGCGGTCTCGTGCATTCCACGGCTGCAGTGCTCACCACCCCCCAGTCACGCTTCCTAGACACCTTCCTAGATGCTTCCTAGACACTCCAGGTCACCCCAGTCTCTTCCCTCTCCCATGTGCCGTCCTCTGCGTAGTCACAGCCATCGGAGTGCCCCCACAACCAGAACCCTACAAGGCCCGGTCACACACGATGTGCTTGACACAATCGTCTCAGCCAGCAAAACCAAGGAGGCACAAGGTCAGAGCCCAACGTGCGGGCTTGTAGGAACTGCAGACTCCCCAGTCCCACCCGGAAGTCCTCTCCCACAGCCTGTGTGCCTTGGGGTCAGCAGGGTGGGCCTTCCTGCAGCTCCCGGTGCCACTTCGAGACAATTCCTCCTCCACCTCAGCGTAAAACCTTTTTTTTCGCTCGAGACCTATTATTCTGTCGTCTTCTGGCGGCGCCTGACCCACGCGGTCTCTCTCCCAGTCTGGGTGACAGCAGTCAGCAGTGTGCTCCTGGACAACCCGTCAGACTTCAGCCTCTTTATTCCCTGATTGCGCAAACTCTACAACTCTCGGGCTCCGTCTGCTTCAGCCACCGACACACCTTACCATTGGCCACATCAGCTTCCCCCAAGACATCCTCTAACTCCCTGCTCTCTGACCATGACCTCTCACCTTTCCAACCCTCTTACACCTTGGGTCCTCCTCCACCTGACCTTTTGCCTCACGGACTCCTGGGGTACCCTGACCTCTCCATTGTCTCACCGGCAATGAGCCCCTCACTGGCCTCATCTCCTTCTCCACCCGGGCCAAACCTCATGACTGATTAACTGAAACACTCTTTTATCAACACCTTCATCTCCCCTCCACCCTAGTGGGCCAGCAAATTGCTGCGCTGAAAACATTTCGGGATCTGCCCTCTGCTCCCACACAGAGGCTGGTGAAGTTAGCTAGAGGCCATCACAAAAGTCTTGGCACTCAAAGCCACGGCCTCCAACCTCAGACAGAGCAACCTTGACCTTGACTGGCTGCCTTCCCATGGCCTCCATGGACGCTTCCAAACTTTGACTGCTTTCCTCAAGCTCTAAAACTTGCTCGCGTGTGACATCTCCACTTTCGAGAGGGTCTCAGCTGCAACATTACCAACAAAACTGGGGCCACCAGCCTCACAGCAGCGCAATTTCCTGCCACAGTCTCTCCCCTCTAAAACGGAATCCGCCCTTCCCTACCGCCCTCTCGTCTCATCGCGTGCAGGCCCATCACCCTCCGGGCACTCGCTCTCATTCCTTTCAGGCTCTTTGAGAATCTTGTTTCATCTACAGGGTCCTCGCCCCCAACTGACCCTTCAACCTGTAAATATGCTGAACTCTTCCCTCATCTCAAAAGAAAGATCTTTCCTCAACCCAACCCCCCTCAACCACACATTTCTCTCCAACTACTGCCCTATGCCTTTTGTTCCCTCAGGAACAGAGCTTGTCTTCTGCACCTACCACAGGGCCTGGCATATAATAGAAGTTCAATAAATATTTAATGGGTAAATGGAGATCTTTTGGAAAGAATCATTTATTCATTCATTCATTCATTCATTCTCATTCAGTCTCCGACACATCGTAGACTGTTTTCTACCCTCATTGGCATCCTCATTAACAACGTTCAGTGGATCCATTTGGTCTTGAAAGATAAAACCTTAGAGGTATTTTTAAAATTTTCTTTTCCCCATGAATGTATGTTTCATTCACTTGACAGATAGGTACCGAATACCCACAGTATGCCAGTTGGCTAACTTGTGCGCATCCCACAAGATTTCTAGACTTAGCTCAGCCATTCCTGACCCCCTCCTCCCCACCTTAAACCCCCACCGTGCTCTGCTGATGGCTACACCTTTCCCCACAGCTCTCTCCATGTGCCTTTGTTACGGTATTCACTACACTGTGTAAAATTTGTAGGCTACGTATTACTCCCTTCCACTAAACCACAACTTCCTTATTTCTTAGTATCCCAGGCACCTCACATGTATCTGGCACACAGTTGACATTTAGTGTAATGTTATCAACTGAACTAGATCCCCCACATCAACTAGGTTACTAGATGTTGTGGATTCTTTCTCTCATACCTGCCTCCTCCTCTCTGTCCTCGAAGCTTCAGTTACCGTTCAAGCCCTCACCCTCTCTCTCTCTCAACGTCAAAAACAGATAAACTGGGGGCGCCTGGGTGGCTCAGTGGGTTAAGCCTCTGCCTTCAGCTCAGGTCACGATCCCAGAGTCCTGGGATCAAGCCCCGCATCGGGCTCTCTGCTCATCGGGGGAGTCTGCCCCCCCCCCTCTGCCTGCCTCTCTGCCTACTTGTGATCTCTGTCTGTCAGATAAATAAATAAAATCTTTAAAAAAAAAAACACATAAAGTGGGTGTAGACCACTCCTTTAAAAAGCTTTCCTAAACTGGGAAAAAGAGATAAGGCAGTGTGTAGAGGTCAGGAGCGACTTTTTTTTTTAAGTTTATATTTATTTTTTGTAGTAATCTCTACACCCAACCTGGGACTCCATCTCCCCTCCTTGGACGTAAGTACAATTTCAGTTTGTTTGTTCACCTCGCAGATCTTTTTCTCTGCATTTATGGGGGGGCGGTGTTTGGTGTTTCATTGGGAAGGGTGGGCTTATACAAATGGCATCATGATCGGTGTATCATTATCATTCTGCTACATCTCTTTTCACTTAGTAACATCCCCCCACATGAGTGTATACAGATTTGCCTTTTTTTAAACTGCCAAAAGTATTCCATGGTACAGTTGTACCATAGCTCATTTAGCTGCTCTATTGGTGGAAATTTCAGGTGCTTACGAAATTTTTTTTATTCCATATCCAATGCTGCAGTGAACACCCTTTCTGTATGTTTTTCATGAACGTGTGCAATTGTTTCCCTCGGCTGTATTCCTACAAGTGGAATTGCTGGATCATAAGGTAGTCACATTTAAGATTCTAATAGGTCCCACCACATCTGCCCTTTAAAACATCTGTATCCAGTTACATTCCCCAGCAACATGAATGAAATTAGCTGGTGTTAGCAGCCATTGTCTCTTTGTCTCTTATTTTTGCAACTCTGATGGATAAAAAATATTTCTTTGTTTCATTTTGCTCTTCCCTAAACACTGGTGACTGTGGGATGAGTCTGGGTTTGTAGGTTAGTTGTCAATTTCTATACCTCCCCACCCCCCTTCTGTCAGTTACCTGTTTATTTCTCACTGAACTGGAGAAGCTCTTTTTACACTTCAGAAGAATCATTTGTCTGTGACATAGGCTGCAAATATCTTCTCCCTGTTTGTAGTTTGTCTTTTGTTTATAGCATCTTTCAGTATGCAAAGGTTTTTTTTTTCTAATTTTAGTAAGTTTAAATGTGTCGGTCATTTCTTACATGGCTTTGGGATTTTGTGTCACAATTAGAAAAACCTTCTCTATCCCTAAAGCTATAAAAACCTTCTTCTATATTTTCTCCTTATATTTTTAGAATTTGTTTTTAATCCATCTGAAATCTATTTTTGTGCCTAGTGTTTGTGTGGGACGGTCTCATTTTATTTTTTCCTAATGGATGGCCTATTTTTCCAGCACATTCTCTTGAATAGTCCTTTCTTTCCCTGCTGACTTACATATGCCAAATTCCCATGTAAACATGCATTTGATCTTAGTCTCACTTTTCTGTCCTGTTGCTCTTTTTGCTACTCTGATGCCTTTACTTATATTCCATTCATTCATGGCCATTTGGCTTCCACCCACAACTTCCCTGGAATTATTATTCCTTAGTGTATTAATGACCTTCATATTGCCAAAGCCAATAGATATTTTTTAGTTCCATTTGTTATTTTCTCCCATTACGCTACACGGTACAACTTTCCCTCGATTCTTCTACCAATAAAAGTAATGATCATAACAATATCTTCTGTTCCCTAGTTACTCTGTGTCGGGCACCGCTTTACTTTTTTTAGGTATTTATTTATTTGAGACAGAGAGAGAGAGGGAGAGAGCTCGAGTGGGAGGAGGATCAGAGGGAGAGGGAGAAGCAGGCTCCCCACTGAGCAGAGAACCTGATGTGGGGCTCAATCCCAGGACCTTGAGGATCATGACCTGAGCAGAAGGCAGGCACTTAATGGACTGAGCCACCCAGCGTCCCTGTGCCCAGCACTGCTGGACCATTTTATATGCCAGACACATCAAGTATGCCTCACCACAGCCCTCTAGGGTAGATACTAGTATTATCGTCATCCCCACTCTACAGGTGGGAAAAAGGAGCCATAGAGAATTTAAGTGTCTTATGGTGTAAGCTCCGAGGGTTGGCTTTTCTTTTCTGCCATGCCAAGTGCCTGATTTAAGTTTTATTGCAGAAGCATCCACTTCAAAGACAACTGACTATCTGGAATAAACACACTGCCAGCCTCCTTCAGGTAAAGAGTCAGCCCTCCCTCCGCTGCCACCCACCCCCCACGGGGCTCCTTTGTTTCAGAAATCTTAGTTGATTTCCATAAGAGACCATTTGGGCCACATGTTTTTTCTCTTCTCCTGCTTAGAATTCTCTTATGTTTTAAATTTGCCCATCTAGGGGCGCCTGGGTGGCTCGGTAGTTTTAGCGTCTGCCTTTGGCTCAGGTCATGATCCCAGGGTCCTGAGATCGAGCCCTATGTCCAGCTTCCTGCTCAGCGGGCAGTCCTCTTTTTCCTCTGCCTTATCCCTACACCTCCCCCAGCTTGTGCTCTCTCTCACTCACTCTCTCAAGTGAATAAATAAAATCCAATAAATAAATAAATAAATAAATAAATCCATCCATCTAGAGCAAGCCCACCAAATCCTAGACCTAAACTCTCCATCTCAATAAGAGCAGACCTCCAGACCCACACCTGGTTTCTCTTTCTCTACCCTGCGACCTCACTGTGTGGTCCCAGCTGTGCCATGTGCTTTCCAGGACCTGCAAATAATAAACTTTTCTGGTCTCCAAGTTCCCTGGTGGTTATTGCTGAGACTGTCTTGCAATCGTAAGAAGCCACAAGCGTGGGACCAGCCAGGACAATAGCTATCAATGAGCAGAGAGCGGCACAGAACACTTGTACCAACATCACTCATCAATAGCAAGATGGGATTTGAACCCAGGTCGGTCTGGACCAAAACCTAAGTTCCTAAACACACCTCTTTCTAGCCTGTCCTCCATCTCCCTCTTGAGTTCCTGTGCTCCTGCATCTTTTTGGTTTTTGAAAGATTGTATCCATTTATTTGACAGAGAGAGTGAGTTAGAGTGCGAGCGAGCAAGCGCACAAGCGGGGGGGGGGGGGGGGAGCCAGAGGGAGAAACAGACTCCCCTCTGAGCAGGGAGCCAGATGCTTGGCACGATCCCAGGACCCTGGGATCATGACCTGAGCTGAAGACAGACGTTTACCCAACTGAACCACCCAGGCATCCCATGCTTCTGCATCTTTTATTAAACAGTGGCTTTCCCCAGGGTACGGCCTTAATCACTGCTCTTCTTAGAAGACCATGCACCATGGGTAAAGGATTGCATTCTGGTTCTCTGCTTCAGTGCGGCTGCACTGACTTAGCTATGCCCAAATGATCCCATCAGTATGGAGAAAACACTGCTTTTTATTACAAATCCCTGGAGCTTGCCCCACCTCTGCTCTCCGGCCCAGTTTCTGAGAGGCTTTTCATTTCTACTTATTTGAGTTTATATTATTTGATTTTGTATTAGTATGCATCATGTTTATAATCAGGAAAAACAATAAGGACATTACCAATGTAATGGAAGTAGATTAGCCTCTAAGGGGCCGTATCAGCTCGGTCCTCCCAAACTGTCATCACCAAAGCTGTTTCCAATGTCAGATATGTTAAATGCATGTTGCCGAGAATCGTGAGAAATTTAATTGAAAAGTTCCCGAGCCATCTGCAGCTGAGATAACCCCAAATATCCATCCCCTTTGCCCAGGGCCCGATTTATTCTCACCCTAACAAAATTAGCATAATAAGCAAAGCTATAAAAAGCAGAGATGTCCGTCTAGAATTCCCAATGAAAAACCAAATTCAGTTCAATTATTAAGAAGCTAAATATAGGGGCGCCTGGGTGGCTCAGTGGGTTAAGCCGCTGCTTTCGGCTCAGGTCATGATCTCGGAGTCCTGGGATCGAGCCCCGCATCGGGCTCTTTGCTCAGCGGGGAGCCTGCTTCCTCCTTTCTCTCTGCCTGCCTCTCTGCCTGCTTGTGATCTCTCTGTCTAATAAATAAATAAAATCTTTAAAAAAAAAAAAAAAGAAGCTAAATATAGGGGCGCCTGGGTGGCTCAGTGGGTTAAAGCCTCTGCCTTCGGCTCAGTTCATGATCCCAGGGTTCTGGGATGGAGCCCCGCATCGGGCTCTCTGCTCAGCAGGGAGCCTGCTTCCTCCTCTCTCTCTGCCTGCCTCTCTGCCTACTTGTGATCTCTGTCTGTCAAATAAATAAATAAAATATTTTTTTAAAAAAAGAAGCTAAATATATTTACTCATTATCGGGACATGAGTACGACTGTTGGAACTTCAAGGGAGAAACAGGAGAACTGGGGATCCAGTTCGGCTAAGAAGCAAGAGAATCCTCAAAGGATGAACAGACACCCCTCAGAATGATGAATGGCCTTTTCTGAGATGGGCCGTGCGTGAACCATGTGACATCTAGTGAAATGCACATGGCACCCAACCCCCTCCCTCAACACATCCCAGTGTCTAAGCCATCCCACACCCACCCACCCCCACTCCACTCTTAACACGAGCCGCACCCCCCCCCACAGCCCTGCAGTCTCTCCTCCCACCTCTCTGCGTATTCCTGCTCGGTCTGTTTCCGGAATGGGTCCTTTGCTCCATCTGCTGACTTACCCTCAGCTTTTTGTCTGTACCCCAGTGTTTACCACACTCCACTCTGATCCCTGGGTGATCTTGCATGAGTCTGCGGTTGGAACATAGCACCTCTACCTCGACAATCCCAATCCATATTTCCAGGGCTGACCCTCTGCCAACCTCTAACCCCTACATATTCAGCTGCCTACCACAGAAGGTCGTCAGGGGGTCTCAGTAGGCCGCGGACAGCTCAACCTCAACAGGTCTAAAATTAATTCTCCTGCTGAATGCTGCCACCATTTGTCCACTCTCCAAAGCCAGAAATCTGGGCTTCATTCTAGATCCTTCTCTTGCCTTCACAACCCCATACCAACTCTTTGCCGAGTTCTGTTGATTCTACCTACTCCATATTTACCAAACCTGCCTCCTCTTTCCTATCTCAGCACCTGTGTTAACTCTGGCCTCCATCTAATTGGTCCAATAGTCTCCTAATTGGTCTTCTTGCCCTCCCTATCCTTCCAAAGAACCTACTTCAAGGCCAATCAGACTATCTCCTTCTCTCTTTTTTTAAGATTTTATTTATTTATTTGAGAGCGAGAAAGAGCACACACAAGCAGGGGCCAGGGAGAGGGAGAAGCAGCTCCCCGATGAGCAGGAAGCCCACCTCGTGACTCCATCCCAGGACCCTGGGATCATGACCTGAGCCAAAGGCAGACGCTTAACTGACTGAGCCACCCAGACGCCCTAAGACTATCTCATTCTACTCCATAAAACCTCTCAATGACTCCACGTCTGCACATTCTAGAAATTCCCCCATGACCTGACTCTGCTTCCCTCTTCAGGCTCATCTCCCCTGACTTTTCCCTTGCTCACGCCAAGCCCCAGCCCAGGGGCAGACACAGGTACTGTGGGACATTAAGCTTATGCAATTAGAAGGGCCCTCCAGAAAGTCAAAACAACATTATGACGAAAAATTAGTTCCAGGAACTTGGCAGGGCCTATGCAAATGAGGGCCATGAAGCTTAAGCTTCATTAGCTCCACAGTCTATCTGCCTCTGAGCTAGCTAAACTGAGGAAGCCATAGATCTCTAGAACATTCCATAGTCTTCCACACTTTGCCTTTGTACAAGCATTCCCCCAGCCCAGACTTCCCTTCCCCCCATTTCCCTTGTCTGTCTGGCAAGAGTTCATCCTTCAAGGTCCAGATGAGGAGGGAAGGCCTCCCAGACCTTTGTTGTCTACTTCGTGAGCTCCCTGTTACTTGTCCTTTACCTCTTTGTACCCTTTTCTTCCCAGAGCATATCACACTCGATGGAACTTATTTGTTCAAAACTGGCCTCCCCTGTGGGTGCCTCAATGGCAGAGACAATCTTTTTTAGATTGTCAGGGCACAAGGTAGGAAGGACTCAGTACATGTCTGCCACATGGAATAGAGACCTTATCCATGTATCTCAGAAAGATAACTTTCTTTTGGCAGAATGCATGGACTACAATGATTGGTGGAAATGGAAACCTGGGGTGGGGGCGGTGCTTGGTACATGTCCGTGGCCATTTTGGGAGGAGGTCCAGGCAGGTCCCCAAGGTGGGCTCCTCCCTGTAGCCTCCCACCGGCTTCCACACCCCATCCCCTTCCTTACCTGTCCTCCTTGTTGATCTGGTCCCCAAAGCCCACTGTACTAACGATGGTGAGCTTCAGCCCCACGTTGCTCTCTTGGAGGTCATAGGTGTTGGACCGGAGCTGGACACCCGGCTGTGTGTGGGTGGCCGGCTCCCCCTCAAACTTCGTGTTGAACAAGGTGTCCATGAGGGTAGACTTGCCCAAACCTGTCTCTCCTGAAAAGCAAAAGATTAAATTATGGTCCGTTCCCACAACGGCCCTGCAGACCCCACATCGGGTTTTGACGTGGGAGCACGTGCGCGGTAACTGAAGAGCGTGTAAAACTAGATAGACTGTTGGCTCTCAGGTAAGTGGAAGACACCGAGAGGAATTGCATCAACGTATCAGCAGGAGCGTCTCAGGAGAGTGGAACCTGGGTAATTTTCCTTTTAGTCTTCCTATTTTTGTGTCATTTGAAGGTTGCGGATGCACGGCTTTTATCGTCAGAAAAAACTCTGTTGCAGGGAGTGATGGAGAGGTAGCAGTTATACTTGGAAAAAGTCCAGAAGGGCACACAATACACTCTTAGCAAGACGGCTATCACTGCGTGGTGGGGGTGATGTGCGGTTTTCCTTTCTCTCCTCCTGCTTCTGTGTATTTTCCAAGTTTTCTGGGTGGAACAGGCATAGCTTTTGTGATAAAAATTAAAGGGCTGTTTTCGATTTTCATCACCACCTCACCACCCTGCTGGGCCCAGACTGCGCTCTGCACAAGCCCGGATGTGTATCCCAGTGGGGAGGCCATTTTTAGCTAACAGGGAGGGAAATTAGCAGGCCACACATTCTTCTTCTTAAATTTCAAACAAACCAGTCATTTGTTTGTTTAACTAACAGGCTGCGGGATACTAATAAACTAAACCATTGGAATTTCAAGTCTTGACTTTCACACCCAGGGAGAGGAGTGGGGGGAAAGCCCGTGGACACTGGTGAAGTTTTTTGGAGGTCATTCCTGAGAGACCTGAGGGAGGTCAAGCCACTGCCAGGAGCCAAGGGGTCTTCAGGGAAAGAAGACATTGGAGGAGAGTTAGTTGGTGGCCTGGGAGTTGGGGAGGAATGTGCCAGAAGGCCCCAAGCTGAGCTGGGCGCTACAGAGGCTTGTCATCTCCAGAGATCCAAACCGTATTTGGGCTTCCAGCCTGCCCCCCCGCACCGCAGCGAGTCAGGAATGCCAGGAATAAAGGGTTCAGTAGCTTCTGGAGTAGCTTCAGTTCTCTTCTGGAACACCCTGCTCTTCTGCTCTCCAGGGCTAGGGTTAGAGCCGCACCACAACAATGTGTAAAGCAAAGGGCCCCCTCCCCTTCCACCCTCTGGGTGTGTCTATCTTTGCCTCCTGCGTGCCTTTCATCCTGAATGATGAGCCATGAATACAGGGGGGGCTTTTTCAAATCTGTCTAGGATGAGAGCTTTCTGTTTGTGTAGCGACTGGTGAGAGAGAGAGAGAACAAGAAGAACATTCAACTCAGCCTGGCTCCCCAGCCCCCCAACCCAGCTTCATAGCCAGGTCTCACTACCGTGGTGGATTGCCAGGGTGCAGGGAAATGGTCCCCCCAGATCATGTTTCCAGCCAAGGTCTGCTATACCTATTAGCGGCAAAGATTCTCCCAGAAGAGGCCCCCTTCTTCCCCCCCTCCCTAAAGGAACAGGAAGTATTTGGGTCTCCAGAAAGATTGAGTGAAGTGGGGCCTTTGCCATGGGAGGTGACACATTTGGCCAAGCAACGGATTGTATCACCCCCTCTCCCCGCCCCAGGTGGGGGTGTAGCTCCCTCGAGCAGGAGACAAGAGCCGCTGACGTGGGGACGCAGCGGGTGGCTCCCTCCCCTCCCCTCTGGGCCCCTTGGAGCCCATGTTTGTGTGCACCTGATGAACTTTCCAGGGACACCCCCACCTCCTTCTGCTCTGTGAGCTCTCGGCTAAGCTCCCCGCAGCTCCTAGAGTGCTGGGCCCTGTCCCCCCAGCACCCAGAGCTGGCTCCCTGGCCCCTGATCCCCAGATCCTCAGAGAGCAGGGATGGGGCATCTTCCGTGCTCCTCAGAGGGCTTAGCCCAGGCGTGCCCATGCCCAGAGGCAGCTCAGGCGGCTGCTGTTTGCACAGCTGGAGGAATGGAGGGCCGCCAGACAGGGTAGGGCAGGGCAGGGCAGTGCAGCAGGGGAGGGAGCGGCAGGGCAAATGACCATGCGAATGCCTGCCAGCATAAAAGGGCTGTGGAAATTGGATGCCCAACGATGAGTGGAAGACAGGAACCCGCAGGCATCCAGGGAATTGTGATAAATGCAACCTGAGAAGAGGACAGAGAATCAAGCGAGCTGGTCCATCAGTGTGGAGCCTGCAGGGTGTGGGGGTCCCTCTTCGTGGTTGGCACGGACCCAGCCTGAGCCTAGGATGCAGTCCCCTCCCACGCTGCCCTGGGGACCCAGAGTGGAGGAGGATCGGGTCAGGTCAGCAGACTCCACACCCCTGCAGGAAGGTGGGGGAAACTTGGCAGTTTCCAACAGGAAACCCGGGGAGTCCCCAGGGTTCAATTTCTCTCTCCTCCTCCCTCCTCCAACAGACAGCGGGATTTCTTAACCCTTTTAAGGTCATCATCACCGGCCCAGAAGACTCTATCTCACTTTGCTTGATGGAGAGAGGATGCTGGAAACACCCGGTTTTTTAAACAAAGAATTTCCATTGGAAACACGTAACATGAGATCCGCTTTTTCAAACTACACTGCCTGGGATAATCCACCCTTTTTTCCTTGTCTGCCGCTAATATCCACATCCTTTGCCCAGACACATGCATTCCCCAGAAAACGAGCAGGTTTAGACTAATAATGATAGCGGTGGCTTCTGGAGCACTTTCTACGTACCAGGCACAGCTGTGACACGAAACTTTCCTTATTTGTTCCCCACAATGAACCTAGGAAGTAGATATTACTATTTGTCTTTTGGTTACGGAAGGGTTAGCCAAGCCACTTGCCAGCCATGTGAATTTGCCCTACTCCCCAGTCTCTCCGTTCCTCTCCTTCCTCATCTGTAAAAAGTGGGAGGAAGGAACTGGTCTAGGGTCCCTAAGGAGTCACTGGCAGAGCGGGCCCTGAATTCAGTCAGACACTGGAGCCCAGACGTATAACCAATACGCCCAAGTGTGTCACGGGCATGCAACATCGGCTCATTTGTCACTCGACAAATGTTCACGGGGCCTCTCACCGGAGCCATGCATGATTTTAGGGACAAAAGATACGACGGTGCACAGGATAGCCACCGTCCTTGTTTGCAGGGAGCTCGTGGTCCCCGCAGCGGAGGTCTCTGCCAGCTTTGAACGAAGAGAGCTGTCTCCCAGGTTCAACAAGGAGGTATTCCAAAAGAAACTCTCCAGGAACTCTAGGGAGCCTAACGACAGGAACAAGGTCATAGCTGGGTCTGTAACCTTGCCCTCTTCTCCTTCCTGACCTTGCTGAGGCCTGGCCCCGAGGGGTGTGCTGGAATAGGCTCGCCCCACCTGCTGCAGATCTCCTTCTCGTGTGTGTTTTATTCCAAGTTCAACACGACCCAGTTGAGCCTGGAATCCTGAGCAGCTTCAGAGTAAATATTATCATTATGACTCTCTGCACTCCTCATGGGCGTCACTGTTGCTGGTACATTTGGAGAGCAGCGTCCCTCCAGAGCTCCCTCCCGGCAGAAAAGAGCAACTGGCCCCAGGACATTCGTCCTGCTGGCTCTGGTGGCGGAGGCCTCCTGCACTAGATCTAGGCTCCTGGGATCTTTGCCAGTTCCAGAGCTAAGCGATTAGTATATGTTTTTTGTCGGGGGTGGGGGAGGGTTGGGGATGGAGAGGGCAACCTCAGCCCACTCAGTAATTATTCCATAATAATAATAATTATAGAAGTCATAACAGGAGTCATAACAGGCCCTCTATTGGGTGCCATTTATTGGTAGCCTTACATTTGAATTAGGCTCTGGATTCACAAAACTTCTCTCTCTCAGTCCCACCACGCACTTGTGCTCACGGGCACACGCTCCCATCAGCGTAGAGGGTACTCAGTCTGCTGGGCTTGGACCCCTACGGCCAGCAGCCCAGCACCCAGATAAACAATGCTGTGATCCGAATGTCCTAGGTCTCTGTTCATAACTGAAGCTAGGACTACCATCAGTTCGACCTTAACATGCCCTTCCAGAAAAGAAGAGAAAATCCTTTGGGAGGACAGAGGCTAGGCCCAAACAGACTTATCTGAGAACAGTCATTACAGGAGTAAACCTGATAGTTATGCACCAGCCGTAGGCCTGAAGGCACGGCCACCGAAAGTCCTGCGGGAGAAAAGGTCACCTCCCGCAGGCAAGCTACGGACCCCTGGCCAAGCCGGTGACAGTACCCGTTCCCATGGCTGGGCTGAGATTGCAGTCTAAGAGCCCATCTAAACCGCTCATGACCTCGGCCCAAATTGTGGGTTCTCTGAACAATGACAGGGTTGTGAGAACAGAGAGCAGGAGGTGTGCGGGTTGCATCAGGGATGGGGAATGAAACGAACTCAGTCCAGGCCGGGGCATCCACGGGGCGCCCCTGCAGCGCCAAGAGGGGGGCTACTAGAGTGATTTCCTGGGACCTGGCAGGTGCCACAAGAAAAAGAGGGGGTGACTCTTGGGGGTGAGGATCTCCTTCCTGCTCCTCCCCTCTCAAAGGGTCTGGGGCAGTGGAGAAATTCTACCCAAGAAGGGGCACGCCGAGTGGCTGCCGCTGTCCCAGGCTTGGGCGGGAACTCAAGGACGGGGGTTCACTCTTCCTCCCACTCGTTTGCCTTGAGCTTGGCTGCCTCCTCTTCAGGGCCCTGAGGGAGCCCACGGTCTGGCGGTCCAAGCGCACTACACTTCCGGCCCTCAGAAGGCCACTCCGATTTCTGCGACCTCCCTCCTAGAGCCTCAGTCACCCGCCAGACGGCCCCTCATTGACAGGTTGATGAGGGTGGGTCTGTCCTGTCACTTCTGAGCTCCTCGGCTTCAGTGCAGGTCGTACGGAGCTCCGGGAGGGATGCCAAGGGAATCCAATATGTTTGCACGGAAATTTTGCGGTAATCAAATATTATGCAAAGTAAGCTGGCCAACGCCCAAAGATCAGGGCAGTTTGGCAATGCCGATGTTGGACATGATGACACCTCGGCATGATGACACTGTGGCTTCTGTTTATTTTGTGTCCTTCTCCTAATAGCATCGCATCATAACCACGAGCAGTAGACTTCTAGCACTTGAAGAACTGCTGGCCTAGCTCTGGATGCCCAGGCCCACGGTATGTAATTCTGTGATGCCCATATTGTCATCTCCTGAGTTCCCAAGCTGACGTGTGGGGGACAGTCATTTGGCCAGTGAGCGAGCATAGCTGACTACCTGTCATCCATACTAAGAAGTGGCCTCCTTGTTGTCTACTTGTCCCCTGAGTGCCCAGTTATTCTCCTACAGGAAATGATCGAGAAAGAGCACTAAGGGGGCCCCTGGGTGGCTCAGTGGGTTAAAGCCTCTGCCTTCGGTTCAGGTCATGATCCCAGGGTCCTGAGATCGAGCCCCCCCACTCAGTGAGGAGCCTGCTTCTCCATCTCCCTCTGCTGCTCTCCCTGCTTGTGCCCTCTTTCTCTCCCACTCTCTCTCTCTGTCAAATAAATAAAATCTTAAAAAAACAACAACAAAGAGAGCTCTAAGGATAGAGGAAAAGAAAAAGAAAGAGTCCAAGAAAATGAATGACCCTAGTTAGAAAATAGAACTGTAGATGACATTAAAGAGTAAAATATCCGGGGCGCCTGGGTGGCTCAGTGGGTTAAAGCTTCTGCCTTCGGCTCGGGTCATGGTCTCAGGGTCCTGGGATCGAGCCCCGCATCGGGCTCTCTGCTTGGCAGGGAGCCTGCTTCCCCCCACAACCCCCGCCTGCCTCTCTGCCTACGTGTGATCTCTCTCTGTCAAATAAATAAATGAAATCATTTAAATTTTTTAAAAAGAGTCAAATATCCAGCTCAGCGGGGGTTTGGATCCTCAACATGAACGAGTTCCCCATACACTCTCTAGAAAACTAAGAAAGGGCAATCAGCAAGAGTGTCTGAGTGTTCCAACCAGTGGACAAACAGACTCCATTATAGTATTTCTACAGTCATTAAGGTTTGGAAGAAGGATGCTGAACATGTGCAGGTAGACTTTGCTGCTCAATACAGTGAAAATCGTATGCTATCATCGTGTTTGCAAATTTGGGACTTTGGAAAGCCTAAGAATGTCAAGGAACTGCTGTTCCTCGTGTTTGTGTGGCCGGTGCCTGATCGTTTTCGAAGCGCTTTTGCGTTCTCAAGAGATGTCGCTGGCAGCAGTTAAAGAAGCAGTGAGAAGGTCAAAGGGGTCACAGCCCGACCTCGGGTCTTGTCCGCACTCCCCCACCTACTCTGCCTTGCCCCGGTCAAGTCTCTTATCCTCCCCAGATGTCTAGGTCTCCATCTGCTCCGTGAAGATACAAATGGTACTCACTCTGCTCACACCACAGCGTCCTAGGAAGGACTCAAATTGCTACTACGCAAAGTGTTTGAGAAATAGAACGAATGGTGCCCATGGGGGTCAACTCATTCATTCATTTCACAAACATTACTGAACTCTCTTGGTGCTGTGATTAGCCCATGAGAGGTGATGAACGCCTGGCTCCCACATTTGAGACTAAGGGTCCATGTGGAGATATACTTTTTTTTTTAAGATTTTCATTTATTTATTCATTGGTCAGAGAGAGAGAGAGAGAGAGCACAAGCAGGGGGAGCGGCAGGCAGAGGATGAGGGAGAAGCAGGTTCCCCGCTGAGCAGGGAGCCGGATTGTAGTCCCCCGACCCTGAGGTCATGACCTGAGTCCAAGGCAGAAGCTTAACTGACTGAACCACCCAGGCATCCCTGAGTGGAGATATGCTCAAAGGGAAGAAAAGAACTTTCGCCTTGAGCTCAGACTGTACGGAGCACCACAGGGCTGCAGAGGAGAGAGCCCCACCCCGCTACCCACAGCCGATTGGCAGGCATCCTACCACAGTCATCAGCCTCCCTCCTAGTCCTGCCCTGGCTCCTATTTCCTGTAGTCCAAGTGAACTTGACCATGGTAGCTGAGCCAGCCAGCTCCCTTACAAAAATTTCCACTGGATGTCACACGGCTCAGTTTCCCTGCAAGGTCCGGCCTGGTGTTCTGGTCTGAGCGGGGGAAAAATATCATCAGGGCTGGCTGCTCACAAAGGCAAACAGAGGGATTAAAGAGGAAGAAGGAGGAAGACACTTTTGCAAATGGGCCGGAATGACACTGTATTTAACCTAATTACCTGCCAAGCCTCATGCAGCCATTAAAGGATCCATATTCTGTAATAGCATTTCCTGCTGTGGAAATACTCACCCACGCACAGGATGTTGAAGCAGAAGCCCTCGCTGACGGACTTATTCACCAGCTGGTCGGGCAAGCTGTCAAACCCCACGTGTCCAGCCAGGGGGACCGTGCGGCAACCTTCACCCTAATTTGGGAAGGGAGACGGAGAGGGGAGAAAATGAAAATGTGCTTAAAAGCAATCTGGGTTCTCCCTTCTCATGCAAATACCCACAAGCGAGGAAGTAGTCCCCTAAACCCAAGCCGGGTGGGTCCCCATCTTCCCTTAGCTCCTCCCTGCCCCGAAGCAGAACGGCCACTGGCTTAGAAGTCATGGTTTCTCAAGTGCAGGCCTCTGTGGGCTCCACGGTGAAGGTCACCATGGGTCCACGCAGAGCGAACTGCCCAGGTGGCTTCTGGGACAGCAGGGGAGGGCGGGGTCAGGGGATGAGGTTCACGGTCATGGAGTTATGCTCCACGCCACCACTGAAAAGCCAGGTCATCTCCCCGTGACTCAGGTTCCTTGCACGTCTGTCCAGTGGTCGGGGGACTCAAAGGAGCTTCGCATAAGGCCTGGTCCGTGCCTAAGCGTCCGGTAAATATTACAAAAGGACTTCAGAAAGCAATTCCTCCTCTCTCCAGGCCATGGGGGGCAAACACAATGGGGGCGCAGTTTAAGGGGCAAGAGACTAGGCTTGGAAATGAGACTCAGTGAGATTCCCACCCCCTTCACCTTCTGACCTCGGACAAGTTATTCAAGTCCTCTGAGTTTGCCCATCTGTCAAGTCAGGGACAAGTAGTGACTAGCTCATAGGGCTGGGGTGAGGACCCCATGGGCGACTGGTCCATGAGCTCTGGGCGCCGTGCCTGGGATGTGGGGAGCCTCCCATCGACAGAAGCTGCTCCTGCTAGGGTTCGGGGAGGTTACCCCTCTCCGCAGAGTCCCCAAATAACACGTGATGCCATGGGACACTTGGGAAACCCCCCCCCACCCCCGCCAGCTTGAGAGAGCTGCCTCCGTGCTTGCCCCCACCCGGTTCCCTGGTCTCCAAGGTCAGCCAAGCCATTTTCAGCCCTGGGAAGCAGAGGGCCCTTGCTTCACCTGTTAG
Organism: Lutra lutra; assembly: GCF_902655055.1. Classification (NCBI taxonomy): domain Eukaryota; kingdom Metazoa; phylum Chordata; class Mammalia; order Carnivora; family Mustelidae; genus Lutra; species Lutra lutra. The sequence goes on along the minus strand of NC_062296.1, from coordinate 27,773,026 downwards.
TCCCAGTGCTTCTAACTGTTAGTAGTTTTGTAAAGCAGGGAGAGCCTCAAACTGGGGCAGGCTTCCAAGGAGCCAGGGGGGAAGGAAAAAGAGGCCTGCGGGCACTCAAGAAAAGTGCTAACTGCCAACGGCCCCAGGGGAAGAGAGAAGGGCAGTCCAAAGCAGCTAGACGGGAACCACCAGCAGGCTATGTAAGGAGTTGGGAGTTTCTGGTAGGTGGGAGCTCCACCAAGATTTGAGGGAACCAGAAAGGGACCCAGAGCAAGCCAAGAAGGCCTGGTCCATGTCAGGAGGCCCGCCCCAGCATCCCGGGCTGTGTTAACCAGCAAAATTTTCTGCTGCCTGCACCTGCTTTCGGGCTAGGTCCCTAAGTGCGCATTTGCGCCCGGAGAGGGATGGGCTGAGCCCCTCCGCAGCTGCTGTTGCCAGAACGGCGGTCCAGGTAGCCCCTTCACCCAGTCATGCCATCGGGTCTTCCAAGAGCGAGAGACAGGGCTAGGGCTGGGACTGCCATCTGGAAAGTTCGTTATGCTCACATGTCTTCCCCCACACACTCCCAGCGGAGTATTCCTGACACACAACCATATGCCAAAGTTCAGTCTGAGCTGGCGTCTGCCAGGCCCCAGAGGGGCACCTGAGAACAGCTGGGTTTCCTGCGTGGGCCACGGCCCTTGGAGGCTGGTTCTACATGCACCCCTTTCTGCTTCCCCTCACCCCTTCCTCCTCCTTTTTCTTAGAGCAAACAAACGAAGATGCAAGTTTCCCACCAGTTGTTCTTGGTCCTCAACATGGCAGGGGAGACAGAGACTTAAGAGCCAAAGTAGGCTTTCTCCGCGGGTCCTCCTACATAACAGGCATCGGAAATTGGGACACACTCGGAGCTGAGGTTTCCTGAGCCATATTTTATCGGCCCTGGCTGCCTCTTCCTGTCTCCAAATTCAGCACCATGAAACTCTGGCCTCTGGTCCAAGCGCCAAAAGGAAAGAGAATTTTCAAACTGAACATAGTGGAGACGTGGGAAGAAAGCTACTCCTTTTCTTTTCAAGATTTTATTTATTTATTTATTTATTTATTTAAAATATTTTATTTATTGGGGCGCCTGGGTGGCTCAGTGGGTTAAGCCGCTGCCTTCGGCTCAGGTCATGATCCCAGGTCCTGGGTTCGAGCCCCACATCGGGCTTTCTGCTCAGCAGGGAGCCTGCTTCCTCCTCTCTCTCTGCCTGCCTCTCTGCTTACTTGTGATTTCTCTCTGTCAAATAAATAAATAAAATCTTTAAAAAAAAAATATTTTATTTATTTATTTATTTTTAAAGATTTTATTTATTTATTTGACAGAGAGAAATCACAAGTAAGCAGAGAGGCAGGCAGAGAGAGAGGAGGAAGCAGGCTCCCTGCTGAGCAGAAAGCCCGATGTGGGGCTCGAACCCAGGACCTGGGATCATGACCTGAGCCGAAGGCAGCGGCTTAACCCACTGAGCCACCCAGGCGCCCCTTTATTTATTTTTTGACAGACAGAGATCACAAGTAGGCAGAGAGGCAGGCAGAGGGGGGTGGGGGAAGCAGGCTCCCCACTGAGCAGAGAGCCTGATGCGGGGCTCGATCCCAGGACCCTGAGATCATGACCTGAGCTGAAGGCAGAGGCTTAACCCCCCGAGCCGCCCAGGTGTCCCTAAGATTTTATCTATTTATTGACAGGAAGAGAGAGAGCCCAGCAGGGGGGAGCAGCAGAGGGAGAAGCAGACTGCCCACGGAGCAGGGAGCCCATCATGGGGTTTGATCCCAGGACCCTGGGACCTGAGCCAAAGACAGATGCTTAACAGATTGAGCCACCCAGGGGCCCCTCCTCTTCTTCCTACTTTTTTTTTTTTTTAATTAAGAGAGGGAGAGATGGGTGCCTGCGTGGCTCAGTGGGTTGAGCGTTAGAATCTTGGTTTCAGCTCAGGTGAAGTCATGGGATGGAGTCATGGGATGGAGCCCGGGTCAGGCTCCATGCTAGGTGCAGAGTCTCCTTAGGTTCCTCTCTCCCTCTCCCTCTGCAGCCCTTAGCACTTTCTTTCTCTCTCTAAAATAAATGAACAGCTAAATCTTTTGAAAAAGAGAGAGAGAGGGGGCAGGGGGAGGGACAGAAGAAGAGAATCTTTTTTTTTTTTTTTTTTGAAGAGACAGAGAGGGAGAGAGAGAATCTTAAGCAGGCTCCATGCCCAGTGAGGAGCAGAGAGCCAGACACAGGGCTCCATCTCACCACCTTGAGATCGTGACCTGAGCCGAAATCAAGAGTTGATGCTTAACAGACTGAGCCACCCAGGCGCCCTTCCACACCTTATTCTTAAAGACTTCCTACATTGTCAACAACTCACCAAGAACCTCCCATGTGCCCCCCTCCCCCTGCCACTGTTACCTCCCACCTAGCATAGTGCTGTAAAGAGCCTTAAATAGCAGAGGAAAGAGTATGGGCTTTATTCCATAGGCAACGGCATTCGGGGGCCCTTCGAGTGTTTTTGAGCAGGGTACAAGTGGCGTTTTTTGTACAAAGATCATTCCAGCTGCAGGACGTTTGATTGACTGGAGGACAGAGAGAGCTGAAGCAGGAAGACAGATGACTCCACTAACATGATCCTGACAGAGTGACATCTAGGCACGGTGCCAATAAATGCTGGTTGAACTGAGCTGCTCTGACTTGGGACTCAGGAGGGAGGAACAGACTCGAGACATGTCCTAAAGAAGGGTGATCGCTCCATCAGTGATCGGGTAAGTGGGAGTGAAGGGCAGGGCAATCACAAGGTTCTGAGCCTGGGAACTTGGATTGGTGGCACCATGGGCAGAAAAGAGAGAAGCCAGGAAAGGGTGCTTGTTTAGTGGGGGAAATGGAGGATTCTGGTTTTATTTTTTTTTTATTTATTATTTTTTAAAGATTTTATTTATTTATTTGACAGACAGAGATCACAAGTAGGCAGAGAGGCAGGCAAAGAGAGAGAGGAGGAAGCAGGCTCCCCGCGGAGCAGAGAGCCCAATGTGGGGCTCGATCCCAGGACCCTGAGATCATGACCCGAGCCGAAGGCAGAGGCTTTAACCCACTGAGCCATCCAGGCGCCCCAGGATTCTGGTTTTAAATAAGCTATTAGGAAACATTATATTTATGGGAGTTTTTATTTTCTAAAAAGCAAGCAGGGTTCACTGTAGTAATTTTACAACACAGGGAAAACGATAAAACAACAAACACTCATAACGTTCATGTGTGTTTCCCTCCAGTCTGTATACCTTTTGTTTCTTACAAAATAAGGATAATTCTATATATTCCTTTTTGTAGCCTGACGCTTAACAGAGTGTGGATGTTTTCTTGAGAAATTAAGCATACTTCTAAAACATTATTTGTACTGGCCACATAGCATTCTACAGAACTAATCTTCCACTGCTAGACATTCCACATGTTTCCAAGTTTTAAACAATAGAAACAATAATTCTTGTTCTTACAGGTTTGCATAGATCTTTGATTATTGTCTTAAGTTAAATTCCTAGAATTGAAGCCCACTGGGTCCAAGGGCACACACATTTGAAAGACTTTGGTACATATTGCGAAATCATTCAATAGAGAATAGTACAAATGTCTATTTCCACCACCAATACAGAAGAGGGTCTGTTTACCTATACTTAGACCAACACTAAGTTTCTGAGGCTTTTAAACCACTGTGAAAGGATCATTGAAAAATGGCATCACAACGTTTAGCTGCTTGTATTAGTGAAGGTGAACATTCTTTTTATGGTTCAACTCTATACATGCATTGTGTATAAGGTACACATATATGTGAGTTGCCTATTCATGTCCTTGCCCATTTTTTTTTAATTGGTGCTTGTCTCTGGCTTCTGGATTTGTAAAAGCATGTTTTTAAAAGACTTTTATTTATTTATTTGAGAGAGAGAAAGAGCAAGAGCAGGAGCCAGGGGAGAAGCAGAGGGAGAGGGCCAAGAAGACTCAGAGCTGAGCACAGAGCCCAATGCAGGGCTCAATCCCAGGACTCGAGATCACGACCTGAGCTGAAATTAAGAGTTGGACTCTCAACCAACTGAGCCACCCAGGTGCCCCCAAAGCATTCTGTATGTTAAGGAAAATAAGACAGTTTTGATTTTCTGGTGAGATATACAGGAGAAGAAATCCAACAATTACTTACACATATGGGACTGTAGGCTCAAGGAGAATTCAGGACTGGGGTATGAATTTAGGAGTGGGAGGTATGAAATTGGATGTGTTCTCCAAGAGATAGTACAGAAAAGAGCTGGAGATTGAATATAGGAAATGCCCACAAGTAAGGAATGGGAGGATGGAAAGGATTCTTCCACACGAGGGAAATGATCAGAAAAATAAGACATGACCCAATAGTTTTCTAGCACCAGAGGCCAAGTTTGAAGTCAGGAAGAAGTACAGAGAAATAAACATTAATCTGAAATTTGGTGAATTTGGTGACTTTAGAATCCTTATTTCTTCTGCATTTTTTTACCTAGTGTCTATCCAATACGCAAAAATTAACTGGAAGGTTTGGGGACGAGGGGACATGGGATCTGGTTACTGTGTTTTTCTTGCTAAGATTTGAGAAGGAAACTTTTTGTCTCAGTGCTTATAGTTGAGAAAGCTTCAAAAATGTATTTGTGTATATATTTCCTGCTTTAGGAAATCCTGTCTAGCGAGCACCATTGACTCTTGTTTTGATAAATCTTATAAGATGTCAAGGTCATCATTATGAGTATTAGTCCTCATTGTTCAGAGCTAAATATGTAGAGGTAAAAAGGACATTGGACTGAATGTACACTGACCCCAGGACAGCCCCTGGAAGTTTCTGTCCTCTCCTTCATTAAAGCTCTGCTATCTTATCTCTTTCCTCTTTCCCGTTAAGGTGGCCTGATTACCTGAGGCCTTAATTACTCTGACTGCAGTTAACTGCACGTTCCCTGGATTACAATGTGCAGCAAGAGTAGATGGAACTGACAGCTTGGCCCAACAGTAATACCTCAAGTTATCATCTGGAGTAGCAGGTGGCGGGTGCCATGTTTAAGGCTGGAACTGAGATGCCAGAAGGGCCACGGTCACCCATCTCTGGGGCAACTGGGTGGCATCTGCCTTCAGCTCAGGTCATGATCCCAGGGTCCTGGGATCAAGTCCTGCATCCGGATCCCTGCACAGCGGGGAATCTGCTTCTCCCTCTCCCTCTGATCCTCCCCTATCCCCGACTTATGTGCTCTCATGCCGTCTCTCAAACAAATCAATAAAATCTTTTTTTTTTTTTAAGGGCCCATCTCCTGTCACCCTGAAACCTCCCTAGGAATCTATTCTGCAGAAAGTCAGTATCTGTACAAAGATCCATGTACAAGGAACTTCATTGCAGCATGATGACAATACTGAAATACTAGGGGGAAAACTCATAAATGTCTGAAAACAGAAAAATATTTAACTAAATCATGGTACATGTATATTCTAGAATATCCTTCAGGGGTTAAGAAGAATGGGGTAGGTCTTGGGGCACGAGAGTGGCTCAGTTTGTTGAGCACCTGACTCTTGGTTTCTGCTCAGGCTGTGATCTCGGGGTCGTGGGAAGAGCCCCCACATCAGGCTCTGCACTCAGCGGGGAGCCTGCTTGAGGTTCTCTCTCTCCCTCTCCCTCTGCCCTCCCCCCACTCATGTGCACTCTCTCTCTCTCCCTCCCTAAAATAAATAAATAGGGGCGCCTGGGTGGCTCAGTTGGTTAAGCGTCTGCCTTCGGTTCAGGTCACGATCTCGGGGTCCTGGGATGGATCCAGCATTAGGCTCCCCACTCAGGAAGGAGCTTGCTTGTCTCTCCCTCTGCCTGGGGCTCCCTCTACTCATGCTCGCTCTCTGTCAAATAAATAAAATAAAAATCTTTAAAAAATAATAAATTAAATACATGAATAAATCCTTAAAAAGGAAGAAGAGGGGCGCCTGGGTGGCTCAGTGGTTAAAGCCTCTGCCTTCGGCTCAGGTCATGATCTCAGGGTCCTGGGATCGAGTCCCGCATCGGGCTCTCTGCTCAGCAGGGAGCCTGCCTCCTCCTCCTCTCTCTCTGCCTGCCTCTCTGCCTACTTGTGATCTGTCTGTCAAATAAATTTAAAAAAAAAAAAAGGAAGAAGAATGCAGCAGGTCTGTATGTCCCAATGCAAATATCTCCAAGACATATTCCAATGTAGAAAAAAGAGGCTGTAGAACAAGCAGCACAGGGGGAGGCCACATGTGCAAAAAAAAAAAAGCCCAATATATGTGTGCTTGCACATAAATGGTTGTGAATGCATAGAAAGAAGCCAAGAAAAAAATCCCACCAAACCCAGGAACGTCGGTGGCTACCTCAGGGGAGCGATGCGCAAACAGGGGCTTACACAAGGGGCTAGTCTGTATGCTTCCGTATTATTTGATCCTTTTACAGCATGAATGTATTCACACAATACCCATGTCATTTAAAAACATTTTTAATACAAGAAAAGAGAGCTCTCACTCAGCTTTACAGCAGGGGTAATTAGGATGCCAAATCTGAGAAGAGCTAAAAGGAAGGCAAAATGAAGGAGTGCTCCTGAGAATTGGGAGAGCCCCCCCTCCCCCCCCAATTACATTTCCTGTTTTCTCCCCATCTGCAGTCACCTGCGGTTTGAAATACGTTATACCACATTTCATCTCACGGGCAGAAACACCGCTCTCTTTCTCTTCCGCCTCGTCCCCTGGGGACACACCAATTTCATTTTTTTTTTAAAGATTTTATTTATTTATTTGACAGAGAGAGATCACAAGTAGACGGAGAGGCAGGCAGAGAGAGAGAGGGAGGGAAGCAGGCTTCTTGCTGAGCAGAGAGCCCGATGTGGGACTCGATCCCAGGACCCTGAGATCATGACCTGAGCCGAAGGCAGCGGCTTAACCCACTGAGCCACCCAGGCGCCCCCCAATTTCATTTTTTAATTGAATATTCAAAGGTGCATGTTACTAAGAATGAGTTATGCTGGTTCCAGCTGTGCAACTTGCTCCCATTGCTGTTATTCTGAAAACAAAGAGTCCCATAAGCACCCCGATGGGCAGTCCCTGTCCCCCTCTCCCCCTCCCCCACCTCACCCCTCTTCCAGCCTTGGCGGGATAGGAAGCAAGAGGTCCAGGAGGCCTCTGGGAACTGAGGATCCGTCTGTATCAGTGGAGTTTCCCGGCCTCCGCCTCAAGTTAGGGGAGCTGAGTTAGTAGCTGACATGTTGAAGAAGGAAACCCAAACAAGGCACCTGGCTGGCTCAGTGGGTAGAGCATGGGACTCTTGCTCTCAGGGTCGTGGGTTCAAGCCCATGTGGGAGGCAGAGATGACTTAAATCAATAAAGAAGTACAGAAGTATGAGGCCAAAACATAAAGGTTGGAACTCATCACGCCTTTCCCTAAACTTTCTCCTCTGGCCTCTGCACCTTGTAGATACACTGGAAATAGGATTCACTCCAGCAGTCTCACATGTCACTTACTGGTGGGCCTGATCTCTCACACCTTTCCTTTCTCCATCTCCGTCCCAGCCCTGAATGCCGATCTTTGGGGGAGGGACAGAGGGAGAGAGAGAATCTTAAGCAAGTTCCACGCCCAGCACAGAACCCCACTCGGGGCTCGATCTCACCACCCTGAGATCATGACCTGAGTCCAAATCAAGAGCCAAAGCTTAACCGACTGCGCCCCCCAGATGCCCCTAAATACGGATCTTTTTAAAAATTTAATTATTTTTATTAACATATAATGTATTATTAGCCCCAGGGGTACAGGTCTGTGACTCATCACATTTCACAGCACTCACCATAGCACATACCCTCCCCAGTGTCCATCACCCCGACACCCTCTCCCTCCCCCAACCCCAGCAGCCCTGTTTGTTTCCCGAGATTAAGAGTCTCTTATGGTTTTTCTCCCTCCCAATCCCATTAAATACGGATCTTTGATAGATCCTGCAACCCTCAGGATGATCAAAATCAAACAATAGTTCAATGGTGCACAATGGAATATTAAGCAGCTGAAGACATTTTCTAAGAATATTCAGTGACATGGGAAAATGATCACCAAATAGGCAAATAACAAAACAAAACAAAACCCTACATATACAGGATCATTCCAATCATGGGGGAAATCATATATATATATATTTTTTTTAAATTTTTATTTATTTGACAGAGAGACACAGTGAGAGAGGGAACACAAGCAGGGGGAGTGGGAGAGGGAGAAGCAGGCTCCCAGCCAAGGAGGGAGTCCTCTGCAGGGCTCCAGCCCAGGATTCTGGGATCAGGACCTGAGCCAAAGGCAGAACCTTAACGACTGAACCACCCAGGCACCCCGCCTAAATGTATTTTTTAAAGCTCAGAAGAATATACAGTTGACTCTTGAACAACGCAGTTTGAATTGCCTGGGTCCACATATGCATGCATTTATTCCCCATAAATACAAGAAAGGACTACAAATGTGTTTTCCCTTCCTTATGCTTTCCTTTTTGAAAAAGATTTTATTTATTTATTAGAGAGAGCGGGGGAGGGGAGGCAGGGGGAGAGAGAGAAAATCTCAAGCGGACTCTGAGCTGAGCAAGAACTCCGTACTGAGGGCGGAGCGGATGTGGGACTTGATCTCACGACCTTATGACCTGAGCCGAAATCAAGGGACACTTAACCAACTGAGTCCCCCAGGCACCCCCCTTTATGGTTTTCTTTTTACTTTCTGTATTTTACTTTCTGTAGCTTACTTTCTTGTAAGAATACAGTGTGTCATACAGATAACATACAATAGATGTGCTAGTCCTGCTATTCCTGTTATGGGTACAGCTTCCAGTCAGCAGTAGGCTTGTGAGTAGTTAAGTTTTGGGGGAGATGAAAGTTATACGTGGATTCTTGATTCTTCACTGCAGGGGGTTAGCATCCCCAATCCCTGTGTTGTTCAAAGTCAACGTTATACCAAAATGGTGACAACAGTTACTTTTGGGGGCGCCTGGGTGGCTCAGTTGGTTAAGCATCTGCCTTTGGCTCAGGTCATGATCTGGGGTCCTGGGATCAAGCCCCTAATCGGGCTCTCTGCTCAGCGGGAAGTCTGCTTCTCCCTCTCCCACGCCCCCTGCTTGTGTTCCCTCCTTTGCTGTCTCTCTCTCTCTCTCTCTGTCAAATAAATAAATAAAATCTCTAAAAAAAAAAATATATATATATATATATATATACTTTTGGGTAGAGGGAATGTGGGCACTGTTGCTTTTCTGTGTCTTCCAAATTTCCAACAATAGGCATCTTTTACCTTTTGGGGGGGCAGATTTCATGTTTATAATCAGAGTAGAAAAATGTCATGTTTTCTTGAAGATTTTACGACGATGCTTTCCAAGACAAGAGAAGGAGCCTCAGATATTTTGGCAAAATCTTCAACCACAGCTATGAGAAAGGTGCTTTACATACAGATAATCAGAAAATCCGGTTAAGTAGTCCACTTTGGGGCAGTTTTATTGTATGTAAACATTTATTTTCCCAATACGAGAACAAAGCCCTATTATTATCCTTACTATAACATTATATATACATAACTTATTATATGGTATAACTTATTATTATAAGGATTCATGGGAACAAGAAGTCAAATCACATATCCGCAAACATCCAGAAAAATGCTTGCTGTAGCAATCAGGTGGCTGAGAGCCCTCTCCACGGCCTCCAGTCGGGGGAGTGGACGCCACTGTATTATCGGCCCTAAGAACCACAAAAACACTGATAAGTTCCCAGAGATTATTAAAAAAAAAAAAAAAAGGGCGCCTGGGTGGCTCAGTGGGTTAAGCCGCTGCCTTCGGCTCAGGTCATGATCTCGGAGTCCTGGGATCGAGTCCCGCATCGGGCTCTCTGCTCAGCAGGGAGCCTGCTTCCTCCTGTCTCTCTGCCTGCCTCTCTGCCTGCTTGTGATCGCTCTCTGTCAAATAAATAAATAAAATCTTAAAAAAAAAAAAAAAAACCCTCCAGTGTGTCTCCCATGGCAAATGTCAGGATTTCCCTCCAGCCGATTAGGCCAGGCTAAGAGGAAACTGACAAGAGTAGCAATGCCCTGAATTGGGAGAGAGACGTTTGGAAGGGGTGGGGGCCCTTTCCAAGGAGAGAGAAATCTTGCCCACCTGGGCCTTTCAGTGGGGAAGCAGCTTCGGGGACCCTGGGGAAGCACAAAGGAAACCATCTTTACCGTGCAGGGAGAAGGCCCATTTTTGGCAAATCCAATAGAAGGAACTCTGGATTTTAATACACCAGATCAGTTCCTGAGTGGCTTTTCATTCTATAAAAGGATTCGCAGCAGGATTCCATTAAATGGCCAGCTCTCCTAGTGCATTTAAAACGGGATTCAAATAGACAGAAATTCAGCCGTCATGTACCTTTATAGGAAGACAATAGCTCACTACACCTATGGGCAGACCATCTGCACCGCTGTTTCAGTTCCGCTTACAGAAATCCGGCTGAGCTCAAAGCACAGACTTGCCTTTCCCTCACCTCTCTCCCCACCCTGCTCGCTCGAGGAGTCAAAGCAGGGAAGAGGTGGAGTTCAAGTCGGCCACCTCGGACAGAAGTAGAAGCAGGCTAGAGCCTAAGAGAAATTAAGCTGGAGAACAAGGAAACAGAGGACCATACAGCATTAGAGCTGGTCGCGGCCCTGAAGGCTCACCTACACCAACCCGCTCGTTTTGCAAAAGGGGAAACTGTCTGAGAGAGAGGAATTGACTTGGCCCGAGTCACGGAGGGGTTTTGGGGCAGAGAGCGGAGCAGTGCAGGGCTCCCGGCCCTGGTGAGCGCAGGGCCGCTTTAAGGTGGGAAAGCTTGACTCCAAGTTGGCAGGTATATTCCTTCAAGCTGCTAAAGTTCTGGGGGCATCGGGCTTGTGGCTTAAGGACAGTCAAGAGGGACAAGGGTCACGGATCACGACCTGGACCCCTGTGTGCTCACCGAGGTGGGTCTGGCCCATGGAGAGCAACTGAGGCAGTCTGATTTGGGCCTAAGGCTGAGCCCCAGGGCAACCTAACCCAACCAGCCAGATTCTAGGTAAAAGCCAGTTCCATCTCAGGCCAGGGGCCACTCCTGCAGGTAGCAGGTCACCTTTCCCACATAAAGCCAGATTCCCTCCGGGCTGGGCTCTTTAAACAGAGTTTTTGAGGTGTTCTGGCCACTGTTATCTCTAATCTGCTTTTAAAAAAAAAAGAAAGAAAAGAAAAAAAGGTTTACTCACAGGCCTCTGGATGAATGCCCAGCTGTCCTCTAGGGAGCCTGAATTTGCCTCTGCCTCCATCTGGTCTCATTTAAAGTGGATCTAAGAAAACCCAGTTCCTGCCTCCGCGCCGGTGCTCAGAGCGGGGGCCTCTGCTGGGAAAGGAAACTCGGCACCGCCTCACACCTCATCAGGGTCAGAAAGCAGAGATCTGTGGCTGTTACCCCAGGGCCTTCATTAGGGGGCTCCAGGGGGCCCTGCCAGGAGAAACCTGAGCCCTGATCCTGTATCCCACCTCCCCACCCCGGAAAAGGCCTGCAAATCTTTTCCCCAGTCACCTTTAAGTGAGTGGAACAGATGACCCAAGTCCAGGGCCAGCAAGGAGCACGCGGCATAATTCTCACCCTCCTTGAGCACATATGTGGCCTCCTTCCTCTTGCAGGCGGCGGAGAAACCCACGGTTTCAAATCCCAGCAGCAGAAGCCTCCTCCTGCCAAACCGAGGAGGAAGGGTCTGTGTTTCTAATTTATTCGGCTCCTCCCCCCCCCCAGTTGTTACTTAAAATAATCCATCATTACACGGCTGGTGGCTCCAAGATTTTTATTTAAAGCAATATGGGAAGAAAGAAAAAAGAAAACCCACACGTAACCCATGACTGCGCTATCTGGGATTGAAGTGGAGAATCTTTTCACCATCATGGACTCTTCAAGGCATCCAAGGATAATCTTCTCTGAGCTACACCCCCCCCCCCACGGGTGCACTGGGGTGAGAAGGAATGCAGTGAAGAGAGGGGGAAGTTAGGGTCTGGCAGGATTTTTATTTCTTAGAAACTTCACGAAAAGGGCAGGTTTGGTTGTTTTGAACGGATCTGTGTCATCCGGTGTGGGTCTCACTGTTTCAGCCACTGAACAACACTAACACACACTTGGGACTAAGTCCCTTGGTCTCCCTGTACCCATAAAAGAAGAAAACACGAAGACTCATCCGGGAAATATAGATGACAGCATTTAGAGACCGTTGAAAGAAACCTGTTCCACTTATCCATGGTATTCTCTTTGCTTTCTCTTCTCCTTCTCTTTCTTGAATGTGGTCCAAAGAGTACACACCACTTACAAGCCCTTCTCAGTTGTTCGTGCTAATACAAAACCATGGCTCTGATAATCCAGAAACCCAGGCAAGTCTAGAAATCAGTCCTGTCTGGTTTTGGAATACCTTTTTCCAGGGGACTTATCTTCCTAATTAGTTTTGCTCAGGCTCATGCAACGGGTGTGTTCCCTTACAGCGCACAAAGGGAGGGGCCGTGCTGGGTAACAAAGCCAGCAATTAACGGAAAATTTACAGCAGAGGCTCCGCAAGGTAAATGCTATGCACCTGACTGCAGATCAAAATCTCATTATACTATACAGACAAACTGCTCAGCTGTAATGCAGTTTTGTAATAAGAACACTGCTAACACTCAACATTTCCAGGATTTAGGAAATGAAAGGAAACGGGGCTGATTCCTGCCTGTCATGGGGGGGGGGTGCTCTCAGAGGGCACGGTCCTGTGTGCCTTGGGCACCAGATACACCCCAGCACCTGGCCCAGGGCCTGGCAGAGTGCGTGCCACTCAATACGCACTGAAGGAATGAATGAGAGAGAAGTGCATGAATGAACAAATGAAATGCTCTCAGGCCAGGAGCAGAGTGAGAGCTCACCCATCTTCACACCCACCCCCTTTCTTAGCCAAAGCCCTCAGGAGTCCTTTCCCGTCACCCATCGCCCACACTGGAGGCTGGATTGGGTCCGCTGGTAATGAATTCTTACAGCAGGCCACAGCTGAGCTGTGTAGCACTGATCACGATGATAATTATATAGTTATTTAAGTCTGCCTCCACTACTAGATAGTAAACTCCCTGAGGGAAGGGACGGTATGCCTTTGGGGGGACGGAACATTGTCATTTCCTGCCTCCCCCAGCTTTTTTTTTCCTTTTTTTAAAATATTTTATTTATTTATTTGACAGACAGAGATTACAAGTAGGCCTAGAGGCAGGCAGAGAGAGAGGGAGGGAAGCAGGCTCCCTGCTGGGCAGCGAGCCCAATGCTGCCCCGCTTGTCAGGACCTGAGCCGAAGGCAGAGGCTTTAATCCACTGAGCCACCTGGGTGCCCTGTCCCCCCAGCTTTTTCTTTGGAAAAGTCTCAAACACAGAAAAGTCAGAATATAGTACCATGATCAGCAATGGTTTAGATCAGCTTGGTTTAGATTCAATGATTTTTAATATTGGAGGCTGTGCAAATTTTCTTTTTATGTTTAAAGATTTATTTATTTATTTGAGAGAGAGAGAGTGCAGGAGTGTGCGAGCAGGAGGGGGGGAGGGCAGAGGCAGAGAGAGAATCTCAAGCAGATGCCCAGCTGAGCACGGAGCCCTCCCCCATGCTGCACTTGATCCCATGACCCTGAGATGATCATGATCTGAGCTGATAGGAGGAGATGGCTGCTCAACTTCCTGAGCCACCCAGGCACCCCAGCCATGTAAATTTCCCTCTGTGCTGTGTCCTCAGTGGAGGTATGGGTACATACTGGAGTTTTGCTCTCCCCGCTTGGAGTAGAATATTCCTTTTAGTGAGGTAGGGAGCTTCCAGGGGGAATGGAGGGTAAATGCCATTTGGTAGCAAGACCAGAATGCAGAGGCAGGCGTCTCCCAGCCTGTAGGCAGGTCCCCGGGTAGGGCAGAGTTAGTCCCTGCAAAACCTTTCATTAGGGAGAAAGACCATTCCCCGGCTGCCACCGGAGGACAGCATCACTGTCCACCTTGTGGGACTGGTTCAAGCCAGACTCAATGAGCTGTTCCTTTTACAGGCCAGCACTTAACAGTCTGGACCTAAAAATGCAACACTGAAAGAAACAGCTCAATGAAAAAGCCAGAAGATGTAGCCCCTGAGGCCTGCTGGGCTGTGGCTTTCTACGTGACCTTGGACGAGTCATGCACCCTTAAAGAGTATATATTAATAGCAGCCCAAGTCACCTCACAGGTAGGGGCTGGGAGTGGGGACAGCCCAAGAATCTTCTAAAGTTCTCTAGTTATTTCACAGTGTCCACAATCTGTCTCTCCAAGCTTAGACCATAAGCTTAAAAACCAGGAGCTGGGCGCCTGGGTGGCTCAGTCCATTAAGTGTCAGCTTTTGGCTCCAGTTGTGATCCCAGGATCCTGGGATCATCCCAGATCTGGCTCCCTGCTCAGCAGGAACTCTGCTTCTCCTTCTCCTCCCCACTCATGCTCTCTCGCTATCTCTGTCTCTCTTGTCTCTCAAATAAATAAATAAAATATTTTTTAAAAATTTTTAAAAATTTAGGGTGCCTGGGTGGCTCAGTGGGTTAAAGCGTCTGCCTTCGGCTCAGGTCATGATCCCAGGGTCCTGGGATTCAGCCCCGCATTGGGCTCTCTGCTCAGCTCTCTCTCTGCCTGCCTCTCTGCCTACTTGTGATCTCTGTCTGTCAAATAAATAAATTTAAAAAAATTTTTTTTAATTATTAATTAAAAAAAAAATAAAAGCCAGGAATTATGTCTGCTACTTTTTTTTTTTTTTTTTTGGTCGAGTTCACCAGGGCTAGCCACAGTGCTGGACACTTATCGGTGAAAAGTCAATGAGTGGACACAATGGAGAAACGGTTTTGGCATGCAGAATCTTCGTGGTGTTTGTTCAGATGGGACGGGACTGGATTGCGTACTCAAGAGCTGAACTTCCAAGCAGCATGCATGCCCAGAGAAGGGTCCTATCCAACAACTCCATGGCCTGTTTTAAGTCACTAATGATGTTACCTAACTAGCCACGGTGACCTTCAACTGATTCTGGAAAGAACACCTCCCCCGTCAGGCACACAGCAGAGTGCTGCTTGGATGGCTCCATGTCTCAGAGCTCATTCAAAAGAACTCCTACGCTAGGCACTCTTGAGTTGATTCTCCAGTCTTCTCTTCCCAAACACTGGATACGTGTTCCTTGGAATAAACAAGCAGCAACCAGACACCCAAGGTCTCCTGAGTTAATTCCATCTTCCCCTGGTGAATTACAACTTCTTACAGACACAAAGGAGAGCAGAGAGACAAATGACACATAAACAAGAGCTTTACAGACTGGAGTGGGGGGGGCAGGGAGAGTGACGTCAGTCTTCCCAGAAACCCATTTATCCTGATAACAAGGTCTCAAGTGCTTGGGCTGCTCTTTCAGCTTCGGAATCTGGCTTACAATTATCTTCTTCATCATACAGTATGAGCAAGGCCAGCCAGAGCAAACTGGAACCACGCAAAGCAAACCAAAGGCCCTAAATCACCCCCATCCACCCCCCCCATCCGCCAAACAAAGGGGACCTCTGGGTTGCCTCAATCTGCCTGAGGTGAAACACAACCTTCTGGAATGTTCCCCATTACGACATCTGCCCTGCAATCCTAATCCCGGCAAGGGGGACTGGTGAGGGAGCAAGGATCGGTCGATGCAAATTAATTAACTGACGAGAAAAATCATTAGCGTCCTTTTTGGTCACTAAAGACAGGGCAAGTGTAATCCAGGAGACTTAATCCCTCTACTTAAGCCACCTCTAAAATGCAGGTAACAGGGAGCAGAAAAGCACTCTGGGAACCTTCAAAATGCCACAGCAATAAATCTGACAGTGCCAATCTCAGAGAGAAGAGAATCCTATCAAATTCCATGATCACAGAGCCCTGTCTACCTACTCCTGGTCCTCCTGCATCATGACAATGTAAAGATCTGGTTCTGGGGTCTGCAGGGGTTGGGGAGGTTCAGAAGAAATCATCCTGCCCTTCCAGACAGAGACAAGAGGGTGGAAAAAAATTCATATATATCCTGTAGAGAAAATACAACCAGATTCTGGATTCAGATTTTGAAAACAAAAACGAATCAATTTCAATTACAACAAATACCTAGAGGTTTGGGGGGTTTTTTGTTTTTTTTTTTTGTTTTTGGGGGGTTTTTTGGCTCTGGAATTACAGTGCATAGACTATTTCCCTAAATAAGTAAGCCACAAGGTTTAAAAACTTTTTTGTGTGTGTGTGGCTCGGAGATCTTCATCCATTAGTATATGGTGTTATGGGGTTCACCTACCCCTACTTCACTCTCCCTCACCATAGAGTGAGTGAGGGTAACTGCGGGCTTCTGAAGACCTCCGATACCACGGAGGAAGAGAAAGGTTACACTGTTCCCCCAAATGGAATCACCCCCTCCCTTTACAACCAAACTTCTGGTCTAAAAAAAACCCAAACAAATATGGAGCCTCTGGTCACTTCAGTTATGGTTTCTCTGAACATCCCAGGCTGGAAAACTTCAGTTCTTTAAAAGAAGGTTTTGTTTGTTTGTTTTTTGTTTTTCCAGAGTCTGTTGCCAACAAAATGAGACGGCACCGCTTTTGCAAGCCTCACACTTATTCTCCTGAGTCCCCATAGAAAGAAGCCAGCTGCACAGGTTTTGGCATACAAGCCCAGTTACGCGCAACACGCACCCGAGGCAGACCCCCAGAGGCTGGCAAACCGCCGGTCAAGGTATCCAGAAACATGCCAAAACACGCAGCCACCCCCTCCAGACCAGCGAGCTGCACACACACGCACACGCACACACGCACGCATACACGGGACCCAGAGGCACCCGGCACAAGCAGAGAGGGGTTGGGACACAAGGACGCACGCCACGGAGGTGAGCGCCCACAGAGAAACAGGCGGACTCATCTAGGGTCACAGACAGCCCCGGCGCCGCCGCCTGCCCGGGAGGCACGAGTGTGCGCGCGTGCACTCGGACGCATACGGTGATACACACACACAGACGCAGTCACATATGTAATGCATATGGAGAAACCCTACCCCAGCCAGTCACCTCCCCGCCCCCCCACCACCACCACTCACCGCCTCCTGCCCCGGGCTCACCCCAGCCCCGCGCCCCTCTTCCGCTGGAGGCCCGGGTCCCGGGGAGGAGGGTGCTGGGCGCAGGGGGGCGGCCCGACGGCCGGAGGAAGCGAGACCAGGGAGCCTGGGACCTCGAGGGCTTCGCGGCTGGTTCGGCCATTCATTCGGCAACGCCCCAGTGGCGCGGCGGCAGCTGCAGCGAGGGAGGCGGCGGCGCTCACTGCAGCCCTAGGGCAATGCAAGTTCAGCAGCCGGCCCGCAGCCTCCGCCAGGCCCCCTCATCCGTCCGCCACCCGCGGGGACAGGCTGGGGGAGTGAGCCGCGGACCCCGGGAGCAGAAGTCCTGCCGCGCCTTGACTCCTGGATGTTGCCCGCTGCCCTCGCCGCGGCCGTGGCGGCGGCCAGGTCTCCTCCGCCCTTCTCAGGCCCCCGGCCCCTGGCGCCGGCACCCCAGCCGGTCACTCACCACCTGGCGAGCTATATCGGTCGCTGCCATCGCTCCTGCGTCCGCCAGGGCTGCCACGGGTGCCGCCGCCACCAGAGCTAGAGCACAAGAAACAGCGGAGCTTCTCCGACAAAGAGAAAGTGTTACACTTCGGGCGCGACCAAGTCCGGTGGGGGGAGGTGCGAGGGAGGGGCCCCCGCGCCGCCGCTCCAACCCCGACCTCCTCTCTATCGCCCACCCCCTCGGAAGTGGGGTATGGGGAGGGGGCGGATTTCACGCCCCGCTTCCCCCTACAGCGAGCCCAGTTCCAGTTCTCCCTGCAACCTCAGCTGTAGGCCTTTGCGAAGGGGGGCGGGGGCTCCCCTCGGTGACCACGTCCTCTGCCCCCCCCGCCACTGGCTCCGTGGTACGTCCCGACCTCTGCTGAATTGTCACACCCCCCTGCTCTCGCCTTACATCCCAGAGTCCCCAGACCCCGGAGGCTGGAAGGGAGCCCCTGCCCCTCCCCCTCCCGCGCACAGCTCGGCGGCTGAGCTCTGCAGTCCTCCTCCCCCTCCTCCCAGCCCCCTGTACCCCCTCTTCCTCTCCACCGAGATCTCAGGGTGCTCCGATGGGAGCGCCCGCGGCTGGAGACGCGAGGCTCGTCTACACCTCCTCCCACCCCCATGGCCCGGGAGGGGGCAGCTGCGGCACCTGCCGCTCCACAGTGGATCTTAGATAGAGGGGGCAGTTGGGGGGATCCGCACTGCGGCCCCGCAACTGATCTGTGACGTGCGGAGTCCGAGGCCCGCAAACTCGAGGTCCCCTTCTGCCCTGGGGTTTCCAAGCCTCGGATGCTGTAGGCTGTAATTTCGTGGAGCCGAGCTCACCACTCCTGGGTCCTTCATACAGACCGACCCCTCACTCCTCTCCCCCCCCCAAGCCCTAGAAGCTCAGCGTGTGAGCGGGGGTTCAGACCACGACCCCCTTCTAGTGCCTGGGTCGCCAGGGAGTCTCAGAGGAGGAGCTTGGGGATGAAGACCCCCAGCTCTGTCGAGCGGGATGTGGGAGTGACGGGGAGCGGCCTCCGGTGGCTCGGTCCCTCCCGGATTTCCCCTTCACCTTCGCTCAGCCCGGGAGAAGGCGGCCGGCGGTGCGCAGGGAGAGCGTCCGAAGGCAGAGGCTGTGCCAGCCCGCTTTCCTTTTCCTCCTGGCCAGCCGCCGCCGCGGGCCCTCTCCCTCGCCCTCCGCACCTCTCCCCTTCTCCAGCCCTGACGCCCCCGACCCCTCCTGAGGAGTGGCCCCTTGCTGGCTCCCTAGGACTCGCGAGCCCTAGCCGACTTGGCGTGCCCGAAGCCCTAGCTGGCGGACACTGCGCTCCACTCCTCCGCAAGGCTGGTGCCCTGGTCTCGGAGAGGCGCCCAGACCCCCAAGTGGAACCCGGGACCTCAGGGGGAGGCAGACCCATGAGCAAAAGCCGGACAGCGAGGTGGCCCGGATAGGATAGAGGAGGTGGTCCCACAGCGGCCCAAAGTCTGGAGCGGCTGAGGGGGAGGCAGGAGGGAGGAAAAGGAGAAAAACAGGAACCAGGGAGAGAGAAGAAGGGAGCCGATGCCGAAGCCTGGGCCTGGGGAGGAAGGGAAGGCAGAGAAATGGGGCGGCCACGTGAAGTGCTTTCCTGGCACTTGGTTCCACCTGGGGGACGGTGCTTCTCACACCGCGTCAGGGAGCCCTCTAGGTGCGGTGTGCCCCTTGAGAACAGGGACTCCACAAAATGCACCCCCAGTGCCTAGTTCGGGGTCTGGCACTCAGGAAGCTTCCAATTCAGCGTTTCCTGAGCAAGGGGGCGGGGGATTGGAATGGGAGGTGGGGGAAGGGGGCGGGTCCAGAAGAAAGAGACACGAGGTGGGGGGGTAGCACAGCCGTGAAGAGCCAAGTATTGAGGGTGCCCCCTTGAGGGTGCCCCCTGTGTGCCGGTCATTGCGCTAGAGACCCAGGAGAGGACAAAAGAGAGGAGCCTGGCACAACCAGGGACCAGCACAGGGGAGTTCAGGAGACAGCGTGGGCCCTCGGGCAGATGGTGATGGCAAGGAACTGGGGCAGCTGTAGTCTCCGAGGCCCACCAGGGTGCTGGGGCAGGGCCTGGGGGAGGCGCCCGGCCCTGGATTGGGGTGGCAGCAACGGGCGGGACCAGCGCTGTATATGAGGAACCGCTGTAAGGCTGTGCCCAGACCGGATGGGGGCGGGGAGTCAGAGGTGACTGCCCGCCTCCCGGCTGGGTGTCTGGGAGGGAGATAGGTCCTCTCCGGCAAAGGCATGGCTGTGGTGGACAGAGAAGGGCCCAAGGTCACTAAATGATCAGGACGTGGGACTTGGGTGGTGGCGGCACCAGAGGGGTGCATCTAGAAGCCAGAGGCGAGAACTGATACCCAGAGCATCGGGGAGCCCAGCGGAGCCAGGAGGAGGGCCTGGTGCAGCTGGGCTTTCCTGGAATCCTTCCTGCTCTCTGGGGTACTGCCCACCCCCCAGCGCCCTAACTTCCCCCTACCAGCTCTCCCCTCCCACCCCCGCTCCATCCCCCACCTTAGCACTCAGTGCTGCCCAAAGCTCGGTACCTTTCAGCCCTTCCAGGAGGTATCTTAGCTCAAAATCCTTGGTGCCCTGCCGAAGTGATCCACTCCACCTGCCTGTCCCTAGGGACTCTCAGAACCTGGGAGGTCCCCTCCTCCAAAAATCTGGACCTCCAGACTGGAACCAAGTGTGTAATTCAAGTCTCCTGGAACCCTTTGGTCCTTCTCTGAGATCTGCTTCTTCAAGCCCTTGCTAGGTCCTGGGCATCCCGGGTTTCTACGGGCTGTGGGCTGGTATTGACGTGGGACTAGGTGTGCATTTGTATGTGTCAGTGTGTGTGTCAGCTACAGGTCTGTGTGTTTCAGCATGTGTCAGTGTGTGTGTTGGCTTGTATTTACTCCTTTTGTGTTCGTTGGTGTGTGTCTGCCGGTGTGTGTCTGTTTCAATGTGTGTGTCTGTGTTGATGTATATGTCAGAGTGTATTTTCAGTGTGTTGGTATGTGTGTAAAAGTGTGAGTGCCAGTGTTGTGTGCTTGTGTGTGTGTGTCCGAGTGGGTATGTGTATGTGCAGAGAGGTTTCAGCTCACTGTGTTCTGGGCTTTACATACCTCGGCCTCACTCAATACAGTGGGCAGATCACTGAGAGGCGTGGATTACAGTGTTTATTTCAACAAAGAGGTCCGGACCCTCCCTGGGTTGGTGTCTCCCAATCTTTGGTCCTGGGTTACCTGCCCAGGTACAGCGACAGCAGGAAGGCTGAGACAAGAGGGCTCACAAGGGGTCAGTTTCTTCTTGAATGTCTGTCCCCCTTGATGAGTGCTGCAAAAGATCCGCTTCATGAAGAGGCATGGTGGGCCCTGGGGCGCTGCTGTGAACCCATGACCATGATCCATGTGTTCTGGGGGATCCCTCGGCCCCAGCGTGGTGTCTGGCCAGTGCTCAATCCATGTTTGTTGAGTGAATGAATGAACGGAAGCATTTAAACGTGCTGTTTTCAGTGTTTCCACTGTCCTTGAGCCCTGGCGCGCTCAGCGGTTTCCCAGGGCCAGCAGGTGACTGTCATTAGCATGCTAATGTTGTTTGTGGAACCAGACTGCCGGGGAGGGGAAATGGCTACCGTGCTAGATGGGAGTGGATCCTAATCAGAGCCAAGCTTTAGAAAGGTCAGTCCCTGCTGGGGGAGGGGAGTGGCTAAAACTGAGCGGGGAGGGAAAAGAGGGCGATGAAATGGAGCTAAGAGCTCAGGAAAGCTTTTGTCCTGAAATGGTGGCTTTATGGAAGGAGGAAGGGAGGGATAGTAGCATTGGGCTACAGAACAATCTGAAAAGATCAGGAAGTTGGAAGAGGAGGACAAAGCAAAGCAGAGGGGAAAATGATCTGGGATGAAACAAATCCAGATGTGCTAACAGAATCAGAAACTCAGTGAAGGGGTGGAGTCAAGGCGAAGTAAGGATTCCTTTGTGCTTTATTAACCGCCACCCCTGGTTTTGCACTGATGTATCCCAGTGGTTCTCGAAAATGTGGTCTTTGTCTAGCAGCATCCCCTAGGACGTTAGTAGAAATGCAAGTTCCCAGCCCCCACCCAAGACCTACTGAATCAGACCCTAGAGGGCTGGGACCCAGCAACCCGGGGGTTTGAACTTAACGGGGAAGTGTGAGAACCACCGGTTTATCTGAAATCTAGCCCACGGAGGGATGCGACACAGGACTGGTAAGGTATGGTAGGATACCGAGGGAAAAGCTTGGAGCCTGGGCTCCAGGAACAATGGCAGATCCTGGTGGATTTCTACATGGACAGCATAAAGTTACAGAGTCCGTTGGGTTGGGGAAGGGGTGCCAAAAAAGGGTATAGATGGCGCCCCTGTAGGGAGCTAGAAGATTCTAAAAATAAACTTCACTCCCTTTGCAAATGTACTCATTTAATCCACAAATATGCCCCAAGTCCCTGCTGCATATCAGCCAGAGACCTCAAGAAAAGGTGGGTGACGAGAATCCCTTCTGCGACCGGAGGGAGCTCCCAGGCCAATTGGCAGATAGCTCCACAAACAAGCAGTGACGTCATCCGTCCCGAGCAAGACCTTGGGGAGATAGAGACCCAGAGAGATGGAGAAAGTCACCTGAAAGGAGTCATTGGATAGAGTCTTGAAGAATGAGTAGTAGGTCATCTGATCATCGAGAGGGCAGGAGTTGAGGGGAGGTAGGCAGTAGAAGAATGGTATTTGTAAAATCACAAGACAGCGAATTCCAAGTCTCGGCCCCGGGGAGGTGAGGGGTGCTGTGGCTATAAATGAATCTGGAAGATAAGATGGGGTCAGATCTGGAAGCATCGCATTGGTCATGCCAAAGAGTTTAGACTTCATGTTCCAGAGTAAGGGTTCTCAAGTTGTGCTCTCCAGGGACAAGCCCTGTTCAGTCTGGAAACATGCCCGCCGCAAATGGATGGATGCTCAGAGTGGAAAAAAAAAATCAGATAATGGGTAGAAATTTCTCTATTTTAACTTTTTTTAACCATAAATTTCCCCTAAATCTTTGACAGATGCTCCTGCTTATCTGCTAGCGAGCAACAAAATGAATGAACAAGAAGCAAATGAATATTAAACAGACAATCCCAGTATTGATCGTGCTTAATTCAATAGTTTATTTTTTTCATGGACATCTGTGCCTGTGGCTATGATTTCATATTGCACACACATAATGTGGACATATTTTCTGCTAGCAGAAGTATTCTTTTGAAAAGTGTTTTCTTTCTTTTTTTTTTTTTAAGATTTTATGTATTTATTTGAGAGAGAGAGAGACTGAGTGAGAGAGCAGCAGAGGGAGAGGGAGAAAAGCAGACTCCCCGCCAAGCAGGAAGCCGGTTATGGCGGCGCTCAATCCCAGGACTCCGGGACCATGACCTGCAACGAAGGCAAACACGTAATCTACTGAGCCCCCCAGGCGCCCCTCCCCCACAGTGCTTCTTATGGAGGCAGCGGCCTAGACCCCACCTTGGACCTGCTGACTCGGACTCTGCAGGGGTGGCGGCGGGGGGAGGGGTGGGGGCGGGGTAGGGGGGGGAGCAGGTTTGTAACAAGCCTCCCAGGGGCATTGCTGGAGAACTGGCGCGTGAATGGTCATTGAGCAGTGGCATGACACAGTGACATTTGTGTCCACACAGGTTACTTGAATCACCACCTGAAGCACTGATTGAACAAGGGCATAGATGAGAGACCCAAAGGCCGGTTGGGAGGCTACCCCAATAGTTCTAGGCTGGCTTTCTACGTTGGGCAATAGCCAGAACTCAAGAGAAGGCTGAGCTGATGGCCCACATTGTGATAAACTAGTATCCTTCTACCCTGATCTGGACTCACAGATTTAGACAAAAAATACAATTTTGTGTTCCCTCCAACAATTCTCATTTGCCAAAATAAGCCCTCGGTGGTCTTCCCGGAGTCACAGAGTTCATCTAAGATGCAGAATCCTATAAAATGCATTGCCCACCTACCATACCTAGGGCACTCATCACACTAGGCACCGTGGGAGGGATAAAGAAATATAACATATGATTTCTGTTCTCAGGGAAATGTCTCACCGAGGTGATTCACCTTGTGTACACGAAAAGTCAGGTAGTAAGTACCAAATGTGCCATAAGGCAGTCTCTAACACGCACCACAGACAATAAATACCAGGGCTTTATTTCTTAACCTGGTGGTGGTCACGTGGGTATTTGCTTTCTAAATACCGATTTTTGCTATATATGCTTTAGGAACCCCTCTGAAGTGTGTTACATTTCACAGAATAAAAAATGGTTTAAAAAGACAAGGGGGCAGGGCGCCTGGGTGGCTTAGTGGGTTAAAGCCTCTGCCTTTGGCTCAGGTCATGATTCCAGGGTCCTGGGATCGAGCCCCACATTGGGCTCTCTGCTCGGCGGGGAGCCTGCTTCTTCCTCTCTCTACCTGCCTCTCTGCCTACTTGCGATCTCTGTCTGTAAGATAAATAAATAAAATCTTTTTTAAAATGAATAAATAAATAAATTAATTAATTAAATAAAAAGACAAGGGGCGCCTGGCTGGCTCTGTTGGCTGAGCGCAAAACTCTTGGTCTCGGCATTGTGAGTTCGAGTCCCACATTAGGTGTGGAGACTACTTAAAAATATAAAATCTTTTAAAAAGATTTTTTAGGGGCGCCTGGGTGGCTCACTGGGTGAAAGCCTGTGCCTTTGGCTTAGGCCATGATCTCAGGGTCCTGGAATGGAGCCCCACATGGGGCTCTCTGCTCAGCAGGGAGCCTGCTTACCCCCCTCTCTCTGCCTGCTGCTCTGTCTACTTGTGATCTCTCTCTCTCTCTCTCTGTCAAATAAATAAAATCTTTAAAAAAAATTTTTTTTTTTAGGGATGCCTGGGTGGCTCAGTTGGTTAAGCATCTGCCTTCGGCTCAGGACATGATCCCAGGATCTTGGGATCAAGCCCCACATCAGGCTCCTTGCTCAGCCGGGAGCCTGCTTCTCCCTCTGCCTGCTGCTCCCCCTGCTTGTGCTTTCTCTCTCTCTGACAAATAAATAAAAAAGTTTTTTTAAAAAGACAGTGAGTTCTGTGGTTTGAATGATATCAGTCGACAGTCCCTAGACGTGGTACAGAATCTAGAGAAACAAGGTCTCTACCCGCTGCCCTTATAGTCCACAGATGAACCACGCGCACCATGAAAGGTCTGCAATATGAGACGGTGGGGGGTCTGTGCCTGGCGGGCTCATTTGGTGGAGCATGCGACTGTTAGTCTTGGAGCCCCATGTTGGGGATAGAGCTTGAAAAAAAAAAAGAACTGAAAAAAAAGATGGAAATGACACATGTATAAAACACCAGCTTCACCATCGCCACTGGTTAAGATGAGGTCTTAAAAAAAGGGGCGAGGGGTGAAACCGGGTGGCTCAGGTGCTTAAGCATCTGACTCTCGATTTTAGCTCAGGTCATGATCTAGTGGTCCCGGGATCGAGCCCCATGTGGGGCTCTGCGCTCAGTGGGGAGTCGGCTTGAGGATTTTTTCTCTCTCTCTTTCTCCCTCCACCCCTGTGCGTGCACTCACACTCTCTCTCTTTCTCTAAAATAAATAAATAAATCTTTTTTAAAAAGGGGGGGGGTCTTCTTTTTTATCAATTTCTCAACACCTTGCATTTAGGGACTGATTTATTTTTGTATCCATATATATGTTCTCATGCGTGTTGCACACACAGGCACACGTACACACAGCATCTTATGCCAAAACCGATGTTACAGGTCAATAAACTAAGAATAGAACACCAAGATTACAAGAGATGATTCACATGTGTTATTTATAGAGGGTTGATATGATTACTGTGATTAAGCTTTAAATATGATTCTTAGCTTCCTGGAAGCCTTAATAAAAGAAGAAATGCTAGCTGGTCTGGTTTTGTGAATTTCCTATATACAAGAATCACTGATTCATTAGTCCTGCCGATATTAATTATGTATCTACTGTGGCCAAGTCTTCCCCTAGGTTCTGCAGATCAATGATGAGCAAAAAAAGACTTAGTCCTTGCCTTCGTGGAGTTTCTGGTCTAGTGGGGAGAATGGACAATAATCAAATAATCACACACATAAATGCAAAAATAAGACTGTAATAACAATAAAGAAGATGTTTAGTGTACCCGAGAGTCTATAATGGCAGGGTGGGGCTGGAGAGATGCGGACTGGATTTATTCTAGCATGTCTTATAGGAGGCTCCATGGAGGGAAGTGACATTTGAATTGAGATGACGGATTAGATAGATAGGAGTCAGCAAGGTGCAGGGAGGACAGGAGGGGGAAAGAGCATTCCGGGCAAAGGGAAGAGGATGTGTGAAGTCTCTGTTCTAGAAACCAAAACAAAGTTGGCGTGCCTAGAGTACAGAGGGACTGGAGTGGTATGAGATGAAGCTGGAGACATGGGCATCGAGCCAGATAATTCAGGGCCCTAGGGCAGTGCAAGTTTTTTTTTTTTTTTAATCCTAAAAAATGGGAAGCCATTGAGAGGTTTAAGGCAGGAGTGTGACATGATCAGACTCCTGTTTTGGAAAGTTCCCTTGGCCGGGTGTGGGGTGGGGGCTGGGGCGGGGGCTGGGTGGTTCAGTGGGTTAAGCGTCGGGCTCTTGGTTTCAGCTCAGGTCATGATCTTGGGGTCATGAGATCAAGACCCCCATCAGGCTGTACACTCAGTGGGGAGTCTGCTTGAGTTTCTCTCTCCCTCTTCCTCTGCTCCTCCCCCATGCACTCACGCCCGCGCTCTCTCTTTCTCACTAAAATGAATAAATAAATAAATCTGAAAAGAAAAGAAAAAAGGAAAGGACTCTTAACTGTGGAGAGCATATCTAAGGGAAGAAAATGGAGGCAGGAAGGCCAATGAGGAGGTTGTCCACCGGAAAGATCATGGAGGCTTGTACTAGGACAGTGGAAATGGACATGGAGAGAAGAGAACTTACCTGGGAAATATTTGGAAGCCAACGACAACCCAGACTTGTGATGTGGAAAATGAGGAAGACAGAGATGTTGGCTCCTAAGTTTCTGGATTATATCATGGTGCATTTTATTGAGATGGGGAACACTAAGAGACCTCTGGTTTGAGGGAAAGAGAGAAAGTCTTCGGCTCCAGTTCGGGATATATTGAGTCTGAGATGCTTTTGAGACACTGAAAGGGTGACATTGTCAAGCAGGCAGTTGGAACTCAGAGGAGAACCCGGCTGGAGATACAGACCTAGAAGTCATTTGCATAAAAGTCGGGAATGGGGGCACTTGGGTAGCTCAGTCAGTTAGGCATCCGACTCCTGGTTTTGGCTCAGGTCATGATCTCAAGATCCTGAGAATCAAGCCCCAAGTTGGACAACCCACTCAGCGGGGAGTCTGCCTCCCTTCTCTCTCTCCCTCTGCCTCTCCCCCCTCTTATGTGCGTGCTCTCTCTCTCTCTCTCTAAAATAATAAATAAATCTTACAAAATAAAATGAAGTCACAGGAATGGATGACATCACCTAAGGAGAGAATAGAAAAGAGAAGAGGACTCAAGACTAATCTCTGGAAAACACCAACATTTAGATGTAGGAAATGGAAAGACAAATCTGAGAAGGGAACTGAAAGAGGAGCGAAAAAGATCAGAGGAAAACCGGGATCATGTATCACACAGAAGCCCAAAGACAAGAAGGTTTTAAGAAGGTAATGGTTAACAGAGTTGAATACTGCCAAGAGGGGCACCTGGGTGGCTCAGTCGTTAAGCATCTGCCTTCGGCTCAGGTCATGATCCCAGGGTCCTAGGATCAGGCCCTACATCAGGCCCCTCATCAGGCTTCCCACTCAGTAGGAAGCCTGCTTCTCCCTCTCCCACTCCCCTTTCTTGTGTTCCCTCTCTTGCTGTATCTCTCTCCCTTTCTCTCTCTTTCTGTTAAATAAATAAATAAATAAAATCTTAAAAAAAAAAAGAATACCTTCAAGAGGTCAGAAAGGTAAGGGAAAATTCTTCATAGAATTTAGGGTTCATGGATGTCACGGAGCTGAACAAAAGTTGTTTCAGGGGAGTGGTGGTGGCAAAAAATGGCTTAAGTGTGTTGAAGAATAATTAGGAAATGAGTAAATGGATTCAGCAAGTCTAGTCAATTCTTTGAAGAAGTTTGATTAAAGGAAGACAGAAATGGTACGGTAGCTGGAGAAGGATAAAGGATGGGTTCGGGCTTCTTTAAAGATGGCTGTGAAGACTTGAGAGTGTTAACCGTAGTTGGAAAGGAACCAGGTGAGAGAGAATGACTGAATATGCATAGTAGTTTGCTGGTAAATGTTTCCAACCTGTTCTCCAAGGAAGAAAACCAAACTCTGATACACAGTACTTGCTTGCTTCCATGGTGGAAATACTCTCCCCATGACTGATTTCAAGTGATCGATATGAGGTCTCAAGCCCTCCATTAGGGTCCAGCATTTCACTAACAAGAGAAAGAAGGATTGAAATGTTCACTTATCACCCAACTGTATTTTTTTCTTTTATGAGTTTCCTGTTCATGTCCTTTGCCACTTTTATATTGAAACACTTATTTTTCTGTTAATATGTACAAGCTCTTTATATAGTATGGCTATTAATCCTTTGTCATTGATTTTATGATGGATTTTGGTGTAAAGAAATTAAAAATATTTATACAGTCAAAATCGATCAATATTTCCCTTTATAATTTTTCCCTTAGTGTTCTAGATTTCTTTGTAAATTGGTAAATTGGTACTCTGCTTTAATTAATGTGAAATGGGCTGCGGTGAGCTCATTTTCCTGGTTTGGAGTGTTTTATCTTTTGTTCAATTTTAAATTTTTTATTATTAGTTTTTAGTCATAGAAAAATAGACATAAAATTTAACATTTTAACCAATTTTTTTGAAGATTTTATTTATTTTTTTGACAGAGAGAGATCACAAGTAGGTAGAGAGGCGGGAGGAAGCAGGCTCCCCGCCAAGCAGAGACTCTGACATGGGACTCGATCCCAGGACCCCGAGACCATGACCTGAGACGAAGGCAGAGGCTTAACCCACTGAGCCACCCAGGCGCCCACATTTTAACCAATTTTTAAGCACACAGTTCATTAGCACTAAGTGCGTTCACATTGTTAGGCAATCATCACCACCATCATTTCCAAAACTTTTTTCATCTTCCAAAACTGAAACTCTATACCTATTAAATAATAACTCTCCATTCATTTCGCTACCCAGCCTTTGGCAATCACCATTCTACTTTCTGTCTCTATGAATGTGATGACTCTAGGACCTCGCAGAAGGGGAATCATGGTAACTGACTTATTTCATTCAGCACAATGTCTTTAAGATTGGTCCATGTTGTTAGCGTGTCAGAATTTCCTTCCTTGGGGCACCTGGGTGGCTCAATTGGTTAAGCGTCTGCCTTCAGCTCAGGTCATGGTTCCAGGGTCCTGGGATCGAGTCCCTCATAGGGCTCCTCGCTCGGTGGGAAGCCTGCTTCTCCCTCTGTCTGCCCCTCCCCCTGCTCGTGCTCTCTCTCTCTCTCTCTCTCTCTCTGACAAATAGATAAAATCTTTTAAAACAAAAAAGAATTTTCAGGGCACCTGGGTGGCTCAGTCAGTTGAGCCTCTGCCTTCTGCTCAGGTCATGATCCCAGGGTCCTGGATGGAGCCCCGCATCGGGCTCCCTGCTCAGCAGGAAACCTGCTTCTCCCTCTCCCACTCCCCCTGCTTGTGTTCCCTCTCTCACTGTCTCTCTCTCTCTCTGTCAAATAAATAAATAGAATCTTTTTGTTTTGTTTTTAAAAATTTATTTATTTATTTATTTCACAGACAGAGATCACAAGTAGGCAGAGAGGCAGGCAGAGAGAGGGGGGGAAGCACGCTCCCTGCTAAGCAGAGAGCCCAATGTGGGGCTCGATCCCAGGACCCTGAGATCATGACCTGAGCCGAAGGCACAGGCTTAAGCCACTGAGCCACCCAGGCACCCCAGTAAATAAAATCTTTAAAAAAAAAAAAGAATTTTCTTCCTTGTTCAGACTAAATAATATGCCATTGCCTGTATATAGCACATTTTGTTTATCCGGAGACTGGAGTGTTCTAAATTGCAAAGGCGAAGGACAGACCATGGATCTTAGTACTGCCATCGTGTGAGTTCTCCTGGTGGCCAGATCAGTCCTCTGATCTCATCTTTTCTACTAATTATTTCCAATATTGTAGTAGGTCGGAAAGCACTGCCAAGAGTCTGTGTTCTTCTTTTTAAATTTCTCCTCCAGTAATCTGAATCAGCATTTCGATCACCTGGCCTGATATTTTCCCCTACCATGACAAATAGACACTGGGACCTTCCGAAGGCTGGTGACATGATTCTATCATCACCTGTCAAGAGGTATCTCAAAAGCGAATCTGTCGGGGCGCCTGGGTGGCTCAGTGGGTCGGGCCTCTGCCTTCGGCTCAGGTCATGGTCCTGGGATCCTGGGATCGAGTCCCATGTTGGGCGCCATGCTCGGCGGGAAGCCTGCTTCTCCCTCTCCCGCTCCCCGTGCTTGTGTTCCCTCTCTCTCTCTGTGCCTCTCTCTGTAAAATAAATAAATAAAATCTTAAAAAAAAAAAAAGCGAATCTGTCATGGTATTTTGCTCCTATTAGAATTAAGAGGAAATTGGGGCACCTGGGTGAATCAATGGGTTAAAGCCTCTGCCTTCGGCTCAGGTCATGATCCCAGGGTCCTGGGATGGAGCCCTGCATTGGGCTCTCTGCTCCTTGGGGAGCCTGCTTCCTCTTCTCTCTCTCTGCCTGCCTCTCTGCCTACTTGTGATCTCTCTGTCAAATAAATAAATAAAATCTTAAAAAAAAGAATTAAGATGAAATTGTAATCATTGCCCTCAGCACATATTTTCTGTACTCGACTAGTTAATATTAAATAACTTTATAAAGTGGGTTCGGTGACCTGGGGGCCAACTGACTTGCAGCTAATCCAACCAAGCCAACTCATGGGGAAGTCATGTTACTTAACATCAGACATTTCCTAGTGTTGATCTCTAGCTAAGGGTTCAAGTCAAGGACACAGGCAGGGTTTAAAGGAGTGGGTAAGCCAGTGGAATGAGTTCGCTTATTTGTTTATTCAGTAAAGGTTGATGGGGCCATGCTGGGCACTGGGTCTGACCCCAGTGGTGCAGCTGGGAATGTGTGTTATTATGGAACTTACACTCTAGGTGGGTGTGCAGGGAGAAAAAGACATACAGGCTCTTTCTTTAAAAAAAGATTTTATTTATTTATTTGGGGCACCTGGGTGGCTCAGTGGGTTAAGCCTCTGCCTTCAGCTCAGGTCATGGTCTCAGGGTCCTGGGATGGAGCCCCCCATTGGGCTTTCTGCTCAGTGGGGAGCCTGCTTCTCCCCCTCTCTCTGCCTGCCTCTCTGCCTACTTGTGATCTCTGTCTGTCAAATAAATAAATAAAAATCTAAAAAAAAAATGGCTTAGGAGTGAACTCCAACAGTATGAGTCCATTACCTCGAGCTGGAATCAAAAACCGAAGATGAGCAAGGATGTGTATCTGGGAGGTGGGGGAGAAGGTTCTAGAGAAGGTTTCATATGGTGTGCCCTGCCCAACAGGGGCCTACATGGTCTTTCCAGAGCTGGAATAGTATTGAGGTGACTGGTTAATTCCATGCTTCATATTGTGAAACTCAGGGACTCCGCCAAGCACTTTTTGACAGGCTGGCAAATAGCCAAAGTTACATCCTGAGGAAGATCTGGGCTTCATTGTAAGTAGTTTCATGGCCCACCTCCAGAGGTCCTGTGACCTTCCATTTAGGTGAGACCAGAGGTTAAGCTACTCAGCCTCCAGAACAGAGAATCTCCCAACCATCTCTCTATTGGCTTCCAAAATAAATGGATTAGCCCTCAATAAACAACAGAGATAAAATACTAGCTCTCTAAGCCCCTTATCAGATATTACAGGTTGTAAATGACTTCCCCTTTAGTTCTGATCACAAATCTAGACAAGAGAACCAGAATTTCAGTAAAGTTTGTTTAAGCTGGGGCATCCACATTTTTCCATTGGAGGTCACTTAATAAAAGATGTGGATACATATAAGCTGCAGAAATGGATAATGACAGTGAAATATGGCCCGTTGGCTCTTCAAGAATAGGGACTATAGGGACAGGAACCCAGAAGCATCCAGAAAAAGTTAAATCAACTGTATTCACTCAAAAGTGCACACTTACAGGCCTGTTGTCAGTCGCTGCTCAATTTCCACTGGTTCAATGAGAATAGAACACTGATATTTACCAAAATGAATGGGAGAGGGGGAGCTATTCAGTCTGGGCCTGTCTCATGCTGACTCCAGAGACAGACCACCCAGGGCTTCAGTTTGGGCAGTTTTAAGAAAGAGAGTGCACTTTTCAGCTGCATCAGGAAGACCTCAACACTTGTCTAGAGATGGGCGATCCAACTGGAGAGAGTAGGATGATGTTTACCTGCAAAATTCCCGGCAGGTCCAGTTCACTGAGCCAAACGATGACAGACACTCATAGTAGTGGGTATGATCATTAAGCCACAAGCAGGATATACACACATAAATGACGACCTAGTATCTGTACTCTCAAGGCAATCATAAAAATGTCTTTTAAATTGTATTTTGTGTGTTTATGAAAATTAAGGACTGTTCGCACTCCTCAAAACATGTAAGCCCAAAGAATTGTGTGGTATGTGAATTACAGCTCACTAAAAGGGTAATACTGGAGAAAACAAAACCTAGCAGCCTGTCCTGACCATCCCACCCCGATGCATTAAATTCAGCTGGGCCCTCTGCAACCCTATCAAGGTTGCTACAGAAAATGCAGGCCAATCAAGCATGCTTGGTGCCTGCCAAGCATGGTCCAGTCCTGGAAGTTGGCTCTGGTCCTGCTGTTACCGCTCTGGCGTTTTTGGCTTACAGATCGCTGGCTCTGTGTGTCTAGTCCAAAGGAAGAGACTCCCTCCCTCCTCCAGTCCTGGGCTCTCAGGATCCTGTGGTCTAAACTGTCCTAAGCACCTCTCCCCCTGCATCCAGGGAAGAAAATCTTCACACACATTGACTTATTTTCCACCCAATGGAGTGCAGCATCCTTCAAAATCTATGAATGCATTGAACTTGAGCTAGCTTGGTAATGGAAAACGAGCAGCTTCCTGTCACCATCTGCCCAATCCACATGTCCAGTTGGAGCCTTCATTTCCTTGAACAAATCAACGGAGCTTTTGTTTGTCCCCTGAAGATTCGAGTTCAATGCATTTAGATGTCTTGTCACATCCATGCAAAAATATAATCTTGTGAATCACTGGAGGTCTAACAAATTGGATTTGGGAACTCTTATTCCAAAAGCCCTTGATTGGAGATGGCAGCTCAGTAAATCTCCATACTTGAGATCAATCTCTTCTAAATAGCTCATAAAATGCTCATGATTAAAGGCACGAGCCCAGATAAAATTCATAATCTTTAATGCTTTCTCTGGCACATCACGTGGTGAACCGGACTTGCAAAATTCATGACATGAGGCAAGAGGCAATGACAGCTGGGCCCACCAAATTTCTCTTGGCTTGAATAAATTGTTTAAACGTGGGTTTAAATTTCAGCATGCCTCTTACTAGCTATGGGATCTTAGGCAAAATGAACCTCTTTGTGCCTTGGTCTCTTTTCTCCCTGTAAAACTCAGATAATGATAATAACAGTACCTATTTTACAGGACTGGTATGAAGATTTAATTGATTGATTGATTGATTTAGAGAGCATGCAAGTGGAGAAAGGGTCACAAGGAGCGGGAGAGAGAGAGGGAGAGAATCCCAAAACAGATTCCCCAATTAGCATGGCGCACGACACGGGGGTCGATCTCAGGACCCGAAGATCGTGACCTGAGCCAAAACCAAGACTCAGGCACCTAACCAACTGAGCCACCCAGGCACCTCGAAATATATTTAAATTTGCAAAATGCTTAGGAGAGTATAGACATACAGTAATGTCATATGTCAATTGTATCTCAATTAAAAAAAAGTGAAAAAATTAAGCAAATGATCTGAATAGACATTTCTCCAGAGAAGACAGACAGGTGGCCAATACATTTGTGAAAACATGCTCAACATCATTAGCCTTCAGAGAAATGTAAATGGAAACCACAAGGAACACCCACTTCGCACATACTAGGATAGCAACAATAAAAGAGACATACAACAGCAAGTGCTAGCAAGAAAGTGGAGAAATTGGAATGCTCCCTCATAGCTGCCTGTAATGTGTAAGACAGCAGCTGCTTCAGAAAACAGGCAGGTGGTTCCTAAAATGTGAAGCATAGTCATCAGATGACCCAGGAGAATGACCCAAAAGAAATGAAAACACATGTCTACCCAAATGACCAAAAAGTGGAAACGACCCAAATGTCCGTCAATGGACGGATGGAGAAAAAACATGTGGTATGTCCATACAATGGACTATTATTCTGCCTTAAAAAGGAACGAAGTTCTGATATGTGCTGCGACATGAATGAACCTCGAAAACATGATTCAAAGTGAAAGAAGCCAGTCACCAAAGACGACACATTGTATAATTCTAGTTTTACTAAGTGTCCAGAATGGGAAATCTATAGAGACAGAAAGTAGATTCCTATTTGCCTAGAGCTGGAAAGGTTGGAAGGGGCAGGGGGAATGACTGTCAATGGCTATAGGTTTTCTTTTGGAGGTGAAGAAAATGTTCTAAAAATAGATTGTGACAGTGGTTTCACATATACGTGAAATGCTAAAAGCCACTGAATTGTACTTTTGAAAGGGAGAATTATATGACATGTGAATTATATCTCAATAAACCCATTATTAAGAAAAAGCTTTGGGGTGCCTGAGTGGCTCAGTCAGTTAAGGGTCTGCCTTCTGTTCAGGTCAGGATTCCGGGGTCCTAGGATTGAGCCCTTCATTGGGCTCCCTGCTCAGCAGGGTGTCTGTGTCTCCCTTTCTCTCTCCCTCTGCCATTTGCCCTGTGTGTGCTCTCTCTAGCTGTCTCTCAAATAAATAAATAAAATCTTAAAAAAAAAAAAAAAGAAAGAGGGGCACCTGGGTGGCTCAGTGGGTTAAAGCCTCTGCCTTTGGCTCAGGTCATGATCCCAGGGTCCTGGGATTGAGCCCCACATCGGGCTCTCTGCTCAGCGGGGAACCTGCTTCCCTTCCTCTCTCTGCCTGCCTCTCTGCCTACCTGTGATTTCTGTCTGTCAAATAAATAAATAAAATCTTAAAAAAAAAAAGAAAGAAAAATCTTTGTGGTGACAGGTGCAGAAAAGGAATGGGAGGGGCGCCTGGGTGGCTCAGTGGGTTAAAGCCTCTGCCTTCGGCTCAGGTCATGATCTCAGGGTCCTGGGATGGAGCCCCACATCGGGCTCTCTGCTTGGCAGGGAGACTGCTTCCTCCTCTCTCTCTGCCTGTCTCTCTGCCTACTTGTGATCTCTGTCTGTCAAATAAATAAATACAATCTTTTAAAAAAAGATAGAAAAATCTTTGTGGTGACAGGTCCAGGAAATGAACGGGAGGCCACGGAAGTGACTGGTGCATGGTAGGTGCAGGAGAAGAAGCTGGAACAGGGTTGATGGAATAGATTCAAGAGAGAGATTCCAGATGGAGATAGGCCAGGACTCAGTGATGATTGGGTTTTGGCTTGATTCTTGGTTCCATAGTATATGTCCTGACACTTAGCAGAGTTTGTGTCTGTGCGTTGATCTCCATATACGAAGCCTCCACACTGCTCCAAGCCAGCACCATCATCATTCATCTGAACTACCTACTGCCCTCTTGGATGGCCTACCTGCATCCACTCATGTTCCCTGCCAATCTCTTGTCTACCCTAGAGCCACGGTGGTCTTTTCATGCTGCAGATCTGATCATGTCATCCTCCTGCTCATCAATGATTTCCCTTTGCGCTTCAGTTAAAGACCAAAATCCTTAACCCACTTGACCAGCCTGAATGCCCTAGCCTTGGCCAACCTCTCTGCACCTGTCCCTCACTCTTTGTGCTCTGAGTCCACTGACTGCTTTTCAGCACCTCCCCATGCCCTCTCCTACCACAAAGTCTTTGTACATGTTGTTTTCTCTATGGAATATTTCCTTGCTTTGCTTGATGACTCCAACTCTCCCTTTAGTTACCAACCTCACCATCACTTCTTCCAGGAAGCCTTCCCTGATGGACCAAGTCCCCTATTTTATATCCTCCAAGCTCTTTGTACTTCTCCTTCATGACCCTTGCATCCTTCAATTAATGTCTGTCTTTCATTCAATTGTAAGCTTCATTAAGATGGGTATCTGTGGCCATTTTTGTTCACCATTATGTCTCTGGTAACTAATACAGTGTTCAGCACATTGTTGGCCCTGAATTAAATAAACAAACCTCGGGAACAATTTCAGACACTCATTAAAGCTGACAGTAATCTACCCTATTGTGCCCATAGGTTGGTAAAGTTTAAAAAGATTTAAAATACTCAGCGTAGGCAAGGACTGAGGAAAATGGGCGCCCTCGTACTCTGGGTGCTGGGTGTGTAGATTGCTATGTCCTTTGTGGAGGGCAATTGGACCTTCAAATGTTCACATTGTCGGACCCCACAATTCTACCCATGAAAATTTATGCCGAGAAAACAATCACTCACGTGCATAATGGTCTACACAGGAGGTTGTTGAAAACAACCTAAATGTTCAACAATAGGGTATTAGTTCAATAGATTATGGTACATTCCTACAATGAACTACCATGCTGCCGCTGAAAATAACCATGTAAATTGTATTTATTGACACGATACAATGTTCACGATAGGATCTGTAGTAAAAATAAGCAGTTACTAGCACGTGTGATAGAAAGGATGCAAGGTTTTCTTTGTTAATGGTATGTAATGCTGATCTCTAAATTCGGAGAAAAACGGCTGTCAGAACAAATGCGAAGCTATTTACTATGAACTGCTTCTGGGGTCTTTCACAATTTACCCTATATTGTTTTATATTGTATTAGAAGCTTTTATGAAAATGTGCTCCTATATAATTGAAGAAGTTTCAAATAAAAAAAAAAAGAATGAAAAAAAAGAAAGAATACTGAAGGTAAACTGATGAAATACGGTAAAAAATGTCTTTGAATCTAAAATAAAACCACATCCAATCCAAAAAAAAAAAAAAAAAGAACACCGAAGGTAAATATTCACATATGACCGTAGGGATAACGATTGTAGATAAATTTACATATTAAAAAGACCCGAACTCATCACACAAGTACCAACACAAAATCACAAAGGTACGAACAGTGGTCATTCTGGGTTGTGGGCCTTATGGGTGACCTTTATGCTCTCGTCTTGCTTGTGTGTATTTCCTATAATTAGCATCTATTCCTTCTGTAATAAGAGAACATTTCGAAAAACATTTCATTTTGAAAAAACATTACAATGAGAGAGAAGGACTATTTATACAGGCTAGCCAGCCCGTTATGCCCTCCGGGCAGACCTACGAGAGGGGCCACATTTTAATGAGAAGGTTGCTTAGTGACCGTAGAAGCAGAGCAAAGGGCTTAGCTGGATGGATTTCACGTCCAAAGGCGGTAAGCAACGGTAGCCACAGCGCGCTACCTTCACCTCCACTGCAGTGAGAAACTGCCTGTCCCCAATAAACTGCCTTTAGAACAGCCTGACACACCTAGGGCCCCAAGAATGCACCCCAGGGTCGTTTGATCCCATTGCACTGGACCTCCTTGCTCGTGTATATATACACAACTTCACACAGAAGCGGACAGTAAATTTGCGGCTGTGCCTCTCGGATTTGTGCCCATTTGAAGTCTGGCGTCTGAGCCTCTGTTGTGCCCTTGGACTTCTTGAGGCTTCATTTGCAGCCTCTCCCTAGTGGATTTCACTTTGGACTTGCTCCTCCAGTCTTCCGGCTAAGCTTCTCCAGCTCTACAACCACAGTAGGGGCCCTGCTTCTACCTGCCCGACTCCTGGGGTGGGGGCAGGGCTCAGGGATTCAGCCGCACCCCTGAC
This sequence comes from Lutra lutra, assembly GCF_902655055.1. Classification (NCBI taxonomy): domain Eukaryota; kingdom Metazoa; phylum Chordata; class Mammalia; order Carnivora; family Mustelidae; genus Lutra; species Lutra lutra. The sequence goes on along the minus strand of NC_062296.1, from coordinate 27,735,458 downwards.
GGGTGACCCAGACATTTCAAGAAGCTGAGGGAGCCCCTCAGACATGAGGGCACTGGGTGGGCCCTGCCAACTCTTTTTCTAGTTCCCCCGTCTCTGTGTCTTGGGTTAACGGCTTCCCTTCTGAGCAACACATCCTCTCCCAGCTTATAACTCTCTGTTAAGTTACAGTCAATTTCTTACTCTCCCTGCCTTGGGCCTGGGAAACATTTTGCCCTTAAAATACTATTTGTAATGTCTAATCTTCATCATATGCTGATTTTCTGACTTCGAGGGAGTGATTGCCCTGCAATTCTCCTACCCAGATTTAAAGTTGCTCATCAACAGAAACCAAAACATATTTTTTTAAATTTTTTTTTTATTTGACAGAGAGAAAGGGATCACAAGTAGGCAGAGAGGCAGACAGAGAGAGAGGGGGGAAGCAGGCTTCCCGCTGAGCAGAGAGCCTGATGTGGGGCTCGATCCCAGGACCCTGGAATCTTGACCTGAGCCGAAGGCAGAGGCTTAACCCACTGAGCCACCCAGGCGCCCCTGAAACCAAAACATATTTTAAATTTCTTATAAGCCCTTAGCGTCTAACACAATGCCATGCATACAGTAGGTGCTCAGCAATAACTGAGTGGAAGAATAATTCAATGAGAGTGAATCCGAAACATACGGACAACAGAGTGGGGATAGGGAACAAATCGACCTTTTAGAGTTTGAGTCTTAAAACGTAAATGTATTACTAATTGCACAGATAATATATGAGCCCAATGTTATAAAAAAAAAAAGAAAACAAAAGGCAAAAGAGTAAGGTTCACCAGGGTGCCTGGCTGGCTGGGTCCTAGGAGCATGTGACTCTTGATCTCCGGATTGTGAGTTCAAGCCCCACATTGGGTGTTGAGATGACTTAAATAAATACTTTTTTAAAAAGTCAGGTTCCCTTTCATCAACTAGCCCCAAACCTAATCTCTTTCCCACCATAACCACTGTTTGACCTGCATCTTCCAAGCCCTTTACATGTCATATCTCTAAGTCCACTGACATGGAGTGAACTCAAAGATACACTGTAAAATTAAAAAATATTGTAAAACACCCAGCATCCATTGGGGTGCCTGGGTGGCTCAGTGGGTTGAAGCCTCTGCCTTCGGCTCAGGTCATGATCCCAGAGTCCTGGGATCGAGCCCCGCATCGGGCTCTCTGCTCAGCGGGGAGCCTGCTTTCTCCTCTCTCTCCCTCTGCCTGCCTCTCTGCCTACTTGTGATCTCTGTCTGTCAAATAAATAAATAAATAAATCTTTAAAAAAAATATTGTAAAACAATATTTACAATCTGGCCCCACATATTTTTTTTTAAATTCTCATTAACTATGACTTTAGTTCTGGGCACAATTCCAATGTGTAGTGGCGGGGAACGGGGTAGGGAAGGTGCTCCCCTCACACCAACAAGCCACTCTTGGATACCAGCAGGGTGCTGAGAGGATTGAACTCATTACTGACACTATAGCGTCAAGTCTCACAGGTCAAGGGTTCAATCTCACAAGACTGTACACCCCCCTCCCCCTGCCCTCGCCGTCACTTCAGATACTAAAGGCAAGTACAGGTTGTTAGAGCTATAAATCAGAGGTTCCCACAGCCCCCTCCTCAAGTGCAATTAATTTGTTAGAGTGGCTCATAGAACCCAGAGAAACACGTTTACCTGTTTGTTGAAGGGTATGATAAGGACACAGATGGACAGGGGCGCCTGGGTGGCTCAATCCGTTAAGCGTCTGCCTTTGGCTCCGGTAAGGTTCCCAGAGTCCTGGAATCGAACCCCGCATCAGGCTCCCTGCTCAGCGGGAAGCCTGCTTCTCCCTCTGCTTGCTGTTCTCCCTGCTTGTGCATGCTCTCTCTCTGATAAATAAAAAAATTAAAATTAAAAAAAAAAGGACGCAGATGAACAGTTAGATGGAAGAGGCGCATGGGAACAAGGTATGTGGAAGGTGACAGAGAGCTTCCAGGAATGCTGCTGTTCCCAGTGTCCACATGTTCACCAACCTGGAAGCTCTCTGAACCCCGTACTGGGGGGACTTTATGGAGTCATGATTGATCATTAATTCCATTTTTGGCCCTTCTCCCTTCTCCCTTCTCCGGGAAACAAGGGGCAGGGCAGAAAACTCCAAGCTTCTAATCAAGGCTTGGTCTTTCCGGTGAGCAGTCCTCATCCAAGAGTCATCCAAGAGCCCACCCAGAGTCGCCTCATTAGAACAAAGGACACTCCTGTCACCCTGAAATGATAAGTGCTCAGGAGTCCTGTGTCAAAAATTGTCAAGGGGCACCTGGGTGGCTCAGTGGGTTAAAGCCTCTGCCTTCAGCTCAGGTCATGATCCCAGGGTCCTAGGATCGAGCCCCGCATCGGGCTCTCTGCTCAGCAGGGAGCATGCTTCCCCTTCTCTGCCTGCTGCTCTGCCTACTTGTGATCTCTCTCTCTCTCTCTGTCAAATAAATAAATAAAATCTTTTAAAAAATTAAAAGATCATTAAAAAATTGTCAAAACCCCCAACATTAAGAACCAAAGAGGCTCCTAGTGCTCTTATCAAAATCACAATGGTCCAAGAGTCCCCAGGGACAGGGAGCAGGGCTAAATATATATATTTTTTCTGTTATCTCACAGCTCACCCCGTGGTCTCTGGCCACAGAGCCCTTACAGCAAAATGATACACAAGTCAAAAGGTACAGGCTCGTTACTAGAACCTCCCGCAGTCATTCATCCCTCCCCAGTCCATCATCTTATTGTAGGAAAACATCTCCCAGTTCAGGGCCGCTCAGGCATGCTGGCTTCCACTCGGTCTCGTCCCAAAAGCAAGAGTGGTTTCAGCAAACATATGGTCTCGCCAATTTAGGCATCTGGTATAATTAGCTAAAAGCCAATATCTTTGCTCGGAACTTCTCTCGAAGTGTTAATGTAATATTGGATTTCCCGTTATTACATAACCTGTGTATTTATTTCTTTACTCTTGATGACTCTTTTTCCTTTTTTCCTCCATTTAGATGCAGACTTTTTCACCTTGGGGAGGGAACACCAGGTCCAGCCACCGGGCTGGTCTAGATCGCAGGCAGCACTATCCGTCTGGCAACTCACCTGCCCCCAGCCCATGGCTGTGGACCCGGGGAACGGGTCACGGGCACAGAGCTCGCGGGCTCTCTTCCCACAGGCGGTACAGAGCTGCATTTGCTGCTCATTCCAGTTTTGCCGGAAGACGCAAAGATACATCCTGCCCCATTGGACGCTTAGAAATTCTGTCTGATCTACAGGTGACAATCATAGTTAACGGTGTCTCATCCTGTCAGCCCTGCTTCCAGCCCCTGGAATTGCAGCTCTGGTCCCATGACCACTGCTCCAAGTGGGGGTGGGGGTGGGGGTGGGGGGGTGGAGCGGGAGTTGAGGTGATGTGGTGAAGAAGAAAACAAAAAAGCAAATGAAGTAGGTCAGAGAAAGACAAATAGTGTACGATTTCGCTTCTGTGTGAAGTCTCAAACACGAAACAAAGGAACAAACAGAACAAAACAGAAACAGGCTCGTAAGTACAGAGAACAAACTGGCAGATGCCAGAGGGGAGGGGGTGGAGGTAGCCAAAGGTACCAACTTCCGGTTATACAATCAGTTAAGTCACCGGGATGTAAAATACAGCACCGGGAATGTGGTCAGGAATATGGAAATGACTTCGTAGGGCAACTTGCTCATTTTGTAATGTACAGAATTCTCCGATCACTATGGTGCATGCCTGAAACTAATTTTTTAAAAGAATTGGATCTTTTTAAGATTTTATTTATTTATTTGAGAAAGATCATGGGGGGGAGGGGCAGAGGGAGAAGCAGACCCCCCACTGAGCAGGGAGCCTGCCTCGGGTCTCAACCCCAGGACCCCCAGATCATGACCTGAGCCGAAGGCAGACCCTTCACTGGCTGAGCCACCCAGGCGCCCCAGACAGCCACTGTTTTATTTATCTCTTCCCTTCTCTGTCAAATCAGAACTCCGAGCACATCTCTCTGCCCACGACTGGACCTTATGGGCAGCAAACTGAGTCCCGTTGTCTGAAGAAATGACAGGCAGCTGTCCAAACCGCTGCAGTGTCCTCTGTTCCAGTTCCTTTAGAACACTCAGAGCACTCGCCTCTGCCGCGGGGCCTTCCCACCCTCAGCCACACAGCTATCTGCAGTCTCTGTCTCTCTAGATGGAAGTCATCTGCTTTGGCATTTTGTGCCTCAGAAGGGGCAAGAGGAACCTGTCTACACTCACCCCATCTCTGCCTTGCTGGAGACCTCCAATGTCCACCTACTTCATGGGCCCAGGTGGCCCTCTCCAGGGAACACCCGGGGATACATGCTTGTCCGTTCCAGTCATCTTCCAGACCTGGAAGGGAGCCCCTCTGACAGGCATTGACACGTCATTCTTCAATGCACCCGTCTAATTTCCAGAGAGCCGTGCCCCATCTGGGCATCCTTTCAATAGGCCAGATTTTCACTGTCCTCCTGTCCAACCATATGACCAGGTACTGGCCACTTCTTATGAGTCAGTAAAAACTCCAACATAGGGACTTTTCACACTATTCAATTCTTTTTTTTAAATTAACATATAATGTATTATTTGCCCCAGGGGTACAGGTCTATGAATCGTCAGGCTTCACACATTTCGCAGAACTCACCATAGCACATACCCTCCCCAATGTCCATCGCCCAGCCACCCCATCCCTCCCTCCACCCCAGCAGCCATCAGTTTGTTTCCTCAAATTAATAGTCTTTTATGGTTTGTCTCCCTCCTGATCCCATCTTGTTTCATATTTTCCCTCCCAGCACCCCACAACACACCCGCTCTGCCTCTCAAGTTCCTCATATCAGAGAGATCATATGATAATTGACTTTCTCTGATTGACTTATTTTGCTCAGCATAATACCCTCTAGTTCCAGCCACCTTGTTGCAAATGGCAAGATTTCATTTCTTTCGATGGCTACATAGTATTCCATTGTATATATATACCACATCTTCTCTATCCATTCATCTGTTGATGGACATCTAGGTTCTTTCCATAGTTTGGTTATTGTGGACATTGCTGTTATGAACATTTGGGTGCATGTGCCCCTGCGGATCACTACATTTGTATCTTTAGGGTAAATACCCAGTAGTGTGGTTGCTGCGTCGTAGGGTAGCTCTATTTTCATCTTTTTGAGGACCTCCGTGCTGTTTTCTGGAGTGGCTGCACCAGCTTGCATTCCCACCAACAGTGTAGAAGGGTTCCCCTTTCTCCGCATCCTTGCCAGCACCTGTCGTTTCCTGACTTAAACCACAGTGAGATACCACCTCACACCAGTCAGAATGGCTAAAATTACCTTCCATCTTTTAACATTTAACATCAGTGGCACCTGGGTGGCTCAGTCAGTTAAGCCTCTGACCCTTTGTTCTGGCTCAGGTCATGATCTCTGGGTCATGAGATCAAGCCCCGCATCAGGCTCTGCGCTGGGCATGGAGCCTGCTTAAGATTCTCTCCTTTTGGGGCACCCGGGTGGCTCAGTCAGTTAAGCGTCTGCCTTCGGCTCAGGTCATGATCTCAGCATCCTGGAATCGAGCCCCATATCGGGCTCTCTGTTCCACAGGGAGCCTGCTTCCTCCTCTCTCTCTGCCTGCTGCTCTGCCTACTTGTGATCTCTCTGTCTGTCAAATAAATAAACAAACAAAGATAAATAAATAAAAAAATTTCCACCTTGGTGATAAGAGTTCCATGACTCTTCCCTCGGCCTCTCCCCATTCTCTTGTTAATTAACCTACTGGGGTTTTTGTCTGTCTTTTAAAGATTTTTAAAAAGATTTTATTTATTTATTTGAGAGAGAGAGAGACAGTTGGAGCAGGGGCAGAAGGAGAGGGAGAAGCAGACTCCCCACTGAGCAGGGAGCCCTATTCGGGGCTGGAGCCCGACGCGGGGCTCAGATAGCAGGACCCTGGGATCATGACCTGAGCTGAAGCCACATGCTTAACCGACTGAGCCACCCAGGCGCCCCGAGATTTTTTTAAGTAGTCTCTGTCAACATTACTTTGTTATGCAACTAAGTTTCTTTGGAGAAAATGTGTCTCTAGCAATAGCTCTCCTTCTGGTACAGACCCCCCTTTCCAGCGTATAGTTAGGCAGTTGAGGGGGCGGGGAGGTAAAGAGCTTTTCCTGAATCAGCTGGGGTCTGACTGCCTTTAGCTCAAAATCATCCTCATGCCAAAGTGACATCTTTTGGGGTGGTGAATTCTATTCCCCGTCACCACCCAACGAAACAACTCCTTCACGCTGTCTGCCGCCCTCCCCGCACACACCCCGCACACACGTTGACTACCTCCTTGGGGAGCAGAGGTCCTAAAGGGACATTCTTTGGTCCCTACCTCATTGTTTTCTCTGTAGATGGCTTTGAGGCTAGTCACTGAAGCTGGGACCAATCCTATCTGGGCTTGGTTTAGCCCCAAGGACGGATCAGGCACTTTCTTCTACTTTCATTTTAGCTTGTTAACTTTCAAAGTAAAACTGGCCATTATATCACCAGCAACAATGGGTTTATTCCGGAATAGCAACTCAGGACAGAAGAACTGCACAAAACCATAGGCCAGTCTGGAGAACAAAGGGGAGGACGGCTCTTTTATGGGGGCAGGGGATCTGGGAGGGTTTTCGTAAGCACTTTGCTAGGGCCCCACGCCCCCCACCCCCAGTGATGGGCAAGAGGATTTGCTTTGCCGGCCTACAGCCCAGCTTCTGTCTTTGCCAGTAAAAAGAGTCACCCTTCCCTGGGCAGGAGCTGATTGCCCCCAAAGTCTTTGGAGAGCTATTGGGATCAGCAAGATGTAGCCTTGTGCAGACAGAACAGTTCTGGAGAGTCCCCACAAGCTCTCGGAATTCATCATCTAAATGTCCCCGTGCCGTGGCTGGTTCCTCCTATGTTTTCACTGATCCACCCCCAGTGGGCTCTCTCAGCAGCTGAGCTACTCAGTCCCTATTCTTTTTTTCAAGATTGATTGATTGACTGACTGACTGATTTGAGATTTTATTTATTTCTGACAGAGGGAGAGAGATCACAAGTAGGCAGAGAGGCAGGCAGAGAGAGAGGGGGAAGCAGGTTCCCTGCTGAGCAGAGAGCCCGATGTGGGGCTCGATCCCAGGACCCTGAGATCATGACCTGAGCCGAAGGCAGAGACTTAACCCACTGAGCCACCCAGGTGCCCCAAGATTGACTGATTTGAGAGAGAGACAGTGTGTGCTTGTGTGCACATGTGCAAGGTGGGGAGGAGCGGGGGGGGGGGTCTTACATGGGCTTCTCTTTCATCATGGAGACTGACACGGGGCTCAGTCTCACCCCCCTGAGATCACGGGAGAGGACAGTATCCTAACACAACTTACTTCGTTCTTATATCAGAACATTACTTCCAAAAACAACTTTTTTTTGTCTTTGCCATAAATAAGTAGATTAAAGCAACTTCACTTAAGTCATAAACAAGTAGATTTGAAATCGCATTACATCACACCAATACACAGCAGTCACTCCATGCCTGGGCTATTGTCTTCCTGCTCTGGGAACCCCTCTGACCCATCAGCAGGGTGCGCCCAGTGTCCGTCCCCTAGGGCTGCTGTCTAGGGAAGTACCACAAATTTGCTGACAAAAACTCCAGAAAAGTATTGTCTTACAGTTCTGGGGACTACAAGTTCAAAAATCAGGAGTCATCAGGGCCATATGCCCTCTGCCACTGGCACAGGGATCCTTCCTTGTCTCTTCCTAGCGCTTGGTGGTTCGCTTGGGATCTTTGCCCCCACCCTCCAGGTTCCTGTGCCATCCTTGCCATCCTCCCTGTGAGTCTCACATCGTCTCCGCTCTGGCTGTGTCTCTGTGTTCAAGCTCTTCCCTTCCAGGAAGACGCCAGCCATATTGGATTGGCTCTACCCTCTTGATTTCATCTAAACTGGATTACCTCTGTAAAGACCCTCTCTCCAGATAAGGTCACTTTCTGATGTCCCTAAGCTCAGGGGGCTAGGACTTCAACATCTCTTTTTTTGGAGGGACACAGTTCAGCTCATAACAGCGCACAGGAAACCGCATTAAGAATGCAGGGCTTGCCTTCCCGCCCATGGCTGATGGAACTAGGGTGACCCAAGGTGAACTAATCGGGTGTTTCTCTCTCGGAATTTTGGATCTAGAACCGAGAACCATAATCTTCAGGTGTGAACTGAGAGCTGAAAAGTACCATTTTGCCCTCTGTTGGACCAGAAAAGCAGAAAAAAACCAGTCCGTAGAGGGAATACAGAAGCAGACGCACATAGAGAAATAGAGGAGGAACATAGAGTCTACGCAGTTCCCACGTACAGAATATGGCTGATGTGCAAGGTCTGGGCAACTGCTTTCCATTCATTAGCGGACTGCTTCATCGTAACATATATTTTCTCCATTGTAAGGACAAGAAACGTGAAGGTTAGAAAGGCTAAGTTGCTTGCCCAAAGTCACGCAGCTGTCAAATCACAAAGCAAAGCTTCAGGTCTGCCTGGATCCTCAGCCCATGCTCTCAGGGCTCGTACTAGATCGTTGCCCTGGCTTTAGTCCCATCCTGCCCTTGAATTCCAAGACACAGAATAGTAAAGTACCCACATCATAAGGGTATAGATCAATAAAGTTTTACATATTCTTGGGGCGCCTGGGTGGCTCAGTCAGTTAAGCGTCTTGTCTTGGGCTCGGGTCATCATCCTGGGGTCCTGGGATCGAGCCCCGAATAGGGCTCCCTGCTCAGCAGGGGGCCTGCTTCTCCCTCTCCTTCTGCCTGCCTCTCTGCCTACTTGTGCTCCGTCTCTTTGTGTGTCAAATAAATAAATAAAAAATTTTTAAAAAGAAACAGAAAAAACAAAAATGCATTTCCCTGTTGGGAGTCATATTTTAAAAAAAGTGTTTCCAAAACACGGCCATTAACTCCCACAGGTGCCTGGGAAGAAATGAGGCCCCTTCTCTGTCCCAGGTCTAGTGGTGGTGGTGGGAGGGCAAGCCATTTCAGCTTGGGGGCTACGAAGGCCTCAGAAGACACACCTCCCTGAGCCCTGGATCTCTCTGTGGGGTGACTCGGGCTCACTCTGTGCCTGGCCCGTGTGTATCCGTCAAGCCCCAAGGAGGTGTGTCTGCGTGTAAGAGAGACAGCAACCAGGCTGGCTGCGAGCTAAGTTGTGCCCTTGGATCTGGGGCCCTGACTTTGCACTGCCCTTGAGTCTGCCTTATGCTGCCTTTCAGATCACGAGGGACGGGCTGCTGCCCCGCTGGCTCGAGGTCCACGGTGGCTGACAGGAAGGCAGCCTGACATGCTCAGAAAGGGCTGGTGGCCCCTGAGAAACAGCCTTTTTGAAGTTGGAGCTATACTGGGGTTCTGTGCACAAATCCTGCAGCTTTCCTGGAAGCTAGAAATCATTTCCAAAATAAAACATTTTAATCCGAAACCATTTAATTGCCTTCTGGAGACTCCTTCCCGTTAGAAACAGCTCAAAGAAGCCAGGATGGTTCTCGCTGGATCCCAGGTAGTAGGTGCAATGGTAGAGGCTCAGGAAAAAAAAAAATGCATTTTTCATTCCTTCATTCCATAAATATTCGTCAAGAAGCTGCTCTGTACTCAGCACTGTGCTAGAAACTGGGGACACAGCTGAGGGAAGGGCCGCCAGGGTCTAGCCCTCATGTTCACAGTCTAGTAGAGGTCACTAATTAAGAATTACATACAGGGGTGCCTGGGTGACTCAGTCGGTTAAGCATCTGCCTTCGGCTCAGGTCATAATCCCTGCATCCTAGGATCAAGCCCTGCATCGGGATCCCTGCTCAGTGGGGAGTCTGCGTCTCCCTCTCCCTCTGCCCCTCTCCCCAACTCATACTCTTGCGCTCTCTCTCTCCCAAATAAATAAATAAAATCTTAAAAAAAAAAAGGAATCACATACAGGGGCACCTGGTTGGTTCAATCAGTAGAGCATGTGACAATTAATCTCAGATTTGTAAGTTCAAGCCCCATATTAGGCATGGAGCCTATGGGTTAACTAGGTGGTTCAGTCACTTAAACATCGGACTCTTGGGTTCAGCTCAAGCCATGGTCTTGGGGTCCTGGAAGTGAGCCCCATGTTGGGCTCTGAGCTCAGCAGGAAGACTGGTCAAGGATTCTCTCTCTCCCTCTGTCCCTCCCTCTGCTCAGTCTCTCTCTCTTTCTCAAATAAATAAAACTTTAAAAAATAAAAAATAAAAAAATCACATACAGACATGTAAAATTACAACTGTAATCAGGTCCAGGAAGGAGAATTAGGTGAGAACCCATAATCAGAGGAATTCTCATGCCTTTTCATGAGGCAATGATCATAAGATCAAAAGGATGAATAGACGTTAACTAGACAGAGTGGAGGGAAGACTCATTTCAAAAATGGGAGGGACAGTATGTGCAAAGTCCCTGTGGTGGGAGGTAGCTGGACATCCACAAGAAACTGAAAGCATGCCAGTGACACTAGAGTCCTGAGAGCAAGGGGGATCCTGGGAATGATGAGGCTGGAGAGGAAGCAGAGCCAGACCACATAGGACCTGGGAGGCCATGCCAAGAATTGGGATCTTTATTTTAATAGGAAGGGAACCATTGAAATATTTTCGGCAGGGGTGAGTAAAAGCAGGGAAACCAGTTAGATGACCACCCAGGATTGCAGTCAGAAAGATGGGTACTCTGGTGAGAGTGGAGATGGAGACCCGAAGAAGATCCGTAGCCACAGGGCTTGGTGGTGGGTTAAATCAAGGGTGTGGAAGAAGAGAGTACAGCTGTGGAGCCCACTGAAAGACAAGAGAGCCAGAGGTCTGGAGGTGAGCAATGGTGCTGAGCTGGTGAGGCCTTTGAAACATTCAGGCTGAGATGTTCGAGAAGCAGCCGGATACGTACGTATGGTCTGCAGTGCAGAGACATGTCTGGGTTAGCCATATAAATCTGGGAGTCACTGGTGCGTAGATGGTATTGAAGCTGGGAACCGCGGGGAGAGGAGCCAGGAGGGGAACAGTATAGAGACCAGAAGGACCAGAAGAAAAGGCACTCAGGAACCGGGCTTGAAGCGCAGCTCCTTCATGGCCAGGGAGAGAAGGTTGAGCCTTCGAAGGAGACAGAGAAGGAGCAGCCAAATAGGGGGGGAGGAAAGCCAAGGGAGGGTGGGTCGCAGAAGCCCAGGATATCAGCCATGTCAAAAGCGGAACATTTGTCATCTTCAGAAGGGGGCTGAAAAATGCCCTTTGGGCTGGGTGACACGGAGACCCTTCGTGACCTTGCCAGTTGCTGTTGCTGCCGAGTGGTGGTGGCAGGAGCCAGGCCGGCATGGGTGGAGGCAGAGGCGAGTGGTGAAGAAGTGGGGTAGCCCGCAGAGACACCCTAGGTATTGCGGTTCCGAGGGGACAGGAGGAATGGCAGTGGCCGGGAGGGGGTGCGTGGAGCCGTGGGTCAAGGTGAGGATTGTGTGTTGTGTTTTACGTAAGGATCTTGAGTTGACTTGGATGCATACTAGCCTAGAAACAGGCGGTCGAAAGAGCTTGGCCTTGACCTTGGTTGAAATCTCATCCGTGCCAGACAGCAGCCAGGCTGCCTCAGCTGTAACCGCAGCTCCACACTCAGACTCCCTGGTGTGACCGGGCGACAGTTACATGCTGTGCCTTGGTTGCCCTTCCTGTCAAATGGGCAGAGTAACGGCAGAGTAACAGTCCCCACCCCGTCTGTGAGGGACCGGTGGGGAGTTAGCACTTGCTCCGCCTTACCTGCTATTATTGTTGCGGGCTAATTGACCTTGGCCGTGTCATTTAACCTCCCCTCTGTCTCTCAACCTCTGATTTAACTACTTATCATTCCTCACTTGATTGCTGTAAGGATTCAAAGCACCTGGTACATATTAGGTATCCAATAACAGTTCTTCATACAGTAGTAATAATAGCTCACATTTTACCTATTGCCTTCATTATCTGAGCCTATGAGGAAGGTGTGAGATTGGGAAGCAGGTATCCCCAGTTTACAGATGAGGAAGCAGAGAGAGTTATAGACTGTGACCGGTTCAAAGGCACATACGCAATGGTGGCGCTGCGATTTAAATGATTTCTTTTTCGAATATTGATGCCGGAGCAGGCGATGGCTAGTGGTTTGTGAATTCAGTGGCTGGTCCTTTACTGCTATATATGTGGCTTCAGACTGCTTCTCCTTACAGGCTGGCAGGAAAGACTTCTCCTAGCCTCCCCTGCAGCAGGAATGCTCTGCTGCCCCCTTGTGACTCATCAAGGTCTTACTTCCAGGTACGGCTTCATTAAAAAAATACATATATATATATATATATATTTTAAAAGATTTTATTTATTTATTTGAGAGAGAGAGAGAGCACAAGCAGGGGAAAAAGCAAACTTCCCGCTGAGCAAGGAGTCGATTGCTGGGCTCGATCCCAGGATCCCGGGATCATGACCTGAGCAGAAGGCAGACTTTTAACTGACTGAGCCACCCAGGAGCCCCGTCTCTTCTATTACAATAATTTCTTCTAGGAAGGGTGTGGCTCTGGGAGAGGCAAGGAAAACAGATGATTGGGGTTGACTTCTTTTTTAACAGAGAGGTGACAGCTATGGGTGGCTCCTTCCTCAAGGAGAAAAGCAACCCAGCAGCTGACCTTGGAGGAGGGGAAGGTTCTGACAGCCAGTTCAGGCTGCAGTGCACCCCCACGACTGGATTTCTCCAAGCAGGGCTCCCAGTTCCCATCCCCCGCTGGGGCTCCCAGCACAGCTGGTTCTGTTCCTGTAGGAGCCAGGTTGCGGGGGGGGGGGGGGGGGGTGTTGGGGGGCCGCAAGTGTCTGCTTCCGCCCACCATTGTTCCGATTCACCCACAGCTGGCCCTGCCCACTGGGCACCGTGGCACTTCTGGAGGTCCTGCTCATGGATGGGGGCCGCACCGAGGGGCCCAGGCAAAGCCAGGCCTCTTAAGGGGTCTGGTGTAGGTACCCAGCTGACCTTCCTAGAGATGGTTATTCAGCTACGCATGGGATTAAGATGGTGGCCAGGTGCCTGCTACAATGTGAAGATGTCACCTCGATGGCATGGAAGGTGCAGAGCGACTTTGTTCATGCATTTTTTTTTTTAAAGATTTTATCTATTTATTTGACAGAGAGAGCAAGAGCGAGCACAAGCAGGTGGAGCAGCAGGCAGAGAGGGAAGCAGATTCTCTGCCGAGCAGGGAGCCTGATGCGAGACTCAATCCCAGGACCCTGGGATCATGACCTGAGCCGAAGGCAGTCGCTTAACCAACTGAGCCACCCAGGCACCCTCATGAGAGACTTTTTTTTTTTTAAAGATTTTAATTTATTTATTTGACAGACAGAGATCACAAGCAGGCAGAGAGACAGGCAGAGAGAGGAGGAAGCAGGCTCCCTGCTGAGCAGAGAGCCCGATGCTGGGCTCGATCCCAGGACCCTGGGATCATGACCAGAGCCGAAGGCAGAGGCTTTAACCCACTGAGCCACCCAGGTGCCCCGAGACTCTTAATCATAGGAAACAAACCGAGGGTGGCTGGAGGGGAGGGGATGCAGGGATGGGCCCACTGGGGCATGGGCATCTCAAGGAGGGCCAGGATGGCGTGAGCACTGGGTGCTACATAAGGCAGATGTACCTCTGAAACTAATAGTACACGATATGCTAATTAATTGAATTTAAAGACAAATAAGTCAATAAAAGCCAAAAAATCCAGTTGAGTAAATTTGAAGATCTAATGGGTTTATTCAACAATTCACGGGTTGGGCAGCATCCCACCTAGCAAGTGGAAAGGAACTCCAGAGAGCTACACAGAATGAAGGGGCTTTTATAGACAGAAGGGAACAGGAAAAGGACATTTCTAGTAAAGAGCGGATTTTTTAAAAGATTTATTTATTTATTGGGGGGGGGCATGGGCATGCGTGGGGAGAGGGAGAGAAGCTGACTCCCCGCTGAGTGCAGAGCCTGATATGGGGGTCTGATCTCACAACCCTGAGATCACGACCTGAGCTGAAATCAAGAGTCGGACACTCAACCGACTGAGCCACCCAGGTGCCCCAAAGACTGGATTGTTTTAGACAAGGTCACCTTCCTATAGGGGACAGGAGGGGCTTATCAGGAGAATGACCTCACTCGTACTGACTAGGTGATTCCAGACTAACCAGTTCAGGTTTCCATTGCCGGGAGAGGCTGAAACTGCAGGCCGGTTAGGTATTAAGTCTTAGTTTGCTGATGTGGGCCTTAGCACAAGTGACTCCATTTTGCACCTGTTGTTTCTTTTTTTTAACAGATAGATTTTTAAAATTCGGGCTTGCCTCTAAAACACATGCTCAAACTTGTCTAATAGTGGTTCCTCATTCTGGACTTTGGAAATTCGGGTCGTTGTGGCTGAGAGGTTAGCGTATGTTTCTAGAAAGTTTGGATAAGGGACAAGGTATTGAGGTCAGTCTGGAAAACAGGGGGACTTCCCTAGTGAGGGGCTCCCAAGCACCGTGAAGACACCTACAGGGAAAGAAAGCATTTCCTCTTTCCCCCTTTCTACTTCCTTCCTCTTTCCTTTCTTCCTTCATTTATTCCCTCAGTCAGCAAACTTTTACCAGCAAACTCTTTACCAAATACGTAAGGCTGTGCAGGCACTGGTCGAGACCCTGGAAATACCGGGCTGAAAAGACACAGAGCCTGCCCGCGGGAAGCTCACAGTTTCCCGGAAAAGAAAGACAAATTGCACAAGAGACAGGCATGAAGTGAGGCATGTCCAGGATGCTGTGGGGTCCCCAGGAACATCTGGCTACCTCTGCCTGGGGACATGGGAGCTTCACAGAGGTGGTGACAGTTGGGTTGTGTCTTGAAGGACGAGTAAGAGTTTTCCAGGCAGACAAAGAGGAGGAAGGGCTTTCCAAGCAGAGGGAACAGAGTCAGTGAAGGCAAGGAGAGTTAATGGCGCACTATAGGGTTTTAAGCTGGGGTGGCAGGAGGATCAGGTTGATTCACTCATGGACTTCATATATGTGCCATACACTGCACTAGGTGGTGAGGATGACGGCAGTGGAAAAGCCCAGCCCCTCAATGCAGGGATCTTACGTTCTAGTTGGAGAGATCAACAAGGAGTGAAGGGATAAAAATCAAGAGGGGGTAAGGATACAAATGCAGCAGAAGATGCTGTTTTATTTTTTTAAGATCTTTTTTATTTGAGAGAAAGAGAGTATTAGCAGGGGGAGAGACAGACAGAGAGAGACAGGTAGACTCCCCGCTGAGCAGAGAGCCCAGTTCTCGGGGAGGCTCGACCCCAGGACCCTGAGATCATGACCCAAGTCAAAGGCAGACACTTAACTGACTGAGCCACCCAGGTGCCCCAGAAGATGCTATTTCAGACAGGTGGTCAGGGGAGGCCTCCCTGACCAAGTGACATTTGAGCAGCACTGAATGGAGTAAGGGAGCAAGCCTCCTGCATAAATGGGGACAGATACACCAGGCAGCGAGGACTGCAGGTGCAAAGGCCCTGAGGTGGGAGCATGCTTGGCAAGGAACAAGCAGGCGGGGTGGGGGTAGAGTTGGTAGGAGATGGAATGGGGGAGGAAGAGGAAGACCAGATCATGTAGGGCCACACATGGCAATGTTGGGGTACAAGAGGAAAGTGAGGTGTTAAGATGACATGAAGGTTTTCACCCAAGCAATGGGAAGGATAGAGAGGCCATTAAGGGATGTGGAGGAGACTGGGGGACAGCTCAGGAGGACTTCAGGTTGGACGTGCTAAGTTTGACAGGCTTATTAGACCTCCAAAGGGAGCCGGCCAGGAGGCAGCTGGATCGGTCTGTCTGGAACCCAGAGGAAAGTTCCGGGCAGCAGGTGTCCTTGCAGATACAGTGTTTAAAGACCTGAAACTAGATGAGGTCCTTGAGGAGGTGAATGCACAGAGAGGCAGTCAAAGGCCCAAGCCCCAGGGCTCTGCAACCTACAAACTCTAGAGGTTGAGGGAGGAGGAGACTGCAGAAGGCACAGAGGACTGAACGACTGGTGGGATCAGAGATAACTCAGGAGAGGTTGGTGTCCCAGAAGCCAAGGGAGCCAAGGGTAGCAAGAATGGGGTGATAATTACGCCAGATGCCACTGAGAAGCCAAGTAAGATGGGGACTTTCAACTCACCATTGGCTTTGACAGCAGGAAGAAGGCAATGGATGACCTTGGCACTCTCCTGCTTCATAGGCATGCAACCTCTGTACTTGGGGGTCCTGTACTTACTTTAATGCTCTTCTGCGATTGTCTTGACAACCTTTCATAGTGCGTTGAATGTTGGCCCCTCTCCTAAAAGATACGTCCACACCAAGTGTGACCTTATTTGGAAAAATGGTCTTTGCAGATGTAATTCAGGTAGAGATGAGATCAAATCAGGGGGGCCTAACTGAACAGCAGGTGTCCTCACTAGAGAAAAGTGGGGGAGAGACACACAGAAAGTGATGGGAGGACAGAGGCTGAGACTGCAGTGATTGTATTTTCAAGCCAAGGAATGGACTGTCAGAAGCCAGGAGAGAGGCATGGAACAGGTTCTCTTTCAGAGTCTCCAGAAGAAATCCACCCTGCTGACAGCTTGGTTTCCAACTTTGGCCTCCAGAACCGGGAAAGGATAAATTCCTGTTGTTCCAAGCCACCCAGTTTGTGGGCATTTGTGATGATAACTCTAAGAAACAAAGACACCTTTGAACAAGGGGCCCTGCATTTTTACTTTGCACCGGACCCTGCAAATTCTGTAGGCGGCCCTGCCTTGGCAAGTGTGGATTCTGAGGTTTGGTGAACTTTACTGGAATGTGTTCAAGAGACAGTGGGAGGTGAGGAGGTAGAACCTGCCAGAAAAGACAACTCGAATTCAAGAGAGAGTCTTGCTATGAAGGAGGGCATGGGAACGGGGTGGTGGGTAGATGGGGATATTGGGTCAAGAAGGTTGTGGGTTTTTTAAAGAGAGGAAACATTACAGTATACTTGAATGTGGGTGGCAGTGGTGTTCCATTGGGGGGTAAGGGGTTAATGATGCAGCAACAAGAGGGGGCACCTGCTCAAGCGGAAGTCCTTGAGTACTTGTGAAACTGACTAAAGGAAACCTTACTTGAAATGGAGTGGGGAGGCCAGAAGGGGGAGCTCTAACACCCTACCGCTCCTCACCAATGGCAGACCTGGCAGGAGGAGAGTTACCGGGCCTCCATGCCCGGCAACAAGCTCAGCCAATAAGAAAGCAGCACAGCCTGGCCAATGAGAACCCGCCACCACCCCTGAACTCTCGGTTTCCTCCAATAAACTTTAGTTCAAAGCTGCCCTTCCAACTTCCTTTTTCTCTATAAAGTAACATTCCTCTTCCCTTTGTCTTTTTTTTTTTTTTAAAGATGTTATTTATTTGACAGACAGAGGTCACAAGTAGGCAGAGAGGCAGGCAGAGAGAGAGGGGGAAGCAGGCTCCCCGCCAAGCAGAGAGCCCGACGTGGGGCTCGATCCCAAGACCCTGGGATCATGACCTGAGCTGGAGGCAGAGGCTTTAATCCACTGAGCCACCCAGGGGCCCCACCTCCTTTGTCTTTTTAAAGATTTTATTTGTAAGTAATTTCTACACCCAAGGCGGGCATGGGACTCGCAACCCCAGATCGAGAGGCACATGAGCCACTGATGGAGCCCGCCAGGCGCCCCTCCTCTCCATTGATCTCCCTGTTTGCCTGTTTTGCCATCCCTTGCATGCCCTGAATTGCAGTTTCCCTCTTTCCAAAGAAGTTCATTTCGCTGGTATAATATCTGGCTATTTTGCTTTTTTTTTTTTTTTAAAGATTTTATTTATTTATTAGAGAGAGAGATCACAAACAGGGGGAGCAGCAGGCAGAGGGAGAGGGGAAAGCAGGCTCCTTGCTGAACTGGGAGCCCTTCGTGGCCAGGACCCTGGGATCATGACCTGAGCTAAAGGCAGATGGTTAACTGACTGAGCCATCCAGGTGTCCAGCAATGTAATCACCCAAGGTCACACAGACAGACCTAGGGCTCTGATCCCAATAAGGTCTTACCCTGCCTCCAGTTGACTTCAGAGTCAGCCAGCTGGCAGCCAGTCAGGCCCACAAAGGGGACCCCAGTGGAGTGAAGAGCACCGGGAAGGGCAGCGCTGGGACATGGGGTCCAACAGGCCCAGGCCGTGTGCTTCTGCCCTGCGGAAGATGGTGGTGCTGGGGGAGACAGAAGGCACAGGCACAGGCTGCCTTAAAAGCACTAAAATCCTCCACGTGGCTGCGGAACAGGGGTGGGGGGCACTGATGGGGAAAGGGGTAGGGGCATTTTGGGGTGGGCATGGGACCATGACGGGACCAGACGGGACCCAGGGCCATGGCTGAGGCTGGATCCGATGGTAGTTCGAGGGGCCGCTGAAGGAGGGAGGGGACAAGCTGAGCAAAGTGGTGGCAGTGGATAGGAGGGCAGTCCAGGCTCTGGGGGAAAATAGCACATGAACCTTCCTTTGTGACAATGAACTGAGCAGGAAAATGTCACTATCGGGGCCTGGCAATGGCCAGACAGGCATGATGCTGATTTCCATGGCAGCCTCCTTCCCGTTCACGAGCTGGGGCTGTGGAGCAAGGCGGCCGGCGAGGGGGGGGGGGTCGCGGCGGACAAAGAAACTTGGCACTCAGTGTTCAGTCACGGAAGTCAAGATCGGGAGCCCCGAAGTTCTATCCCTGGAGGAGCCACGAGGCCCAGAGGCTGCAGGGGGTCTGAGGATGGATGGGGCCGGGTGTGGGGCACCTGTTACAGCCCGTCAGGCAGGAGCCAAGGGAAGAGGGGCAGGTTTGATCCTGCTCTCTGAATGACAGCTGGAGAAAGCAGGCCCCAGGGAGAGGACAGAGGAGCTGGGGGCCGGCCAGGGAGGTCACAGCTGAATGGGGATATTAAAACCAAAGAAAACCAATTCCAGCTGGCATTAGCTGAGGCTTGTCACTTGCCAGCCATGGCGCTCTGTGCTGTCTTTGGAAACACTACTTCAACTCTCGGGACTGTCTCAGGAGGCAGTCATGATTATGATGACCTCCACTTTTCCTCCACGTGGAAGCCGAAGTACAGAACAGCAAAGTGCCTTACAAAGGTCACATAGTTAAGACTCCAAGTTGAAGTTCAAACCCGTTCTGACTCCAAAGCCCATTCTGTTCATTCTCCCCCATACAGGGCCATGATAAACATGAAATAAAATAAAACAGGATATTAATAATAGTAAAAAATAACTACCTCCTTGTGTTGAACACCTGCTATGCCAGATATTCTTCGAAGAGCTTTAGCAGGCAAAGCTCATTTCATTGCCACAGCCAGCCCGGGAGTAAATTCTATCATTGTTGTCACCTCCCTTCCACAGATGAGGAAACTCATTTGGGTAAAACGAGGCAGAAGGCCCAGTTTTTGCAAATTGCCCAAGGGCTCCTGGATGGCTCCTGGATGGGCCCTGGTCAGAATGACCAAGCCAGGGGCACTGGGCTGGCTCAGTCAGTAGAGCATATGACCCTTGATCTCAAGGTTGTGAGTTCAAGCCCCACATTGGGTGTGGAGATTACTTAGAAATAAAATCTTTTGAAAAAGAAAGAAAGAGTGGCACCTGGGTGGCTCACTTGGTTAAACAACTCTTTGCTTCAGCTCGGGTCATGATCTCAGGGTCCTGGGATCGAGCCCGCTTCGGGCTTCCTGCTTAGTGGGGGGGCCTGCATCTCCCTCACCCTCTGCTGCTCTCCCTGCTTGTGCTCTCTTTCTCTCTCCCTCTCTGTCAAATAAATAAATAAATAATTTTCTAAAAAGAAAAAAGAAAGATCAAACTATATTAGAAGCTTGGCATTTTCAGTCCATCCCCCTCATCTTCTACAGAGGAATGAAGTTAATAATCAGTTATGCCTGCACAAGGGAGCCTCCATAAAATCCCAGTAGTAGGGGGTTTGGAGAGCTTTCCAGGCTGGTGAACACATCCACACTGGGAGAGTGACACATCCCAACTTCAAGGGGACAGAGCTCCCGTACTCAGAACCAGCCCAGTCCTTGCCCTATGTATCTCTCTCTACCTGGCTATTCCTCTTGCTAAACAACAAAATATCAACTGAGTACACTTATTTTTTTTCTTTTTTTTAAGGATTTTATTTATTTGACAGAGAGAGACAGCCAGAGAGGGAACACAAGCAGGGGGAGTGGGAGAGGGAGAAGCAGGCCTCCCATAGAGCAGGGAGCCCGATGTGGGGCTCGATCCCAGGACCCTGGGATCATGACCTGTGTTGAAGGCGGATGTTTATAGACCGAGCCACCCAGGCGCCCCAAGATTGGTTGATTGATTTAGAGAGAGAGAGGGTGTGCACGTAATGGGGGGGGGCGCGAATCCTCAAGCGGACTCTCCCTAGAGTGGGGGAGTCCAATGTGGGTTTGGATCCCATGACTCTGAGATCATTACCTGAGCCAAAACCAAGAGTCGGGCACTTGACTGACTGAGCCACCCAGGCTCAGTCATTTACAGATTTACAGATTCAATTGGGTTTATTCGATGATTCATGAATTGGGCAACATCTCATCTAACAAACAGAAAGGAGCTCCAAGGAACTGTACAAAGTGGAAGGCTTTTACAGACAAGAGGGGGAAGAGATGAGGAAAGAGCAGACTGCCTCATGGTTCTTTGGAGGGATAGAAAGGATTTTTGGGGCAGATTCCCTCACTGGCGCTAACCAGGGAATTCCAGATTGACTGGCTAAAGGTCACATTCCTCGGAGACATTGAAACTGTAACCAGGTTAGGTATTAAGTCTTGGTTAACTGACTGGACCTTAGCACAAGCAACTCCATTTTGGGCCTACTGTTTCCTTTTTTTTTTTTTTAACAGTCTTTATTTTTAAAGATTTTACTTATTTATTTGAAAGAGAGAGGGAGAGAGAAAGTATAAGAAGGGGTAGGGTCAGAGGGAGAAGCAGGCTCACCGCTGAGCAGGGAGCCCGATGCGGGCCTCGATCCCAGGACCCAGAGATCATGACCTGAGCCGAAGGCAGCGGCTTAACCCACTGAGCCACCCAGGTTCCCTTGCTGTCTTCTTTTTAACAATCTGTATCCTCTATCCTATCCTTTAATAAACTAATAAGCATAATTGTTTCCCTGAGTTCCATGAGCTACTCTAGCAAATTAATCTAAACCAAAGAGGTTGTTGGAGCCTCGGATTTATAGCCAGTTGTCAGAAGCACAGGAAATAACCCGGCATCACAGACTGGCATCTGAAGTATGTTTGGGGGGCTCAAGTCTTGTGGGACCGAGCCCTTAACCTCCTGGGATCTGGCACTATCTCCAGATAGATAGTGTCAGAATTGAGTTACACTATAGGACAGCCAACTCGTGCCACAGAGAATTGCTTGACATGGGCGAACCTCCACATATTTGGGGACCAGAAGCAAAGTGGTTTGTGTGAGCCACAAGGGAGACTCACAGGGAAGAAACACACAGCAAGGGTTTTCCCCCTCATAGTGCGGAGGGAGGACAAAGAATTTCCCCCCTACCCTTCTAGGTACTTGGCTGAGACACCTCTCTAATAAAAAGACATTTTAACAGGAGAAAAACAAGCAAAAGATTAATAACATGTTTACCTCCTGTATCAGTCGGAGAGACCCAGGAAAAGTGAGTAACTCTCTCAGACGGCCAAAACCACCAGCTTAAATATCTCCAGCCAGAGACAAGAGATGCTGGGCGGTGGGGACAGGAGGAAGGAGCTACAGAAGAAATGGCCGTAGTCCCTTTTCCTTCGGTAGAACTGGAATGATGTTTTGACAGCGGGGATGTGAAAGAGGACACCAATTACCTCCATCTTCTTCTTTCAGACTTTTCTCGAAATTCAGGCCAAAGACATGGTGGGCAGAGCATCCTGGAATGGGAACGGAAACTACCCCTCAAGCAATATGGACCACCCTGAGCCAGCAAGACCCCCTGTGACTGACCCCAAGACAATGCTCGATCTGACCTTTTTTGCCCACCTGCTTGTATCCACCAACCTTTGTCCCACATTTTCCTTACACGGACCTGGAAGGATTTTCAGCACTTGGAGACAGTCTTTGAGTGGCTAGTCCCCTGTCTTCCTCTTATGAGAAGATGGGAGCCTGCTCGTGGGTGGCCTTGCCCCACTGATGGGAACAAGAGGTGGGGGGCAGCCAGAGGCAAGAAGCCCCATCCTCCCGGATCTGCTGTCTTTGGGCAGCAGAATGGAGCCCCCGACAGACTGGGCCTGGGGCGGGAGTGAGCGAGAACAGCTGAGAAAGATTTCCGTCGCTTCCATATTTGTGAACTCCAATCCGTGGGACGCTCTTATTCTATTCCTGAAACCCAGCCAAGTGCAAAGGAGGTGGCTCCTTCATTCTCTAGGAGCACAGATTCCTGGGACAATTCTTTGGAGGCCTGCACCAACCTGGCCAAGGACCTCAGCCCTCAGGGACACCGTTCCCATAGCTGTGGAATCCACATCTTCACTTTAACAGAGGCCTGGCTGAGAGCTGGGGGGCTCTGGCTCCCCCAACAGGAAGTCAACCCTGCGGGGTCGGGGGGAAGGCTCTCTATCCCCAGCTGTTAGAACAACCCAAGGGATAGTGCTGCACAGATATCATGTGTGAAGTCCAAGGGCTGGGGGAGTGATGGGGGCCGGAAGGGGCTCAGTCCTGGAGACCTGCCAGCACACCTCAGCCCTAGAATGGCTTTTGGCACTTACCGAGTCCTTCAAACCTCGTTTACTTCCTGGATACTGTTGCCCCATATAATTTTTAATGGATTTCATTTTTATTTCTTTTAAATCACACAAAAGTGAAACAGAAATACATTTCCTTGGGGAAAAAACCATTATGGATGTGAACACAGTTTTCTTTGACACTCCTCCCCGACCCCCAGGCCCACTGGGGGCAACCCTAGTCATAACCACCACTACTGCTTGGGAGTGATCCTTCCAGAGCCCATTCTGTGCATTTCCATCCATTTGCATATGCATATATGCAGACAGAGAATGGTGCCTTGTGGGTGTTCTTTTACATAAATTAGCTCACACTATTCTTGTGGCGCGTTTGTCACTTACCAGTCCATCTGGGAAATTAACAAACATTTATTGAGCACTTATCCTGTGCCAGGTGCTGTTCTAGATGCTGGAGCGACCTCAGCACACAGAAGCGTACAACAGAACACAGAACTCCCTGCCCTCTTGGAGCTTACGTTGTCATGGGGGGAAGACAGTCCACAATAAAAAACATAATTGAATGGCGCCTGGGTGGCTCAGTGGGTTAAGCCGCTGCCTTTGGCTCAGGTCATGATCTCGGGGTCCTGGGATCGAGCCCCGCATCGGGCTCTCTGATCAGCAGGGAGCCTGCTTCCTCCTCTCTCTCTGACTGCCTCTCTGCCTGCTTGTGATCTCTCTCTGTCAAATAAATAAATAAAATCTTTAAAAAAAAAAACAAAACATAAAAAAAAAGTAAAAAAAAAAAAACAAAAAACAAAACATAATTGAGTAAAACATATAGTACGCCAGATGGTGATGAGTGCTAAGTTAAAAATAAAGCAGGGAAGGGAAAGTGGGACAGAGGGGCTGGCCGGGGAGAGTGGGGGGAGTGGTGATTTTAAGTAGGATGGACAGGGAAGTCCTCACCAAGAACACCTGAAGGAGGTGGGTGAGCAAGAAGACCAGATATCTGGGGAAAAAACATTCCAGGCCAGGAGCTTGGCCAGCATCTTGGAGGAAGAGCAAGGAGGTCTGCTGACTCCTGGAGCAGGTTGAATGGGGAGAATAGTTGGGGGATGAGGACTTTGGCTTTTGCTTTGATTAAGATGGACCCAGGGGCGCCTGGGTGGCCCAGTGGGTTAAGCATCTGCCTTTGGCTCAGGTCATGATCCCGGGGTCCTGGGATGTCCTGCACTGGGCTCTCTGCTCAGCAGGGAGCCTGCTTCTCCTTCTCCCTCTGCCTGCCGTTCCCCCTGCTTGTGCTCTCTCTCTGTCAAATAAATAAAGAAAATCTTTTAAAAAAAAGAGAGAGATAGAGGCTTGGAGGAGAAAGATGAGAGGCAGCAAATGCAGGCAGCTCTTCTGGACTGTTCAGAAAAAGGGAAGGAAAGAAATGAGGCAACAGCTAGAGGAAATCGGTTTTCTTTTTCTTCAGTTGGAGAATAAACAGCATATGTGTGTGCGAATAGAAAAGATCCAGTAGAGGAGGAAAAACTGATGATTCAGGAAAGTGGGGCCAACTGCTAGGCAAGGAGTGGCAAACAGGCAAGAAAGAAAGGGACCCAAGGCAGAAGTGGAGCTTGCACAGTTCCTGAGAGTAACAGGCCTGGGCCGGAACTCAATATAGAATCTCCAACACTAAAGGTTGGAAAAGACCTTAGAAGTGATGCCCTCTGGGGCTCCTGGCTGGCTTGGGGTTGTGAGTTCGAGTCCTATGTTGGGGATAGAGATCACTTAAATAAATAAAATTAAAAAAAAAAAAGAAGTAATGCACTCCAACTTTATTCCACATGCAGGAATTCCTCCTTGCAGCCTTCCAGAAAATTCTGGTCCAGCCTCTGCTTGAACATCTCCAGTGATGATGAAATGGCCCCTTCTCCAAGCAGCCATTTTCATCTTAAGATCCTTCTGTTGTTTGGGGAGCTCCTGTTTTGCTGTGCCAAAGTCAGCCTCTCGGTCAGTTTCAGCCTATCCCTCAGTTTCAGCCTCTTGGTCAGTTTCATCCACTGGACCATGCTCTGTCCTCCCGCGCCACAGACACTCACAGTAATACAAATTGCCAAGAACGGTGCGGATTTCAAGCGCTCCTTTATAGACCACCTCTCACCGAATCCTCACAAGAGCACACGGAGGAAGGTAGTCTCCTCCTCCTCACACCAATGAAGAAACTGAGGCTCAGAGAGATTTGGTGACTTCCCAGAGGGAGCAGCCTTGGTAAGTTGCAAAGCCACGAATTCAGCTGCAGGGTCCAGAGTCCAAAGCTCACCCTATACTCCTCCACTCTGCCTTGAGTCCCCTCCAGCTCTCCCACGGGCCAGCCCTTCGTTTTTTTCCAAGGCAGCTGTCATGTTCCCCCATGAGCCTTCTCCTCCTCCAGCTAAACTTTCTCAGTGTCTTTCAACCATTTCTCATCGGGAGTTCCTTCGCTCCGGGCCACTACCACAAATGGGCTCCAAAACCTGAGTACCATATCCCGGGTGGGGTCTGGCCAGTCCCGTGTGGGGCCACCTTCTTGTGCCCCACACTCCACCCCACCCCCCTTTGCAGCCTGGAATCAAATGCCTGCCTTGGTAATGGAGCCTCATCAATCTGTTGTCTTACTCATTTTTCACTCATAAATATGAATAATTTGCATATGTGTTTGGTCTGTTTTGTTCCTTTACAAAATCTTCAGTCCCTGAGAGCCCTGAGAACCAAGTGTTACATGAGCACAGAAGGAGAGGCGTGAGGCAGCCCCGACATTTAATTATACTTTGAAATGTGTGGAGAAGTGTGAAACTCACCCTACCCGACTTGCTTGATTAGGCATGTGGGTCCTAGCTGTCTTCGGAAGGAACGTGTCCTCCCTCTGGATCTCGATGAATGAAAGCAAGTTGGGTTGCTGCGTCCGTGTGGATTTCCAGCAGCTCTGAGCGTCTGGCAGACAGGAAACAAATCAAGTGACTATTCCTCCCGCCTGCTCTTGCCAAGCCGACTGCCAAGGGACCCTAGCAACAGAACCCTGGATGGTACCAGCTGGCCAAACTGGACCAGGTGGCCAAACTGGGGTGGATTGTTCCTTGCGCCTTAAGGGAACAGTCAAACTCCCCAAAGAATGGGAATGACCCCCGATGGGTAATACTGAGCTGTAGGCGTCAGAGTCCCTGATCCCTCCGCTGTCCTGGGCAAGGCAGGGTTGTTTTCCTTCAAGGCATTGACAACTTGGGGCACGAGTGCCGAAGACAGCAGGCAAATCCGTTAGCCATGGCCTTGGGGTCTGCTGCAAAGCTCTCTCCCTCTCCCTTCCCCGCCTGTTTGTGGGAAGCGCCCGCGATTCCCTGCAGGAGATGACCCAGGGTTGGTGTCTTCTCTTGAGACCCCATGCTGGGCTCAAGGCCCTCCTTGTCCCCTTCACCAACCTAAACCCAACCCCAGCACATCAGACAGAGAGCTCGTGCTCTTAGCAGCAGCTGTGAGAGACTGTCCACACCTGCCCTAACCGACAGGTGAAAAGATACGGTTTCCGCAAGGCCACGGAAGGCACAGGTGACAGCCTCAAAGGGCACAGGCCCTGTTTCTTTCTTTTTTTTTTTCATATTTTATTTACTTAAGAAAAAGAGAGAAAGAGAGCATGAGTGAAAGGAGGCGCAGAGGGAGAGGGAGAAGCAGGCTACCCCCGCTGAGCAGGGAGCCGAACATGGGACTCGATCCCAGGACCCAGAGATCATGACCTGAGCCGAAGGCAGTGGCTTAACTGAATGAGCCACCCAGGCGCCCTCTCTCTCTTTTTTTTAATCAATTAATTAACATACAGCATATAATTAGTTTCAGAGACAGGCCCTGTTCTTAATCTCCAAGCCAGAACAAATGACAACTAAGTGTGATACAAAGTAAACCCCAAAATTCTGCACGTTGAGGTCTCACCAGATCCTGCCCACCTGAGTCAGAACAATGTTCACGTGAACTCAGCCTTTCCAGGGGCCCCTGAAATGCTGAGGCCAAGGCTTGGAGGCCCTGAGTCATTTGGGAAGATGCCACAAGCCCAAGCCAGGAGCTATCTTCCCTCGCTCACTTCACTCGAGTGGCAGGCACCATCTCCCAGGGGGGCCGCCATGAAACACAGAGCTCAGAGGGCAGAGTTGAGTGTGCCTCTGGGAAAGGTCTCCAAGACCAGAATTCTCTCCCCTGTCAGGCTCTCCCATGTCTGAGGTCTCTACATTGGAGCCACATTTCACATATTCCCCTCTTGCCTGTTCTGCAGCCGTGGATTGTTCTAAATCCATAAGCCTCACTGGCAAATGCCACTGAGAACCAACAATGCATGTGCCTTTGGCTTCCCCCGAGGAACATGCTCCTGATAAGTTGCGTGCAAATTACATTTTTGCAGATCAATTATCACTCCCCACTGACTTCTAATAAGATACACGAGCCTCTCTTCACTGAGACTGAGTTTCAATGTATGCCTAACACTTGGGCTTTAAGTTTCTCTGCCTCCTGCCATCCTTTCAGACAGTTAAAGCACATCTGAAAAATGAAGAAATGACCAACGAAACGTGACGTTTGAGTTCAAATAGTCCAGGATCTGTAAAGGAACCCACAAGTACATCAGAGAGGCTATTTGGAAGAAACAACAGGCATCGCATTTGAAATGCAAATAGCCACTCCAAATAGACACCCCGCATGCACCTTTGGGGGAGACTATTTCCAAGGACTTGAGGGACTTCTGCCCCACTCCGTTGGGAGGGGACAGCCACCTCAAGGTGATGGGCATCTTCGTTTTGGAGGGGGACGGTCAGTACTGTCCTTTCTGCCTCCTGCATCCTCTACCCCACACCCAGCTCTGAAATTCCAGAGACCCTCTCTACCAGAACAGAGACAGGGTGTGGTGGCTTTGGGGACCCGCGTATGCAACTGGTGACCTAGGGAGGTACCAGGGCTCGAGTCTCTGGCAACAGAGCTAAGCAAAGGCGCGTGCGTCATAGGTATGTGGTGCTGGTCTGGCCACCGCCTTCGCGGTCTTTGGACTGGAACAAGAGATATTATTAGTGCTGATAGGGAAGGGACATGCTTGCTTAGTGGCGAGGAAAATTAAGAGTCCAAGCATTCCTCCATCCTGCATTCTCCATGCTGGCACTTTGATTAAAAAAAAACATTGCTGCAGCTGTTTGCATATTCTGGAAGTGTGTATGCATGCGTGTGGTTTGGTGTTTACAATTTTGGGGTTATGGAGGGGAGTTTCCAGAGCAACGGAAGTAGCTGCTTGTCAGTCAGGGTTCATTTTGAAAATGAAAGCCTGAAAGCTTGAGGCCCACGTTGGGCCTGGGTCTGGTCGCTGAGGAGTCAGCAAAGGCCAGGAGGTCGCTTTGGCTAGTTGGCTCAGGGAAAAAACTACGCGATCCCTATCTTCTTTTTTATGAACCAGTGAAACCAATCAGGGAGCTGTTTCCAGGGTCCCGCGGGTACTGTCTGAGGCAGGGATGTGGGCGTGGGCACGGACGCTGCGGCTGCAGACGTACCCCCCCCCCAACACACCAGCACACAGCGCCCCCCTTCACATGCACACACAATCACGGCTTCCCATGTGGCCAAACCAGAGCAAGGCAACAGCTAGTTCTCCCGCACCTACCAGGGGCACCAGGATAGTATGACACAGTCATCCAAGAGTTGAGAGTGGAGCTGGCATGTCAGAGCAAGGGAAGAGCTACACGACATAGGGCAGTCTGTGCTGGGGGCTGGAGAAGGAAGACCAGCAGCCGGGCTGGGAGAAAGAGAGGGAGAGGGAGAGTGATCACTCTGGGCTGGGGTCATTGGAGGAGTCACACTGGAGAAGGTGGGAGCTGAGGCCAACCTTGAAGGATGGGGAGAACTTCCATAGAGAGAAGCTCTGAGGGAGGACATTCTAAAAGAGGAGGGCGACTTCAAGATATGCTCAGGTCGGGGAGAGTCCCTCTCTTGTGCTGGAATTTGGGGCTTGTGTGAGTGATCTGCAGTTGATAAGCCTGGCTTGAGTGAATGCCAGTCCCTCTGGGCTCCCTCAGTGCCAGAACAAAGGCTATGGTGTCACACAGACCTGCTCTGCCACTTCCTGCTGGGTGACCTTGAGCAAGTGGACTAAACCTCTCCGTAAACTGGAGACAGCAATAATACTTAGCGGGGAGGATGGAAAGTGTTAACATACATATAAAGCATCTAGCACAGGGTCTGGCCCACAATGAATGTTCAAAGAGGGGCGCCTGGGTGGCTCAGTCGTTAAGCATCTGCCTTTGGCTCAGGTCATGATCCCAGGGTCCTGGGATTGAGCCCCACATCTGGCTTCTTGCTCAGTGGGAAGCCTGCTTCTCCCTCTTCCACTCCCCCTGCTTGTGTTCCCTCTCTCGCTGTCTCTCTGTCAAATAAATAAATAAAATCTTTTTTAAAAAATGTTCAAACATTGATTACAAATGCGTAGGCTGTCATGAAGGAAAGCTCAAGATATTTAGGGCGAAATATCTGAGGGCCAAGGAGGAAAGTCTCTGATAGCTTCTGTCACACTTGGGCCCAGCCGAGTGGGCTGGCTTGGCTTGAACTCCCATTGCCTTTGGCCTAGACTGTTGGAACAGTATCCTGGCTTCTTGTCTGCCTCTCCCAGAGTCCTCTTCCTAAACACCACCTTAATCACTGCTGTGTCCCTCTCTGACTCGAGAATCTTCTGTGAGGGTCCCTGGCACTCACTAACTGAGCTCCCTAACGTGGTTGGGGTAGGAGGCAAGAACTACCACTTACTGAGTATTGAGGGAAGGGAAGAGCAAAGAGAAGGCCACCCTCAGGATAAGGTAAAATATCCTCACGGAGTCAAGAGGGACACATCCCTGCTGAGGGCTGAAGAGAGCTGAGCATTCCCGTGGCAGCTGATTCACCTGCGCCAGCTTCTTCGAGCCAAATGGGGAAAGGTTAAAGAGGAGAAGAGGGCAGAGGGCTGAGCGGGGACCCGCGCGAAAGAAGGGAAGACCCTTTCCAGTACCCTTTCCCAGTTCCCCCCAATAGCTTCCGCCTGGCCCCTTGTCTCGGGTCCATCTGCAGGTTTCCCGGGCGACTCCAGGATCTGTGGGGAGGGTCAAGGCCATACAAAGGACAAGGCAGGGGAGCCCGAGTCCCAGGCCGCCTGGCGGAACGCTGGGGGCGGGACAAAGTCTGCTCGGGGACAAAGTGCAGGAGATAAGAGGAAGGGCGAAGGAAGGGGGCGGGGAGCCAGCGCCCGGGAGCCCAAGGATCGCGCTCCCGGAGGCCTTGGCTGCCGGCCGAGCTCAGCCCGCCGGGGAGGGGGCGCCCTGGAGCCTCTTCACCCTGGCAGCTTCGGGGATGCTGAGAAGCCCCGCCCTGGGGCGCTCGGGACCCGCTCGCCCCCACCCGCGCCTGCCACACCGTCGCGCGCGGTCAGGGAGGCGGGGCTCACCTGGCCGTTTGGGGCGGGGCCGCCCGCGACCCGGGAACGCGGAGGTGGCGTCGGTCCCCGCGGGGCGCTAGAGGGACTGGCCCCGGGGACCCGGCTCAGAGCTCCCACCCCTCCACGCCCCTCACCTTCCGCGCCGGGGCCCTCCCTCGGCTCGCCGGGTCTCTCCCTCCCTCTCCCTCCCCTCCTTTACTCCCTCCCTCCGAGCCCAATTGCTCAAGCCGCTTCCTTCCCCAACGCCAGCGCCAGTTCCTCTCCCGGAGGGGCCCGGGAAGGGCAGCGAACGCTCGACCCTGGAAGCGCCGCGGCAGCAGCGGCAGGACCATGGCCGAGCCCCGAGAGACCGCGAGCCCGGGGCCCAAGGCCTCCCTCGCCGCCACCGCGCTGAGCCCGCGGAGCGCCCCGCAGCTCCGCCCCTGGAGAGTGGAGGCCGCCACCCTGGGCAGGTACCGGGGCCACGCCGGCACCCCCTCCCGGGACCCCCTCCTCCACGGCTCAACGTTGTTCTCGGCAGCGGGCTCTGGCCGCCGGCGGGGAGCGCTGCGGGAGCTGCTGGGGCTGCAGGGGGCGGCCTCCGCCCGCTGGCCGTCGGAGGAGCGCGCAGAGGAGCCGTCCCCGGCCGGGCCGAACGGGCCGAACGGGCCGGGCGGCGGCGGGCTGTGCCTTGAGCCCCACGAGCACGCGTGGATACTGGCCGCCGCCGAGGGCCGCCTCGAGGTGCTGTGGGAGCAGCTGGAAGCCGAGCCAGCCCTGTTGCTGCGGTGCGACCCGATCACGGGCTACACGGTGCTGCACTGGTTGGCCAAGCACGGGTGCCACGAGGAGCTCATCCTGGTGCACGACTTCGCCCAGCGCCGCGGCCTGCAGCTCGACGTGAGCGCCTCGGGCAGCGGCGGTCTCACGCCCCTCCACCTGGCGGCCCTGCAGGGCCACGACATGGTCATCAAGGTGCTGGTGGGCGCCTTGGGGGCCGACCCCTCGCGCCGCGACTACAGCGGCCACCGGGCCTGTCACTACCTGCGGCCCGACGCGCCCCAGAGCCTGCGGGAGCTGTCGGGGGCCGAGGACTGGGAGGCAGCGGGCGGCTGCGAGCGTATGAACGCCAACAACAACAGCAGCGGCGGCGCCGCGTGGGCGCCGCGACGGACCCCGAGCTGGGTGGGCACGAGCTCCGTGGAGGCCCCGGCAAGAGCGGCGGCGTCGCCTTGCAAGGAGAAGAACTATACGGGCAGCCGGGTGGTGCAAATTCAGGGCCTTCTCCGCCAAATGTTCCCCTTCTTCCAGGACCGTTGAGGGCGACAGAGACTGAAGAGCGCGGAGGGACCGTGACGCTGCGGTCGAGGCCTCGGTCGCGGGTGGTCTCGGGCCCCACCCGAAGGCGCGGCAGCTCCTGCCGCAGCCGAGCGCGCCGTGCCTGCAAGCAGCGGACCACCTCCAGGTTTGTCACGCGTACCTGTCCCAGGTCTCCTACAGCCACCGGCCAGGAGACCTGGGGATCAGGACACCCTCACCGAGAGAGAGCAAAGACCCAGCTGTCCTGGGGCCGAGTCCCAAAACTAGGGCACTGAGGAGTTAGGGGTAGGGGGATGGTCGTGCTTGGGAGAGGAAACGTTGGGCTTCCAGGAGCCGTTTCTGGACAGGCCGAAGCTCTGGGTGTACTGGGAAGCACTTGCTAGAAGAATGACTTAAGACTGGAGAGCACGGATAGGGAGGGGGGTACGCGCCTGCCTGTAGGCTTGCCTCCGCTCCTGCTGCGGGCAGAGTCACCCTTTCCCCCATCCTGCTCCTGAGACGTCCAGGATTTACCGTTTTTTTTTTCTAATGTATCTCGGATGCCTTCTTAAGCATATTAAAGCGGGATATGTTTTCTTTTCACATGACAAAGCTGTCCTTTGAGTGACTTTTTTTTTTTTTTCATTAACCACTGAGTGTCGGAAGCTTCCTACATTCCCGGGGAAGAGTTCACCAACCCATGGCCCTGAGCTAGTGGTCGGGGTGGCTCTGGACCTTGTTCCCACAGCGGGCCAAGCGGCGTGCTGGAAGGAGCTGCATTCACCTTGGCTCTAAGTAGAGACACACAGTTTGCCTTTCTCCCGGGCTCTTTTAGACAATTAGGTCCCGCTTCGGCACAAGTCTCATCCTAGACGAATTGTCTGTAGGGGGCAGAGGGGTAGTAAAAGGAAAAAATCTCCAAATGTGGGACGCCTGGGTGGCTCAGTTGGTTAAGCAGCTGCCTTCGGCTCAGGTCATGATCCCAGTGTCCTGGGATCGAGTCCCACATCGGGCTCCTTGCTCATCGGGGAGCCTGCTTCTCCCTCTGCCTCTGCCTGACATTCTGTCTGCCTGTGCTTGCTCTCTCTCCCTCTCTCTCTCTGACAAATAAATAAATAAAATCTTTAAAAAAAATCTCCAAATGTACATTTCTGATATTTTGTGGTGAGTCATATAATTTACCTTGACTTCTGCCCTCCTGTGAGACACACCCAAGGACGCTTTTTCCAAGATAGGGCTCTAATCCTGGGCATTGCTTTTTAATTACAACTAATATATAAGTTGTAGTTTGGAAACTGGCTCCCATTCAGAGATTGTATGAAACGGATAGAATACAGGAGGGTTGACTTTGGCTGAAAAGAGGGAAAGCAGTTGGTGGCTAGGGATTCGTGCTGCCTTAGAGAACAGTGCATTTTCTTTTTCTTTCTTTCTTCTTCTTCTTCTTCTTCTTTTTTTAGATTTTATTTATTTACTTGAGAGAGAATATGAGCAAGAGAGAGAGAATTGGCAGGGGGAGGAGCAGATTCCTGAGCAGGGAGCCTGAATCGGGTCTCGATCCCAGAACCCTGGGATCATGACCTGAGCCAAACGCAGACGCTTAATCCACTGAGCCACCCAGGTGCCCCAGAGAGCAGTGCATTTTCAAAATAGTGCTGTAACCCTAGAAGCTTGGGTCACACTTGCAATGGACTGTTGTATCCCCAGCCCTCTGATCCCTGCCCTTGAACACCAGGGAGAAACAGTCATCACAGAACACAGAAAGCCCAGAAACACTACCCTGGGCTCATCCATACAGGTTTCCATCTCTGCCTGGCAGTCCCACTTGCCCCCTCTATTACCTCCTCTGTGCTCGAAATGTTCCGACCTTCCCTTAATTACCCATTAGTTTCTTCTCATCCATGAAACGGTCCACACCTTCCCTATCAATGTTTTCAGCCTGTCACATGTTTGTAGGAACTACACCTTAAAACAAATTTACACAGTGTGACATAGCATTGACTTTTCGTTCTCAATGAACTTCTTCAGTGTTTGAAAGGGGGAGGGAGAAAGGTTCCTGCATTCTGGCAGCTGGCATTAGCGTTTGGCATAACTCCCTCCATCCCTGTGCCCATTTTATAGTTTTTTTTTAAAGCATTTATTTATTTGAGAGAGAGTGAGCATGAGCCAGAGGGATGAGCAGACTCCCCGCTGAGCAGGGCTCCATCCCTGGACCCCAAGATCAGTACCTGATTGGAAGTCAGACGCTTAAGCTTGCCCAACTGAGCCACCCAGGAGCCCCGCCCTCCCCAGTCCTCCCCGCTCCCCACCCCCCCGCCCCCACGCCCAGTCGCCCTTGACAGCTGCCCAGGCTGGTGGGGCTTGGCGGAGACTGCTGGGACAGGGCCTTCCTGCCAAATGGCTGGGTCTGCGGGCTCCTGGCTTAGAGGGAAGAGTGGCTTGTGCCTTTGCCCGCCATTCAAAGGACACTTAGAACGGCGGTCTCCTCTTCATGGGAAAAGTCTGAACCTAAGCATCTTAACTATTAGCAGATCTGGGGACCAGAGACAGGCATCGGCCCTGCTTTTTCCAACAAGAAAACCAAGTCAGCTGGAAGGTCTGAAAGCTCTTTCCTTCATTTCTCCTGCAGTCAGCTCGTCTTCCCACAGATTGTTCTCATCATGTGATAGTCCCTAGCCTACCTCCTCCATGTAAAATTGAGGTTTGGCTGCAGGGGACAAACTCCCATGCTGAAAACTCTCCATGCCTAACATCAAGCCATTGGCATTTCTGGTATGCTTTTTGAGGCAAGACTGGTATGCTCACCCCAAGAGAAAGAACAAATTCCCTAAGAAACTGCTTTCCAGGGGAGCGAAACAGAGTTAGGCAGATGATACAAATCTGCGTTCTGGTGGAGCAAGGGACAAGAAAAAATGACAGAAGCAGGGCTGTGACAGGTGAGCGTGGCAGCTGGGGGAGGGGCGCCGTGCTGCACCAGGGCGGGGCCTGACCCAGGCCAAAGATAAGGGAAGGCTTTCCAGAGAGGAAGGTAAGGTCTGATCTGAGGCTCCAGGGGTGAGTGGGAGTTTGTTGGTGGGGTGGGGGTGAGGCTCCTGGCAGAGCCTCTGGGAGGACTGGAGGACGTACAGGAGGACTTATGGGAGAAGAGAGCAAGTACCGGGAAATGTAAGTCAGCCGGTTAGGCAGGAAGGTGGGAGCTGGGGAGTGATTAAGGGCAAAGCTGGAGAAGTGGATGGGGGCTCAGATCACTAAGGGCCTCGTAGATCATGCCGAAAGAGGCACAGAAATTTTAACCTAAAGGTAGCCAGGAGCCACAGAAGGTTTCCAAGCAGAGGAGAAACCTGATGGGGTTCTAGAGGAGTCCCTCTGGCAGTCATGTGGAGGAGGATGGATGTGTCAGGGAGCACGGCGACAACGGGGGTTGGGGGGTCGGGGGTTGGAGTATCACGCAAGCAAAGGTTTCTGTCCAAACGCTTCGAGAAAAGTCAGGCTTCAGCTGAGAAGTTCCAAGAACCCTGTGGAGAGCACTGGCTTTCAAACTTTTTGTTTCCACCCTAGAACTTGCCTTCTTGAAGCTTACCTCGAGGCCCCAGGTGTAAAAGTGGCAAAGGCCCCGGGTGAACAGATGGTAGCGCACAGTGACCCCCCGGATCGAGGTTCAAAACCACTGGGGGGGGGGGCACGGCACTCGGCCTGACCAGGGTTCCAGTGCCCACTACGGGTCCCTCATCCCTCTGAGTCGTACTTTCCTTGCCAGTGAGAGGGAACCAATCCAGTCTCCCTGGCGGAGCTCAGAGGGTTTGAGATCACACAGACGCAGCCCCCGTGCACTGCAGAGAAAACGGGCCGCAGCTTGGAGGAATGCAGAGGCGTGCAGCGACCCCGTTGTGGGCAAGCTGGTTTCTCGGCGAGGGTGGTCCGGGAAAGCGCTTGTAGTCACCCCTGTTAACCTCTCTCGAAAGTGCATGCGCCCCGATTGCAAGTTCCTGTCTCTCCCCCATTCCTCAAAGGAGATGTTGCTTCCTCTGCTGATGTTATCTGCAGCCAACATACTCGGGCCTTAGAATCATAGCAAGCTGAGCGGTCTTGTTCCCCGGGCCCACAGAAGTCAAAGCAGCGAGTTAGGAAGGGCCCACCAAAAGCAAAGTAGGTGAGATACAATTTCTGGATAAAGACATAAACCAGAGTCAGGGCTAAACCCGAAGACCTCTGAGGAGAATAAAAGCCTGCAAGTCCTTCGTCTGCTGACCCCATTACCTACACAAGTGCCCCCTTCCATCCCCCTACCCACCTTTCCACACCCGGCCTCCAAAGACCTCCTTCCTATTTCTGCTCATTTGAAGGAAGGCGATACCTGTCTCCTCTCGGGATGGGACATCAGCTCTCCGCACAGGCTCCTCCCAGGGCTTAATGCTCCCAGCTGTCCCTCTCCCGTACCTCCAAGCTCCCCATCAGTGTGGTTCAGTGTAGTAAACACTTATTAAGAAGCCAGGCTCCTGGGGGGACAAACAGGCCTAAGTCACTCCCATTCCCCCCACCTTCTGGCCCAGTCTCATGGCTCTCCCTCTCCTCTTCACAGCCAAGCCTCTCCAAGGGGAGGTCTCCTCCCCTCTGTTTCTCTGTCTCCTCACCTCTTCATCTCTCCTCAGCCCTCTGCATTCTGCTTTCTACCACCATCATTCCAACTCGAGTGCTTCCACGAGCGTCTCCAGGGATGACACCCCCCCTCCAGCTGCCAAAGGCAAGTCGTTATCCTAATTCAGTTCTTGGCCTCACGGGCCAATGTTGGCTAATTCCTACTCCTTGAAACTTCCTTCTCTAGTCTCCCACGACCTCCTACAGCTTTGATTGCCAGCGTTTACCAGCTTGAAATCTCAGCAAACCTTTCTTCTTGCTCTATATTCCCTCCCCAAGTCCTTTTCTCCCTTTTCCCCTTCCTACCCTTTTCCCTCCCTCCCTCTGCTCCAGCCACACAGTCATCCTCAATGATCCTTCGAAGAGCCACGTTCTTCTGAGCTCTGGGATTCCGACATGCTGTTCCCTCTCCAGAAACACTTTTCCCTCTATTCCTTGCCCTCCTCACCTGGCCCACTCCCGCTCATCCTTCAGATGTTAGCCACCACCTTGGGGAGGACTTCCTTGCCCCTCAGCCTACGTTAGAACCTCACTCATGTTGCCCCTTTTCATAGTCTTTATTACACTGGAGGAAACCATGCCAGCAGTTAGCAGACCACTCTCTCCCCTGCCACCATGAGCCTGATGTTCCATGAGGACAGGGACCAAGTCTGTCTTATTTACCACAGTACCCCTAGTTCCTGGTAGATGGAAGGTACTCAATGAATATTGATTGGCACTGAAATCATAGATTTGAACTCAAGAGCACAAGAAACAAAACAAGAAATAGAGAAATGGGACTTCATCAAAATTAAAGACTTTCGGGCCTCAAAGGGACAACTAGTGGAAAAGTAAAAAGACTACCCACAGGGGTGCCTGGGTGGCTCAGTTGTTAAGTGGCTGCCTTCAGTTCGGGTCATGATCCCAGGGTCCTGGGATCGAGCCCCGCATCGGGCTCCCTGCTCTGCGGGGAGCCTGCTTCTCCCTCTCCCACTCCCCCTGCTTGTGTTCCCTCTCTCTCTGTGTCTCTGTCAAATAAATACAAATTTTTTAAAAGACACCCCACAGGGCGCCTGGGTGGCTCAGTGGGTTAAGCCGCTGCCTTCGGCTCAGGTCATGATCTCAGGGTCCTGGGATCGAGTCCCACATTGGGCTCTCTGCTCAGCAGGGAGCCTGCTTCCCTCTCTCTCTCTGCCTGCCTCTCTGTCTACTTGTGATCTCTGTCTGTCAAATAAATAAATAAAATCTTTAAAAAAAAAAAAAGACACCCCACAGAACAGCAGAAAATATTTGCAAGTGAATATCTCATAAGGGTCCAGTATCCAGAATATATAAAGAATCCTAAACTCAACCACAAAAAAAATATAAACAACCTGCCTTACAAATGGGCAAAGGTCTTGAACAGACATTTCTCCAAAGGTATATATGCAAGTCTCCAACAAGCCCATGAAAAGAAGCTCAACATAATTAGTCCTTGGGACTTCATTTTGTTTTCTTTTGGGGGGGAGGGGCAGAGATCGCGTGAAAGAGAATCTTAAGCAGGCGCCCCCATGACCCTGAGATCATGACCTGAGCCAAAATCAAGAGTCAG
Organism: Lutra lutra; assembly: GCF_902655055.1. Taxonomy (NCBI): domain Eukaryota; kingdom Metazoa; phylum Chordata; class Mammalia; order Carnivora; family Mustelidae; genus Lutra; species Lutra lutra. The sequence continues at coordinate 27,697,864 of NC_062296.1, read as the reverse complement.
ATGCTTAACCGACTGAGCCAGCCAGGTGTCCCTGTTCTTTGTTTCTTTAAGCAAGCTCTAGGCCCAAAGTGGGGCTTGAACTCAGGAACCTGAGATCAAAAGTCAGCATGTTCTACCGACTGAGCCGGCCAGGTGCTCTGACATCATTAGTCATTAGGGAAATGCAAGTGAAACCTGGAATGACATAACACTTTCTATCCACTAGGATGGCTGTAATCAAAAAGTCACACTATAACAAGCACTGGGCAAGGACGCGGAGAAATGAGAACCTTCAGACTCTGCGGGTACGGGTATAAAACAACGTAGCCACTCTCGAAAGCAGTTCCTCAGACAGTTAAACACAGAGTCACCATATGTGATATTGTGATTTATAATAAATATATATTTAGTTTCTGACCCTGTTCCAAGGCACAGAGCTCCTAAAAGCCTTGGAATTTCCTGTGGTAAGAGTGAGCTTTGTGTCTTTCGTTATGTTAAACAGGAGACTTTTGGCAAGCCCCTCCCCCCTTTTTAAGATTTTATCCCTTTATTTGAGAGAGAGAGAGACAGAATAAGCAGGGCTAGTGGCAGGAGCATAGGGAGAAGCAGGATCCCCGCAGGGAGCCCCACTTGGGACTCCATCCCAGGACCCTGGGATCATGACCTGAGCCGAAGTCAGACGCTTAACCCACTGAGCCACCCAGGCGCCCCTGGAAAGCCCTTAAGATGCGGGCTGCTTGCCAGGGAAATCAACCATGTGATTATAGGAATGGAACATTCAGTACCTTCCCCAAACCTCCAGAGAGGGAAGAGGGCCTGGAGGTTGAGTCAATGGTCAATGGCCAGTGATTTAATCAACTGTGACTACATAATGAAGCCTCCACAAAGACCCAAAAGGACAAGGTTCTAAGAGCTTCTGGGCTGATAAACACAAGGAGGTGCTGGGTGAGTGGCACCCTGGAGGCCATGGGAGCTCTGAGCCCCTTCCCCGTGCCTTGCCCTGTGCGTCTCTTCCATCTGTCTTTTCCTAAGTTATAGCTTTTTATAATAAACTGGGGGTCTAATAGGTAAAATGTTTCTCTGATTTCTGTGAGCTGCTTCAGCAAATTAATCGAACCCAGAAAAGGGGCGTTGGAACCTGCAATCGACAGCTGGTCTGTCAGATGCGCAGGTGACACCTGGGTTTATGATTAGCATCTAGAGTTGGCAGGGGAGGGGGCGCGTCTTGTAGGACTCCATCCTCAGCCTGTGGAATCTGTTGCTATCTCAAGGAGGTTAGAGTCAGAATTAAGTGAAAGTGAGTTACATTGCAGGATACCCAGCTAGTGTCAGACAGTTTCTCCTTGTTTGTTAGTGTGGGGACCCCACGCCCCGGGCACACACACTTTGGATTTGGTGCAACCCTTGATCTCAGGATGGTAAATTCTAGTCCCATGTTGGCGATAGAGATTAATTAAATAAATTAAACTTTAAAAAATTTTTAGAAATTGTAAATTTTGACTGTGGTAATGATTGCACATAGCTGTAAATATACCAAAAACCACTAAACCGTACATTTCATTTTTTTTTAAGATTTTATTCATTGACAGAGAGAGAGAGAGAGATCACAAGTAGGCAGAAAGGCAGGCAGAGAGAGAGGGAAGCAGGCTCCCGGCTGAGCAGAGAGCCCGATGTGGGGCTCGATCCCAGGACCCTGAGATCACGACCTGAGCCGAAGGCAGAGGCTTTAACTCACTGAGCCACCCAGGCGCCCCTCATTTTTTAAAAGATTTATTTTTTTATTTTAGAGAGAGAGAGAGCACACACATGAGTTGCAGGGGTGTGGCAGAGGGAGAGGGAGAGAGACTCTCAAGCAATCTTTCCACTGAGCACGGAGCCAGAGGCTGGGCTCAATCTCATGACCCTGAGATCGTAACGCTGATCATGGGATCATGACCTGAGCTGAAATCAGTAGTCAGATGCTCAACTGACTGAGCCACCAAGGGGCCTCTACACTTTCTAGTGTATTTTTTATTTTTTTAAACTGAAGTACAGGGGGCCTGGGTGGCTCAGTGGGTTAAAGCCTCTGCCTTCGGCTCAGTTCATGATCCCAGGGTCCCGGGATGGAGCCCCATATTGGACTCTCTGCCCGGCAGGGAGCCTGCTTCCCTTCCTCTCTCTCTGCCTGCCTCTCTGCCTACTTGTGATCTCTGTCTGTCAAATAAATAAAATAAAATCTTTAAATAAATAAGTAAAAATAAACTGAAGTACAATTGACATACAATATTAGATTTAAGTGTACAACATAGTAATTTCACAATTATATACATTACAAAATGAGAAGTGATCATAAGAACTGTAGTTATCATTTGTTGACCATGTGAAATTATTATAATATTACTGATTGTATTCCCTGTGCTGTATTTTTCATCCCTCTGATTTATTTATTTTATAACTGAAAGTCTGTACCTCTTTTATTTTTTTTTAAATTCGGCTCCATGCCCAATGTGGGGCTAACTCACAGCCCGGAGATGAAGAGTCACGTGCTCTACCGACTGAGCCAGCCAGGCGCCCCAAAAGTTTGTACCTCTTAATCTTCTTCACCTATTTCCTCTGTCCCTCCATCCCTTCACCTCTGGTAACCACCATTTTTGTTATCTGTGTTTATGAGTCTGTTTCTGATTTATTTGTTCTTTTGTTTTTTTAAAAAAGATTTTATTTATTTATTTGAGAGAGGCGAGAGAGCATGAGCAGGGGGAGTGGGAGAAGGAGAAGCAGACTCCCCACCAGGCAGGGACCCCGATGCAGGGCTCGAGCCTAGGACCCTGGGATCATGATCCAAGCCAAAGGCAGACGCTCAACTGACTGAGCCACCCAGGCGCCCCTGTTCTTTTGTTTTCCAGATTCCACATATAAGTGAAATCCTATGGTATTTGTCTTTCTCGGACTTACTTCACGTGGCATAATACCCTCTAGGTCCATCCACGGTGTTATGAATGGCAAGATTTCATTCTTTTTCATGGCTATGATTCCATTGCATATATATACCACAATCTCTTCTACTGATGGACACTTAAGTTGCTTCCATATCTTGGCTATTATAAATAATACTGCAATAAATATAGGTGTGCATAGATCTTTTTGAATTAGTGTTTTCAATATCTTTGGGTAAATTACGAGCAGTAGGATTCCTGGATCATATGATATTTGTGTTATTAATGTTTTGAGGAAACCTCCATGCTGTTTTCCACAGCAGCTGCACCAGTTTGCATTCCCACCAACAGCGCACAAGGCTTCCCTTTCCTCCACATCCTCAACACCTGTGACTTCTTGCCTTTTTGATCCTATCCACTCCGACTGGTGGAAGGTGATATCTCTTTGCGGTTTTGATTTGCATTTCCCTGATGCCAAGTGATGTTGAGTTGGCCATCTGGATGCCTTCTTTGGAAAAATGCCTATTCAGGTCCATTGGCAATTTTTAAATCAGATTATTTGGTTTTTTGTTTTGTTTTGTCTCTTAGTGTTGAGTTGCAGGAGTTCTTTATATATTTTGGATATGAACGCCTTATCAGCTGTATCATTTGCAAATATGTTCTCACATTCAGTAGGTTGCCTTTTTGTTTTCTTGATGGTTTCCTTCACTGTGTAAAAGCTTACTCTGCTGTAGTTGCAATCATTTATGTTTGCTTTTGTTTCCCTTGTCTGAGGAGACAGATCTAGAAAAATGTTGCTAAGGCTGATGTCTAAGAGATTACTGCTGTTTTTATTAAAGATGTATTTATTTATTTATTTGAGAGAGAGGGATAGAATGGGAGAGTAGGGGCAGAGGGAGAGGGAGAGAATCTTTTTTTTTAAACATTTTATTTATTTATTTATTTATTTATTTATTTATTTATTTGATAGAGAGAGAGAGAGCACACATGCATGGACTGGGGAGGGGCAGAAGGAGAGGGAGAGAGAGAATCCCAAGCAGGCTCTACAGCCAGCACAGAGCCCAACACGGGGCTTGATCTCCTAACCCTGAGATCGTGACCTGAGCCAAAATCAACAGTCAGAATGCTTAACCCACTGGGCCACCCAGGTGCCCCTTTACTTCTTCTTTACCGATTTCAACGCCTTTTATGTCTGATTGCTGTGGCTAGCATGTCCAGTGCTACTAGTCTTCTCCTGATCTTAGGGGAAAAGCTTTCAGCTTTTCACCATTGAACATGATGTTAGTTGTAGGTTTGTCGTGTATGTCCTTTATCATGCTGAGGTATGTATGTTTCCTGTAAATTCACTTTGTCAAGAGTTTTTATCATGAATAGATGCTGAATTTTGTCAAATGCTCTTTCTGCATCTACTGAGATGATCTTATGATTTTTGTCCTTCATTTTGCCAATTTGCTCTATCATGTGGATTGATTTGGAGATATTGAATGAATGATCCCTTGCACCCCTGGAATAAACTTCACTTGACCATGGTGAATAGTTTTTTAATGTATTGTTAAATTCAGTTTGCTAATATTTGTGGAGGATTTTTGTATCTATGTACATCAGGGATATTTGCCTATAATTTTTTGTTTGTTTGTTTGATTTTGGTTTTTGGGTAATGCTGGCTTCATAGAATGAATTTGGAAGCTTTCCTTCCTCTTCTCTTTTTTGGAAGAGTTTGAGAAGGATAGCTATTAACTCTTGTTTACATGTTTGGTAGAATTCACCAGTGAAGCCAGTTGGTACTGGACTTTCATTTGCTGGAAGGTTTTTGATTACCAGTCGAATTTTGTTACTACTAATTGGTCTGTTTGGATTTTTTTATTTCTTCCTGATTCAGTCTCAGAAGACTGTTTGTTTCTAGGAATTTATCCATTTCTTCCTGGTTGTCCAACTTATTGGCCTATAATTTTCCTAGTAGCGTCCCATAATTTTTTGTATTTCCTTGGTGTCAGTTGTAGCTTCTCTTTCATTTCTGATTTTATTTATTAGAGCCCTCCCTCCTTTTTTTCCCTCTATGAGTCTGGCTAAAGGATTACCAATTCTGTTTATCTTTTCAAAGAACCAGCTCTTGGTTTTACTGAACTTTTCTACTGTGTTTTGTTTTTTTGTCTCTATTTTATCTATTTCCATTCTCATTATTGTCTTCCTCCTACCAACTTTGGGCTTTGTCTTTTTCTAGTTCCTTTGGGTGTAAGGTTAGATAGTTTATTTAAGACTTTTGTTTGTTTGTTTCTTGAGGTAGGCTTATATTGCTATAAACTTCCCTCTTAGGACTGCTCTTCCTATGTCCCTAAGATTTTGAACTGCTGTGTTTCCATTTTCTTTTCTTTTTTTTTTTTAAAGATTTTATTTATTTATTTGACAGAGAGAAATCACAAGTAAGCAGAGAGGCAGGCAGAGAGAGGAGGAAGCAGGCTCCCCGCTGAGCAGAAAGCCCGATGTGGGGCTTGAACCCAGGACCTGGGATCATGACCTGAGCCGAAGGCAGCGGCCCAACCCACTGAGCCACCCAGGCGCCCCTGTGTTTCCATTTTCATTTGCCTCCAGATATGGTTTGATTTCCTCTTTGATTTCTTTGTTGACTCATTAATTGTTTAGTAGCATGTTGTTTAGCCTCAACACATTTGTGTTTTTTCCTGTTTTATTTTCTTATAACTGATTTCTAGTTTCAAACTGTGTGGTTGGAAAAAAATGCTTGCTATGATTTCAATCTTAAATTTATTGAGACTTCTTTTGTGACTTACCATGGGCTCTATCCTGTAGAATGCTCCATGTGTACTTGAAAAGAACATGTATTCTGCTGTTTTGGGATGGTACGTTCTGTATGTGTATGTTAAGCCCATCTGGTCTAATGTGTTATTCAAAGCCATTTTTTCCTTACTGATTTTCTGTCTGGATGATCTACCTACTGATGTACATGGGGTGTTAAAGTTCCCTACTGTTATTATATTACTGTCACTTTCTCCCTTTATATCTGTCAATATTTCCTTTATATATTTAGGTGCTCCATTATTGGGTGTGTATATATATATATATATATATATATATAATTTTTAAGATTTTATTTATTTGTTTGAAATACAGAGAGATCACAAGTAGGCACAGAGGCAGGCAGAGAGAGAGGGGAAGCCGGCTCCCTGCTGAGCAGAGAGCCTGATGTGGGGCTCAATCCCAGGACCCCGAAATCATGACCTGAGCCGAAGACAGAGGATCCACAGACTGAGCCACCCAGGCGCCCCTGGGTGCATATATATTTAAAATTGTTATATACTCTTGTTGGATCGATCTCTTTATCATAATGTAATGTTCTTCTTTGTCTCTTATTACATTAGTTCTTTTTTTTAAAGATTTTATTTATTTATTTGACAGAGATCACAAGTAGGCAGAGAGGCAGGCAGAGAGAGAGGGGGAAGCAGGCTCCCTGCTGAGCAGAGAGCCTGATGCGGGGCTCCATCCCAGGACCCTGAGATAATGACCTGAAGGCAGAGGCTTAACCCACTGAGCCACCCAGGCGCCCCATCTTATTGCACTATTTCTTTTAAGGTCTGTTTTGTTTGATGTAAGTACTGCTACCCCAGCTTTTTTTTTTTTTTTGCTTCTATTTATATGGAGTATATTTTCCATTCATTCACTTTTTGTCTGTATGTGTCTTTAAGTCTGATGTGAGTTTCTTGTAGGCAACATATAGATGGGTTTTTTAAAAAAAAAATTCGTTCAGTCACCCTAGTCTTTCTTTTTCTTTTTTTTTTTTTTTAATTTGACAGATAGAGATCACAAGTAGTCAGAGAGGCAGGCAGAGAGAGAGGAGGAAGCAGGCTCCGTGCCAAGTAGAGAGCCTGATGCGGGGCTGGATCCCAGGACCCTGGGATCAGGACCCGAGCCAAAGGCAGAGGCTTTAACCCACTGAGCCACCCAGGTGCCCCCACCCTAGTCTTTCGATTGGAGCATTTAGACCATTTACTTTGAAAGCAATTATTGATGCATAAGCACTTACTTCCAATTTTGTTCATTGTTTTCTGGTTGTTTTATGGTTTTCTGTACCTTTTTTCTTCTCTTGCTCACTTCCCTTGTTAGTTGATGATTTTCTTAGTGTTATCCCTGGATTTCTTTATCTTTATTTTTTTGTGTATCTATCACAGATTTTCGGTTTGTGGTTACCATGAGGTTCATACCTCACATCCTAATATATGACAGTCTGTATTAAGTTGATGGTCACTTAAGTTCAAACACATTCTAGAAGCACTACGTTTTTACTCCTCCTTCTCCACATTTTACGTAATCTTTTTGTGAATCCCTGAATTAATTTTTTAGATGTAATTAACTTTATTACTTTTGTCTTTTAATATTCATACGAGCTTTATAAGTGGCTGATCTATACTACCTTTACTACATGTTTGCTTTTACCAGTGAAGTTTTTTTCATAATTTTCTTACTTCTAGTTATGTCCTTTTCTTTTCTGCTTAAAGACCCTTTAACAGTTCTTGGAAGGCTGGTTTGGTGGTGAGGAGCTCCTTTAACTTTTTTTTTTAAGATTATTTATTTATTTATTTTATTTTATTTATTTTTTTTTTAATTTTTTTTTAAGATTTTATTTATTTATCAGAGAGAGAGAGAGAGGGAGAGAGCGAGCACAGGCAGACAGAATGGCAGGCAGAGGGAGAAGCAGGCTCCCCGCAGAGCAAGGAGCCCGATGTGGGACTCGATCCCAGGACACCGGGATCATGACCTGAGCTGAAGGCAGCCGCTTAACCAACTGAGCCACCCAGGCTTCCCTATTTATTTATTTTAGAATGAGAGAGGGAGAGAGAGCTGGGGGGATGGTAGAAAGGTGGAAGAAGGAGGGGAAAGAATCTCAAGCGGACTCCTTGATGAGCACTGAGCCTGATGAGGGGCTTGATCTCACCACCCTGAGATCATGACATGAGCTAAAACCAAGAGTCCGCACACCAAACGGATTCAGCCACCCAGGCACACCATTAACTTTTATTTGTCTCAGAAACTCCATCTCTCCTTTAACTCTGAATGATAACCTTGCCGGGTAGAGTATTCTTCATTGTAAGTTTCTCCTTTCAGTGCTTAGAATATATCATGCCACTTTCTTCCGGCCTGCTAAGTTTCTGCTGAAAGATTAGCTGATCGCCTTATATGCTTTCCCTTGTTGTGTACTTGCTCCGTTCAGCACATGGAGTTACTGAACAAATAAGGAAAGAAAAGTATCCCCTCTTATTTATCCCTGTATCCTAGTACCCAGTACAGAAATATGAGTGTTCATTTCGTATATGCTTTTGGTCGATCCATTTCATATCTGACACTTGTCTCAACCTCAAGGACAGAGAGACACCTGTAGGACTGACGTCTGTTCCCAGAGCAACCTGTGCACACTTGGCTTTCAGCTCCCATCGCCCAGCCAAGTTGTTGCGTGTAGTGTTTGGGAGAGTCAGGTTCACGACAGTGAGAAGTGGCAGCCTTCAGAAAGGAAAAAAGGAGAAGGAGGATGTCTGTCAATAGAAAGCTGACGGAGAGGGGGCACCTGGCTGGCTCAGGCGGAGGAGTGTGTGTTGACTCTTGATCTCAGGATTGTGAGTTCATGCCATGCGGTGGGTGTAGAGATTACTAAAACAAACAAACTTTAGAAGAAAGTTGACAGAGGAACTAAAAGATCTGAGGCAACAAGGATCCTGGGCTTAGAGGTAAGTTGTCTTCCAAGCCTTAGAGGCCCTGAAGCACCTCTGTGAGCTCCACATTGAGAGCCCTGGGTAATTACAACCAGGGCAAAGTATTCAGTGTTCAGCTGAAGAAGGCAAGAAGTTCACGGTGCGTCCTGAATATGTAACAGCCTAGGGAATACCCAGCTGGCTCAGTTGGGACGGCATGTGATTCTCAATCTTGGGGTCTTGAGTTCAAGCCCCATGCTGGGCATGGAGCTTACTTAAACCAAACCAAACCAAACCAAACCAAACCGCTCTTCTGAATATGTAACAGTCTGAAAGCTTTAGCTCATAAGGGGCTGATGCACCCCAAGGTGTGATGGTCTTTTTGATGCGTCAGCTTAGCTAGGGTATGGTCCCCATTTATTCAAGCACTAATCTAGGTGTTGCAGTTGGAGTATTTTGCAGATATAATTAAATCTATATAGTTCACTTTAAGTAAGGGAGGTTATCCTAGATAACCTGGGTGGACCTGATTCAATCAGTTGAAAAGCTTTAAGAGCAGGGTTGGGGGCCCTGGGTGGCAAGCAGTGCGTTAAGTGTCTGCCTTTGGCTTAGGTCATGATCTCAGGGTCCTGGGATCGAGCCCCGAATCGGGCTCCCTGCTCAGCAGGAAGCCTGCTTCTCCCTCTGCCACCACCTGCTTGTGCTCTCCCTCTCGCTCTCTCTCTCTCTCTGACAAATAAAATCTTCAAAAAAAAAAAAAAAAGCAGGGTTGAAGCTCCCCTGAGAAAAGAAATTCTGGGGCACCTGGATGGCTCAGTCGGTTAAGCATCTGCTTTCAGTGGCCTTCAGCTCAGGTCATGATCCCAGGGTCCCGGGATTGAGCCCCACATTGAGCCCCGCATCGGGATCCTTGCTCAGCCGGGAGCCTGCTTCTCCCTCTCCCTCTGCTGCTACCCCTGCTTGTGCACCGCTCTCTCTGTCTGTCAAATAAATAAATAAAATCTTTTTTTTTTTTAATGATTTTATTTATTTATTTAACAGAGAGAGAGAGTTCACAAGGAGGCAGAGAGACAGGCAGGGGGGCGTGGAAGCAGGCTTTCTGCTGAGCAGAGAGCCTGATGTGGGGTTTGATCCCAGGCCCCTCAGATCATGACCTGAGCCAAAGCCAGAGGCTTAACCCACTGAGCCACCCAGGCGCTCCGAAATAAATAAAACCTTGAAAAAGAAAAGAAAATTCTGCCTGGGGACAATGGCTTCAGCCTGTGTACAGCCCATGCCTGTGAGGTCCGCTATGCCCTTCTGACAACCTGCCCTGTGAATTCCCAATTTGCCTAGTCAGACCTCACCATCACAGAAGTGCGTTCCTTACAATAAATCTCTTAGTATGTATTTCCTGCTGGTTCTGCATCTCTGGTTGAGCACTGACTGGTAGGAAAAACAACTATGTTACTTCAAGATGACAGGTTTGTGGTCGGATTAAAGTTTATTCAGATGGAAGATACCTACCACCCAGATTGTGGTTTCTAATACCATTCTCCAATAAAAGAAACCAAGGTTCCTTGTTTCCCTGGAGAAAAGGCTGATTCTAGGGCTGGGAGGTACTGGATTAAAGCACAAAGTATAAAAGAAATATTCATGTCCATTTTGATATAAAGAAATGAATGAATGAATAGGAAAGAAGAGACAAATCTCACATGCAGAATTAATTCCAAATAATTGTGACTTCCTTCAAAGAGCTGCAAAGGGGAGAAGGTGACTTTACAGTGGAGAAGCCTGACCAACACTATTTCACTCATGTGATCAAGGTCAATATCAAGGGTGATAAATCATATTGATAGTATGTACCCTTAACATGATCTGACAAGAATGGCGCTTTATCTCTGTGATCTTCCTCAAAATTTATAACCTCAGTCTAAACATAAGAAAAACATCAAATAATCCAATAGGATAGCGTCCTCCTAAATATTTGACCAGTACTCCTCAAAACTGTCAAGGTCATCGAAAAGGAAAGTCCCAGACACTATCACAGCTAAGAGGAGCCTAAGAGTACATAAAAACTATATGCAGGGTGGATGGGATCCTGGAACAGAAAAACGATATTGGGTAAAAATTAAGAAAATCTAAATAAACTATGAACTTAGCTCTGTATTATCTTCTCAATTTTTTGGCAAATCTCAAACTGTTCTTTAGGAATTCTATTAAGAAACTGGCTGGGGGTGGTGGCGGGGGTGGAGGGTGGTGCTGGCTGGCTCAGTTAGGAGAGCACGTGACTCTTGATCTTGAAGTTGTAAGTTCAAGCCCTGTGTTGGGTATATAGAGATTACTTTAAAAATAAAATAAAATCTTTTTTTTTTTTTTTAAGAAACTAGGTCAGGAAAAAAATCAGATGAACAAATACTTGAGACAAAATCAGGAATCATTCTGCTATTTCCATTTTTACTTTAGTTTTTGTAAAGACTTATTTATTTGAGAGAGAGAGAGTGTGAGAGAGCACAAGCCAGGGGAGGGGCAGAGGAAGAGGGAGAGAGAGAAACCCAAGCAGACTCCCTGCTGAGTGAAGAACCCAACACAAGACTCGACCTCGTGACCCTGAGACCATGACCTGAGCTAAAATCAAGAGTTGATGATCAATTGACTAAGGCACCCAGGTGCCCCACTTTTTTTTTTTACTTTAATTTAAAAGCAAATCTTGATGATTTCAGTGACTGGTAATTTGTTGACCCTCCATTGATTATCAGAGGGTTCTGATTATCAGGGTTCTGATAGGATTATCACTAGAAGCTAGTGATTATCCTAGCTTCTAGTCAGTGGGAAAAAAGTGGCTTTTCTATTCCCAGAGACATTAGCAGATAGCTCCCCCTCCCCCCGCCCAGAGATAACCTCACCTGGGTGGGGCACCCTGCTCAGTGGAGTCTGCTTCTCCTTCTACCCTTCCCTTCACTTGTGCTCTCTCTCTCTCTCAAATAAATAAAGAAAAAAATCTTAAAAAATACAAAAGAATGAAATCTTAGGGCGTCTCGGTGGCACAGTCGGTTAAGCATCCCACTCTTGATTTCGGCTCAGGTCATGATCTCAGGGTTATGAGATCCAGCCCAGTGTTGGGCTCCATGCTAGGCATGGAGCCTGCTTGGGATTCTCTCTCTCCCATTCCCTCTACCCCTCCCTACTTCCTCTCTAGAAACAAAAAAAAAAAAAAAAAAAAAAAAAAAAAAAGAAGTTCATCCTGGTGGCTCAGTTGGTTAAATGTCTGACTTCAGTTCAGGTCATGATCTCGGGGTCCTGGGATCAAGCCCTGTTGCAGGCTCCTGCTCACTGGGGAGCCTACTTGTCTCTCTCCCTCTACCTCTCCCACCACCACTCGTGCTCTTTCTCTCCCTCAAATAAATAAATAAAGTATTTTTAAACAAAGAATGAAATCTTGCCATTTGCAACAATGTAAATGGAGATAGTGTGGATTGTGCTAAGCAAAAGAAGTCAGAGAAAGACAAATACCATATGATTTCACTCAATATGTGGAATTTAGGAACAAAACAGATGAACGTGTGGGAAGGAGAAAAAAGGAGAAGGAGAGAGCGGGAGGCAAACCATAAGAGACTCTTAACCATAGAGAACAAACTGAGGGTTGATAGCGGGAGATGGGTGGGAGATGGGCTAAAAGAGGATGGGTATTAAGGTGGGCACTTGTTATGATGAGCCCTGGGTGTTGTATGTAAGTGATGAATCACTGAATTCTACTCCAAAACCCAATATTGCACTGTTAACTACCTAGAACTTAAATAAAAATTTTGAAGGAAAAAAAAATAGTACAGACTTTTTAAAAAGTATACCATTTTTTAAAGATACATGTACCCTTAGTTCCCTTCACCTGTTTCACCCATCCCCCCCCACCCAAGAGTCTGGACTCTTAATCCTTGGCTCTCTTCCTCTGTAAGACAAATCCCCTGTCCTGGGCTGACCCATCCCTTTCTGACCCTCAGGAGCTTTGATCTATTGACTATTCCTGTTGACTCCTGGGTCTTCCTACTTTTCCTCTCCTGTGTTCTTCCCATCATTATGCAAACAAGCTATCACTCCTATGTCAAAACAAAAACCCTCTCCTAACCCACAGCTTCCTCCAGTTCTTTTTACTTGCATACCCACAACCCAACTCTCTCCTGGACATCTTCACCGAAAGTCCTAGAGCCATCACAAACGAAATATATGCCAAACTGAACCATTGATCCCTCCAATCTTCCACCAAAAAAAAATCTATTCTCATGGTCTTTCCCTCTCAGTGAATGACAACACCATCCAATCCACCCTTTTGTTCAAACCAGAAACTTGGGCATTCTTGCCACCACCTTCTTCTTCCTCCCTTGCACTCAATCACAAGTCTTGCTGCTTCTACTGAATCTCTCTTACCGTCGATTTCACTCCGTCTCCACTGCCTCTGCCTTAGCACTGCCAACCATCATTTCTCACCCAGACTACAAACCACAGCCTCTTACCAGTCCACTCCCAGACTACCCTGCCCCACTTCTGACCAGTCTGATCTCAGCAGTCCACACAGGAACCCCGATGATTCCTTAAACCCACACCAGATAGAATATTGTCAAAACCATCGATGTTTTTCTGGGCCCCAGGAGAGAATCCAAACTCCCTCTCTCAAGACTTACAGGCTTCCCCAGACCTGATCCTGCCTCCTCCCCATCACTACTCCTATCAGGCACTCTCTTCTGCCACCAAGAATATATCCCGTCTGCACTTCTGCCACACACAGTAACTCTCAGTTCCCTAAAGTCTCCCAGCTTCCTCGTGACTGGCCTTTTCACAGTCTCCTTCTTCTGCAGAGGATATGAACATGCCACGCTCCATCCCCCAGACCTAACTCCTCTTCAGCCTTCAGAGCCCAGCTCGCTCTTCCTCAGCCCCTCCCCTGCTCAGGACAGGTACGCAAGGGCATGATGCCTTCCCCCCGACAGTGTCCAGCATTCAGTCTGTAACAGGTGTTTCTGGAATGAACAAGTGGGAGGTGGAGGCAGTTGACCTTGAATTTAGATCCACGGTCCTTCTGATTAAACTAATAATCACTGTTTTGTAGTTCATTTGCTTTCCGTTCCCATGGCTTTCTCCCTTTGGTGAGCCCTGTGCAAACACTTTTTCTAATGAATACTATATCAGATGTACATTTAGAGTTACAAATGTGGCGCTAGAAGTTCATGACTTTAGAACCAATTTCCTCATTTCAAGTGGGAGGAAACTGAAGTCCCAAAAGCTGAAGTGGTTGTGAGGGGCAGGCCCATTGTAGCTATAAAACTGGGACTAGACCTCGGATTTCTTTTTTTTTTTCTTTTTAAGTTTATTTATTTAAGTAATCCCTACACCCAATGTGGGCTCATGACCCCAGTATCAAGAGTCACATGCTCTTCTGACTGAGCCAGCCAGGTGCCCCCAGACCTAAGATTTCCTGATTCTTGTACTCTATCCCGTCTTACACCATGCTGTGATGGATTAAAGGTGATCGTGAGTTCCCAGTGGTGAGTTTTATATCCCCTTCCCTTGAATCCAGGTGGGTTCTGTAACTGCTCAGACCAATAAAATATGGCAAGAGATATACTGGGCAGAGCCCAAATTGAAAATGTAGGATCCCTTCCAAACATAAATTAAGAATTTCAAGATGGTGGGCTCCTAGCTGGCTCAGTTGGAAGAGCATGGGACTCTTGACCTTAGGAGCACGAGTTCAAGCCCCACACTGGGTGTAGGGATTACTAAAAATAAATAAATAAACTTTGGAAAAATAGAATAATTTAAGAAAAGAATTTCAAGATGGCAAAAGCAGGGCTTCAAACTCAGTGTGGAGCCCTGTGTGGCTACACAGTCTGTGTACCCATGAACATGTTCCTGCTGCCACTTTCAGGGCTCCAGTCAGAAGAGATTGCCAGCAGCTTCCAGTTCCTGTTTCTTGGAATATTCAGTCAAACCAGGTGCCACGTAAGCCATCAACAATCCTGAGATCACCATGTTGTGAGAAGCCCAAGCTATATGGAGGGGCCCTGGAGGATGAGATGACGTGTGGAGGGAAACAGACCAAGGAGTGCCAAGGCGCTCAGCATGTGAGTGTAGGGACTCAGAACGATCACCCCACAATGTTCCACTTTTGCAAACAGATTTTTTTATTTTATTATTTTTTTATTTATTTATTTTTAAAGATTTTATTTATTTATTTGACAGACAGAGATTACAAGCAGGCAGAGAGACAGTCAGAGAGAGGAGGAAGCAGGCTCCCCACTGAGCAGAGAGCCCGATGCGGGGCTCGATCCCAGGACCCTGGGATCATGACCTGAGCTGAAGGCAGAGGCTTCAGCCCACTGAGCCACCCAGGAGCCCTGCACACAGATTATTTTGAGCTGAAGATAATCAAGGCCCAAAAAACTCAGGAAGAAACTCGGACCTTCCCCCCAACTGCCTAAAAGAATTTGGATGAGAGGCCCCTGGGTGGCTCAGTGGGTTAAAGCCTCTGCCTTCAGCTCAGGTCATGATCCCAGGGTCCTGGGATCAAGCCCCACATCGGGCTAGCTGCTCAGTGGGGAGCCTGCTTCTCTCTCTCTCTGCCTGCCTCTCTGCCTACTTGTGATCTCTCTCTGTCAAATAAATAAATAATAAAAAATCTTAAAAAAAAAAAAGAATTTGAATGAAGAACCTGCCCCAGAAAGAGAGCGAACACCATAGATAACTACAGTGTAATATGAACTAAGTATGGTAGACAAGGAGGCACCTAGCGAGGCCTGTTTTATCCAAGTTCTGTGTCCCCTTGTTTCTGGGTGGCCTAGCAAATACTTGTTTACCAGACATTAACTCCTTTCTATCTTCTTGTGAGTTGCTTCCTTTCCCTTTGAAGTCCCAGGCCCCTACCCTCTTCTCCTTAGTTCAGGAATGATATATATACCTTGTTTTGTTTTGTTTTTTAAAGATTTTATTTATTTATTTATTTTGACAGAGAGAGAGAGAGAGAGAGAGCACAGCAGGAGGAGCAGCAGGCAGAGGGAGAGGGAGAAGCAGGCTCCCCACTGAGCAGGACCCTGGGATCATGACCTGAGCCGAAGGCAGTCCCTTAACAACTGAGCCACCCAGGCGCCCCATACCTCATTTTACCTGTCTTTGGAATCACTCACATTTATGTGGATTCCCCATAATACATAATTAAGTTGGATTTTTCCTTGTCAATCTGTCTCATATCAAGACAATTCTTAGTCCAGCCAGAAGAACTTTGAATGGTAGAGGAGATTTTTCCTTCTCAACGTAAGTGAGGAAGCCATCCTGGGAGTGGATCCCCCAGTCCCTGTTCTCCCCAACATCCAGCCAAGGCCCTGTACAAGTTCCTGACCCACAAAATGATGATGGAAACAAAATGTTTTAGGCCACTAAGTTTTGGGATAGTTTGTTACCCAGTGATAGATAATGAAAAAATGTAACGTCTCTAGTGTTCTTTGAAACGTCAGTGAAAAGCTTTTAAAGCAGAAAGCTTTTATTTGTATAAAATCCTACCATTCTGGGATCCCCAAATTACATACAAAATATATGGTTATATGCATATTATAAACATAGGAATGTCACTTTGGTGATTAAAGATAAAAAAATGTAAACGTGGAGGGGCGCCTGGGTGGCTCAGAGGGTTAAGCCGCTGCCTTCGGCTCAGGTCATGATCTCAGGGTCCTGGGATCGAGCCCCGCATCGGGCTCTCTGCTCAGTGGAGAACCTGCTTCCTCCTCTCTCTCTGCCTGCCTCTCTGCCTGCTTGTGATCTCTCTCTGTCAAATAAATAAATAAATAAAAATTTAAAAAAATCTTTAAAAAAAATGTAAACGTGGAAAAAAGGATAAAAAAATGTATCTCACACTAGGGACATACAATGTTTTGGCACCAGCCTTAACCAGACCTTTGAATTTAAAATATGTGAGTTCAGGGGCACCTGGGTGTCTCAGTGGTTTAAAGCCTTTGCCTTCGGCTCGGGTCATGATCCCGGGGTCCTGGGATCGAGCTCCGCATCGGGCTCTCTGCTCAGCAGGGAGCCTGCTTCCTCCTCTCTCTCTCTCTCTGCCTGCCTCTCTGCCTACTTGTGTTCTCTGTCTGTCAAATAAATAAAATCTTTAAAAAATAAAATAAAATATGTGAGTTCAGAATACTTCCCTTGTCCCCTGGGAATGCTTCTCTGTCACTGACTTACAACACTGTATGATAATTAACTGTCTGCATGTCTATTTCCCTGACTAGATCAATGTTTTTCAAATTGTGGATGCAACCTATTAATGGGTTATGAAACATATTTTTAAATGAAATAGAGTAAAATAAAAATATGAGTATGTGTTGCACACAAGTATTAAATCAAGAAACTTGCAGGGGTGTGTGTGTGTGTGTGTGTGTGTCTGCTGGACTAAACTGGGATCCCAGTACAGTGTCTATGCCGGGCCTATTCTCCACTGTGTCCCCAGCAGGCAGCATACTGCTTGACAGGTGTAGATGTTCTATAAATATTTGTTACATGAGTGAATGGTATTCTTGACATTTCCTATTTGGAGATGAACATCCTCATCTTCTTGGGACCCTTTACTGTTTCCTAATAATGCTGGGCTCCAGACTTCCACTCCTTTCATAAATTAGGGAGTCTTATAGCAGCTTATTTATTATTCATTCACTTTCAGTTTTTAGTTTTCAGTTTGCTCCTAAGAATCTGCAGCAGTGTGAGCTTTCTGTTAACTGCCTACAAAGATGGAAAGTGTCTGTCCCCTCCCCAAGGCAGTCAAAAAATAAAGAAGGATGGGGTGCCTGGGTGGCTTAGTGGGTTGGGCCTCTGCCTTTGGCTCAGGTCATGATCCCAGGGTCCTGGGATCAAGCCCCGCATCGGCTCTGTGCTCCGCGAGCAGCCTGCTTCCCCCTCCTCTCTCTCTGCCTGCCTCTCTGCCTACTTGTGATCTCTCTCTGTGTCAAATAAATAAATAAAATCTTTTTTTTAAAGATTTTTATTTATTTGACAGATAGAAATCACAAGTATGCAGAGAGGCAGGAAGAGAGAGGAGGAAGCAGGCTCCCTGCTGAGCAGAGAGCCCGATGTGGGGCTCGATCCCAGGACCCCGAGATCATGACCTGAGCCGAAGGCAGAGGCTTAACCCACTGAGCCACCCAGGTGCCCCATAAATAAATAAAATCTTAAAAAAAAAATAAAAATAAAGAAGGAAGCAAGGGAAGGGAGGGGAAGGGAGGAGAAGGGAAGGGAAAGGAAGAGGAAGGGAGGGGGGAGGGGAGGGAAAGGAAAGAAAGAAAAGGGAAAGGAAGGAAGAGAAGGAAGGGAAGGAAGAAAGAAAGAAAAGGGAAGGGAAGTGAAAGAAAGAAAGAAAAGGGAATGGAAGGGAAGGGAAGAAAAGGGAAGAGAAGAGAAAGAGAAAGAAGAAAAAATATTGGTTACAGATTTACTCTAAGAACTTAAAGATAAGCTGTTACCATTTCCTAAGTCCCAACAATAGACAGGTATTTTTGACACACCATAATTGTCACAGCAAGTCTGTAATGCAACATGATTAACCCCCATTTCACGTGTCCTCAGGGAGGCTAAGTAACTCCCCTAAGTCATCCAGCTGGCCAGTGAAAGGCAGATGATGTGAACCCAGACCTGCCCAGCTGCAAAGCTCCATGAGCTTTCTGTATTCTTCCGCTGCTCCCACACAATTAACCAAAACACTTACACAGAGGCTTCTACTAAGACCCGACACAGACAGCCTGCAAATAGTGCCTTTTCGGGATGCCTGGGTGGCTCAGTTGGTTAAGCAGCTGCCTTCGGCTCAGGTCATGATCCCAGTGTCCTAGGATCGAGTCCCGCATCGGGCTCCTTGCTCGTCAGGGAACCTGCTTCTCCCTCTGCCTCTGCCTGCCATTCTGTCTGCCTGTGCTCGCTCTCTCTCCCTCGCTCTCTCTGACAAATAAATAAATAAAATCTTTAAAAAAAAATAGTGCCTTTTCTCTGTCAGCCAATGGGGAAACAATCTTTGCGGACACAACCTTAAGGTAAGTGTTCATGGTGTAGACAGCGTCCGTGGACCTCAACAGCTTTTGGTGATTTGTAAACACACCAGGAACTCTCTTCCCCATCAGCACGCTTCCTTGAGCACCACACTTTAAAATGCATGCTTTTTTGTGAAGATGTTTTTTAAGTAATCTCTACATTCAACATGGGGCTTGAACTCACAACCCCCGAGATCAAGAGTCGCACGCTCTACTGACTGGGCCAGCTGGGTGCCCCTATTTCATTCTATTTTTAGACAAATGTTTTATTTTCAAATAGCCTTAGATTTACAGAGAAGTTGCAAGAATATTACAGAGAGTTTCTCTATGTCCTGCATGCAATTTCCCCTATGGTTACTGTGGTTTTTTTTTTAATTTTTTTATTTTTTTTTTATTTTAAGCTTTTCTTTTTTATTTTTTTTTATTTTATTTATTTTTTTTAAAGATTTTATTTATTTATTTGACAGAGAGAGATCACAAGCAGGCAGAGAGGCAGGCAGAGAGAGAGGAGGAAGCAGGCTCCCTGCTGAGCAGAGAGCCCGATGCGGGGCTCGATCCCAGGACCCTGAGATCATGACCTGAGCCGAAGGCAGCGGCTTAACCCACTGAGCCACCCAGGCGCCCCGTTACTGTGTTTTTTAAAATGTTTTCAGGGACGCCTGGGTGGCTCAGTTGGTTGGACGACTGCCTTCGGCTCAGGTCATGATCCTGGAGTCCCGGGATCGAGTCCCGCATCGGGCTCCCGGCTCCACAGGGAGTCTACTTCTCTCTGTGACCTTCTCCTCGCTCATGCTCTCTCTCACTGTCTCTCTCAAATAAATAAATAAAATCTTTAAAAAAAAAATAAAAATAAAATGTTTTCAAACAAGGGGCACCTGGGTGGCTCAGTCCATTAAGCATCTGCCTTCGGCTCAGGTCATGGTCCCGGGGGTCGTGGGACTGAGTCCTGTGTTGGGAACCTGCTTCTCCCTCTCCCTTTCCCTCTGCCCCTCCCCCACTCTGTTCATGCTCTCTCTCCCTCAAATAAATAAATAAAATCTTTTAAAACATGTTTTCAAGCACAACCACAATAATGAATTGACAGCAATCTAACAAGTCTCCTCTATCATGTGCTGTTTGGAACCCATCAAAATACATGTCTCAGGGGCGCCTGGGTGGCTCAGTTGGTTAAGAGTCTGCCTTCTGCTCAGGTCATGATCCCAGGGTCCTGGGATAGAGCCCCATGTCGGGCTCCACCGGGCTCCTTCTCCCTTTCCCTTCTCCCTTCTCCCTTTCCCCTGCTTGTGCACGCTCGCTCCCTCTATCAAATAAATAAATACAATCTTTAAAAAGAAAACAAAAACCAAACAAACAAACAAATATGTGTTTCAGAGGACTCAGATGCCAGGCTGTGGCATATAAGGCGGTCACGAGGGCTTCTTCCAGAATAAGCAGCTCCAGATAAGAATGCAGGACTCATCCCCGAGTCTCTGAAGAGAAGTAACATTTTATTCTAGCTTGAACTTCCAACTGGCCTTGTGGCCCAAACGAAGAATTTGGTCTAAGGTCAAAAGGGTATGTCTTCTTCAAATCCCACAGCGCATAAGCTTGTCTAATTTACTTCAGGAGTCCCTCTTGTTTACTTGACATGTCATCTTTCCCACATCTCGGTATTTGTGGGGACTTCTGAAAATACACAGAGCAAAGCAAACTTAAACAGAACTCACCATGAAGAACTGTAGAAAGCTCT
Source organism: Lutra lutra (assembly GCF_902655055.1). NCBI lineage: Eukaryota > Metazoa > Chordata > Mammalia > Carnivora > Mustelidae > Lutra > Lutra lutra. The sequence continues at coordinate 27,677,517 of NC_062296.1, read as the reverse complement.
GGGTGAAGAGAAGCAGCCAGAAGAGGACAGAGGCCCAGAGAAGGAAGATATTGCTGGAAGCAACACCAGGACTAGTGTACAGGAGTCTTGCTCCTAGCTTGGAGCTGAGGGATGCTCTTGGGGCAGGTCCCCTCTCTCCAGGCACCAGTCCACCCAACTGGGCAGTCGTGCTTCCCCAGGATGCAGTCCCCCATCCATAGTTGACTGATTCTTAACTGGGCCAGTCAGGCTCACCGTCTCGTGATCTCGCTGTTGGGATTCAGAGATTCCCAGAGAGACACAGTGGATGCCACATTTGGCTTTGTTCTAAGAGAAACGGGGGGAACGGTTCTGCCATGAGGGACAAGAGCAAAGTGGACGTTCAGAAAGAAGCTGAAAGAAAGGCCCCAGAGGGAGAACAGCCTGCCTGGCTTCTTAAAGGCTTACAACACCCTGGTTCTGGTTCTTCTCGAAGCCTGGCTGTCCCCTGCCCTTGGGTTCCACAAAACACCTTCAAAGGCTTGTGTTAAGGCCCCCACTACAAAAAAAAAAAAAGCTACATATGTGAATGGCTCCATTCGAACCCCGAAAGTTGTTTACTTTCCCTGTTCTTTAAAAAGAAATTTTTTTTCTGGTTATAAACACATGTTCCTCATAGAAATTTTAATTAGCTTCCTTCTCATTATAAAAATATTTTTGTTAGGTCTATACATCCTGAGAAATATAAAATGAAAATTAAATCATGCGTAATGAGATGCATACACGTATTCAACAAAAGATATGCACCAAGATGTTCGCAGCAGCTCTATAAAGGCCCCAAACTGGAAACTATCCAAATGCCTATCAAGAGGAAAATAGGGGAAATAAATTGTGGTTGTTTTTTTTTTCCACATGCTGGAACACTTGTGAAAACTGATAAAAGGAAACCTCATTTAAAATGGAGTCAGGAGGGGCGCCCGGCTGGCTCAGCCAGTTAAGACGCTGACTCTTGGTTCCGGCTCAGGCGTGATCTCCCCGTGGGGGGACTGAGCCCCAGGTTGAGCCCACCATGAGTTCTTTGCTCAGGATGGAGCCTGCTTCTGATTCTTCCTCCCTCTTCCCCCCTTTCCCCTCTGCCCTGCCCTTGCTCTCTCTCTCAAAATAAATACACAATTAAAAAAAAATAATCAGAATAGGGGTGCCTGGGTGGCTCAGTCGTTAAGCGTCTGCCTTCGAATAAATGAAACAAGATGGGATTGGGAGGGAGACAAACCATAAGTGACTCTTAATCTCACAAAACAAACTGAGGGTTGATGGGGGGAGGGGGGTTGGGAGAGGGGGGGTGGGGTTATGGATATTGGGGAGGGTATGTGCTATGGTGAGTGCTGTGAAGTGTGTAAACCTGGCGATTCGCAGACCTGTACCCCTGGGGATAAAAATATATGTTTATAAAAAATAAAATTTAAAAAAAAAAAAAAAAGCCTCTGCCTTCGGCCCAAGTCATGATCCAGGGGTGTGGGATCGAGCCCCCGCATGGGGCTGCCTGCTCAGCGGGGAGCCTGCTTTTCCCTCTCCCGCTCTGCCTGCTTGTGTTCTCTCTTTGGCTTTCTCTCTCTCTGTCAAATAAACAAATAAAATCTTTTAAAAAATAAATAAAATAAAAATAAAAATAATCAGAATAAAATGGAGTCAGGAGGCCAGAAAGGCGAGCTCCCATGCCCCACCATTCACGGTCAACTGCAGACCACAGCAGGAAGAAGCCCACACTTGACCCCCCCCAAAGAGGAGGAAGAATGATTTTCTCCTTGCCAAGCCAATGAGCCGCTGGCATAGTTCAGCCAATGAAAAACCACCACACTCTGAATTCCCAGTTTCCTCCAACGGACTTTTTCGTTTATAACAACAGCCTCTCCCAACTCTCTCCTTTCCTCTCCCAAAGAGCCTCCTTTGTTGGCTGCTTTTGCCTTGGTTTGCGTGTCCTGAAATGCAATAACCTGCTGTTCCTGAATAAACTCATTTTTGTTGGTGTCATAAGTTTTTTTTTAAGATTTTATTTATTGACTTGGACGGTGTGCACAAGCCGGGGATGGGCAGAGGGAGAAGCAGGCTCCCCGCTGAGCAGGGAACCCCACACCGGGCTCAATCCCAGGACCCTGGGATCATGAAAGCAGTGGCTTAACCCAGCCAAAGGCAGCCGCTTAACCGACTGAGCCTCCCAGGCGCCCCTGAGCTTTACTTTTAAGGTTAATATACTGTACAGCAATGAGAATGAATCACTCACAACTGCACACAGAAACAAAATCTCATATGATGGTGAATGAGCAAAACACAGGTAATTATTGCATTCATATAAAATGCAAGCATAGGCAACACCACCCTCTGCTGTTAGCTGTTGGGACCGTGGTTACATTTGGGGGTGATCATGCCTGCAAAGGGGCCCAAGGAGGGGCTTCTGGGATGCTGATCACGTTCTGTTGCCTGGCCTGGATGGTGGTGAACCATTGAATTCACCCTGTGAAAATTTATCCAGCTATACACTTATAATAGATATGTGCACCTTTTTGTATGATATATACATATGTGTGTGTGTGTGTGTGTGTGTGTCTATATATATATATATATATATATTTTAAGATTTTATTTATTTTTTTAGGAGAGAGAGATCATGAGCAGCAGGGGAAGGGAAGAGGGAGAAGCAAACTCCCAGCTGAGCAGGGAACCCAACTCGGGGCTTGATCCCAGGACCCCGGGATCATGACCTGAGCCAAAGGCAGCTGCTCAACCAACTGAGCCACCCAGGCACACCTGTATGTAATATATTTTTTTAAGATTTCACCTATTTATTGGACAGACAGAGATCACAAGTAGGCAGAGAGGCAGGCAGAGAGAGAGGAGGAAGCAGGCTCCCCGCCGAGCAGAGAGCCCGATGCAGGGCTCGATCCCAGGACCCTGAGACCATGACCTGAGCCGAATGCAGAGGCTTTAACCCACTGAGCCACGCAGGCGCCCCCTGTATGTAATATTTTAATAGAATTTTTAAAATAGCCTGTAATTCCAGATTGGTTGGTGAGGGGGGTGTTAAATTTAAAATTTTTCCCTTTTTCTTTGCTTCTTCTCAGAACTGACTTGGGTCTGGCCTGCACAGCCGGGTCTTTGCTTCCTGGGTCTGCTTTTCCAACATTTCCCTCCCCACTACTGTTCTGTGCATGTCTGTCTTTCTGGAGCCTCGATAAACTCTCTGCATTATCCGCTCCGCTGGAATCTAAATCGTTCAAATTGATCAAGAAAACAGTTGCATTTCAGGGCGGGCTGAGTGAGAGCCAAGTCCCTCTGGCTGTTCCAGCAGCTTCCCCCACGCAGCCCCAAGTGGCCTTGACAGGGACCAAGCTTTGGGTGCCCGCGGCTGCTGCAAAGGAGGTCCTCCTCCCAGACAGTGAGTGGCATGAACAGTGCCATGTCCGCCAGGCCCCCTTCTCCAGGTCCTTTCACTAGCGCCTCATACTCCAGCCACCTACCCGCTGCGCGTGCATGGTGGGGGCTGGGGGGAGAGGGCTGGGCTCCCAGTGTGTCCCCCTGGGAGCCTGGCTGAGGCCTTCCCCAAGTCCCCAGGCAAGTCACGGTGCCCTGACTCCTGGTCTATGTGTTCAGGCCCCCAGTTTGTACTGCTCTCCCTCCCTTCCATGCCTGTTACCCCCCTTCATCCACTGGCTGGCTCCAGACACTGCCAGAGCCCCTCCTTTGTGTCAAATGTGGGGTTAGGTGAGAACAATCTGCCGCAGAGCAGGGCAGATCCATCGCTGTCTTTGTAGAGTCCGGTCTAGGGAGGGAGGCAGAGAATGAACCGCACTCATTTTCTTCACAGAGACAGTTTGAAGGACACCTACAGGCCGATTGCAGAGGTACTAAGGAGAAGGACCCAGCTGGATAGAGGGGAGAGAGCAGGGAGTCAGGGAACGTGTCTCTGCAGAGGTGGAAAGTAGGCTGAGACCAGAAGGACAAATGGGAGTTTCACCAGGTGAAGAGAGAGAACATTCCCTATGGGGGGATAGCATGCGCAAAGGCCCTGAGGCAGGGTGGAGCTTGGGGCTCCGGGAGACGAAGAGGCCAGTGTGGCTGGATCCAGCTTAGAGTGAAGAGGGGGTAGGAACTGTGCCGTGCTTTTTTGGGGCACTTTTAAGACTTGACCCCACAAGGAGTGTAAAGTGGTGGGAAAGGGGTGTGGTGTGCTGAGCAGTACCTGTGTTTCCTAAAGCTCCCTGAGGCTGGCTGCCATGCTCGTAAGCCAGGATTTCTCAGACTCATCACTATTGACCTTTGGGGTCCGACAATTCTTTGCTTCTTTGCTGTGGAGGAATGCCTGGTGCATTGAAGGATGGTTTTTTATGTTTTTGTCTTAAAGATTTTATTTATTTATTAGAGAAAGAGAGAGAGAAAAAAAAACATGAGTAGGGGGGCAGGAGGAAAGGGAGAAACCAACTCCCCACCAGGGAAGGAGCCCGATGTGGGGCTCCATCTCAGGACTCCAAGGCCATGACCCGAGCTGAAGGCAGACACCTCACCAAATGAGCCACCCATGTGCCCCATATGGAAGTATGTTTAGCGGCATCCCGGGCCTCTACCCACGACTTGTCAGTGACACCTTCCTTCCCACTGTCATAAGCCAAGAGGTCAGACATTGTCAAATGTCCCCTGGGAGGGGCAGGGAGGGCTGCAAGCCGCAGAATTGCTCCCAGTGAAGCATGACTGTCAAACCATTTATTTCGGTCAGGCCAGTCCGTTCTCCCAGATGAAGGTCTGCTGCCATCTCTCCCTCTTTCCCAGACCTGCACAGACGAGGGACACAGGCACATTAACAGCTGCATGCGGCGCTCACCGCAGTACTCTTTCAGGCCACACTGGGCTCTGGTTGCCCAAACACTCCTCAGGGTTTTGCATGGGTAGGGGCTGGACGTTCATGTCCCTGGCCTAGAAGAGGTCCGGTGAAGTGTTAACAGTTAACATTTCACTCCGTCCAATCTGGTTCTCATTGCCATTCCTGCTAACAGCAGCTAGCCAGCAGCTTAAGCACTCAAAATTTTAGCTGCTAGACTGGCAGGAATGAGAGTTGCAGAACCTTCTCGAACCAGTACAATGGGAGAACACTCGGTACAACAGATCTTTTATAGACATTTTCAGTCCTTACAAACCCAACGTAGGAATGATTTTGGCTAAGTCTCTCTCTTTTTATTTTATTAAAGGTTTTATTTATTTATTTGACAGAGAGAGAGAGAGAGAAAGAGACAGTGAGAGGGGGAATACAAGAGGGGGAAGCAGGAGAGGGAGAAGCAGGCTTCCCGCCAAGCAGAGAGCCCGATGCGAGACTCGATCCCAGACCCTGAGATCATGACCCGAGCCCAGGGCAGACACTTCACCGACTGAGCCACTCAGGCGCCCCTGGGTAAGTCTCTCATGAGATCAAGTTTGCACAGCTGGCCCAGGGAGGGAGCTGGGTGCAGGGCCCGGGACTGTCACTCTCATGTTGCCCTTGAGGGGTTCATATACTCCAAATCAGAATCCTGGAACTGGAAGGGAAGTGGCATCGATGTAGAGGCGGACACCGAGCCCCGACCTGACTTCTCCCTTGACCATCTGCCCCCTCACTAACGGGCTCTTTTCCTTAGCTTTACCCAGCATGTCACTCACATCGGCGGGGGACGGATGCACCCCGAAACTTCAATCCTGCTCACTCCCCAGCCCTCTTGTTTTCTTGAGGCTTACAGCCAGCAAAGGAAGGGCAGGGTTCGGATCCCAGCTCCGGGGAGGGGTAGGCAGCAGCAACACTGGGTCAACCCCACGTCTTGCAAAATTCGAGCACCCTACCTCTTGCGGTTTGTCAGTGTGGATCTTAAATGTCTCAAGCTCCCAGTATTCCTCCTCAGGAACCGATCTCATCCCTCCCATCTGGGAAATGGAACATGGGCAGGTGGATGAGCAGGGAGAGGCCACGGGAACCAGAACCACCTCCCAGGCTCAACAGTAACTCGTTTTGCACAAGCAGCCCACCCTCCTGTCCGCACCGTTTCCCCCTCTCATTTCCAACACTAGCTACGTAAGGTCCGTAGGGAAGCTCCCTCCGCATCAGTGCCACCTTCGCCCTGTCCCAGCCTCCTCTGAAGAGTGAGGTGAAGGTATTTTTTTTTAAAGATTTTATTTATTTATTTGACAGACAGAGATCACAAGTAGGCAGAGAGGCAGGCAGAGAGACGGGGGGGAAGCAGGCTCCCTGCTGAGCAGAGAGCCCGATGTGGAGCTCTATCCCAGGACCCTGGAATCATGACCTGAGCTGAAGGCAGAGGCTTTAACCCACTGCGCCACCCAGGCACCCTGAGGCGAAGGTATTTTTAATATTCCAAAACATCACATGCCATAACTGCTGATCAGACCAAGACCCTCCACTTTGGCCCTGTGGACACTTGTCACAGGCTGACTCTTACTGTCATCCACACAGCCACAGCTCCCAGGTTCCTAGGTTGGTGAGTTGGTATACTGTAGCTCACTCTTCCAATTTCTGGTCATCACTGGTCCTTAAGCGTTATGGTCATCAGAGCCTGCTAACGGGGTGCTAGGCTGGGGAGCCCTGTGCCATGCCACGCCTACCACTCGTTGCCTCCGCTACACCCAGCACGGGGTCCCTACAAACCAGATATAGGATTGCCCCCAAACTTGATCCCCCACTTTCTCTTGCTATAGTTTCACCTTCATTCCACACATAATTAGGAACTTTGTTTCCCTTCCCACCTTTTCCAGACGTTTGTTCTGGCTTCCGTAGTGGCCTGTTACCAGCCTGACATACAGGTGTCTATCTACCAGCTGCTCGCAGGTACCTAGAACAGTGCTTGACACATAAACGCCCAGTAAAGTAAAAAAGATTTAGTAAATGCCAAAATGGTGTTTTGATTTCTCTCAACCATTTAAAGATGCAGAAATTTAGTTCACAGGCTCTGCAAGACCAGACAGACCAGTTTGATAACCCCCCATTCAGAGGATTCCTACTTGTTTTAAAGACCCGTGGGGGCGCCTGGGTGGCCCAGTTGTTGGACATCTGCCTTTGGCTGGAGTCATGATCCTGGGGTCCTGGAATTGAGCCTTGCATCGGGCTCCCTGCTCGGCAGGAACCCTGCTTCTCCCTCTCTGACTCCCCCTGCTTGTGTTCCCTCTCTCGCTGTCTCTCTATGTCAAATAAATAAATAAAATCTAAAAAAAAAAGACTGGCATTAGTCCACCCCTTGGTCCCGGCACGTGGGGTGGCATGTCCCCAGCCCCCAAGCCGCGCACTCGCTCCCTGCTCTCTGCGGTCACAAGGGGTGGCCAGGCCTCAGCGTGAACCACTGCCACTGGCTGGGGCCGAGCAGCGGCTGCCTGGGCTCCATGGAGGTGAAGGGCAAGTCTGGAGCTGAATTTCATCAGTTTTCACTGGAAAGATTTAAAAAAAACCTGGAGAATTTGAGTTTTACAGGTTACTGCAACATTTTCATAAGATACCCAATGTTAGGGACGCCTAGGTGGCTCAGTCGGTTAAGCTGCTGCCTTCGGCTCAGGTCATGATCCCAGGGTCCTGGAATCGAGTCCCTCATCAGGCTCCCTGCTCGGCAGGGAGTCTGCTTCTCTCTCCACCTCTGCCTGCTGCTCTGCCTGCTTGTGCACTCGAGTTGTCTCTCTCGCTCTCTCTGACAAATAAATAAATAAATAAAGTCTTAAAATATTAAAAAAAAAAGATACCCAATGTTAATTTTTTAAAAAGATTTTATTCATTTATTTGCTAGACAGAGATCACAAGGAGGCTGAGAGACAGGCAGAGAGAGAGAGGAGGAAGCAGGCTCCCCGCTGAGCAGAGAGCCCGACGTGGGGCTCGATCCCAGGACCCTGGGATCATGGCCTGAGCCGAAGGCAGAGGCTTCACCCACTGAGCCACCCAAGTGCCCCCCCAATGTTGATGTTTTAGTAGGCTACGCAGACATCCATGGAGACTTACTACCTAGAAATAATGATAATTATCACAAAGCTGTCTCAATGGCCAATTCACTGCTTAGGATTTTTATACAAAAATATTAAGAAGGAGACTACAGTGCCTTTGGTACGGGCACACTAATAAAGAAGAATGTTGGGTTTGGTTTTTTTTACGATTTTATTTATTTGTCAGAAAGAGAGAGTGCGTACAAGCGCGGGGAGCAGCAGGCAGAGGGAGAAGCAGGCTCCCTGCTGAGCAAGGAGCCTGGTGTGGGACTTGATCCCAGGACCCTGAGATCAGGGCCCAAGCCAAAGGCAGCTGCTTAACCAACTGAGCCAACCAGGCGTCCCAATGAATAATGTTTTAACCAACCTACTGCATCCTGACAACCACAGAAAAAAACCACATATAGTCATTGGTATGCCCCAAGACTTCAGACCTGTGTCTTCTATTACAGACGTGGATATGCTCCAAGAATATCCAAGAACCCTCCAAGACGTAGGGTTCGTCTTTACAAATAGGGCACTGAGAAGCCCTTGGGATTCTACATCCGGATGGCTCCAGTGTCACGGTCACATCGCATGGCTTAGAGAAGGTCCCAGGGATCTTTATATCCAGACTACATCTGGCTCAAAGCCACAAGACTATTAGCTGTTAATGATGAAGTTTTAGTAGTTAACAGCATAGAAGTTTCAGGGAAGAGTCTTGTGCTAACAGCCGCAACCTCGTTATACCCGTGAGACCCGCAAACGAGAGGAATACTGTTGTTCGGAACAGTCAGACTTCGGCGGCTCTGGCCCATCCAAGAGAACAGCCTCCTGGGCTACCCCAGCAGGTAGAACTGAGCTTTGAGCCAGAGGATGGGGACAGTGATGAGGATGACATTATTGAAGGTAACAGAGTGCCGCAGCAGATTCCTAAAGCGGTTCCTAATACTGAGAGCCTCGAATCATTACCATAAATAGAACTCAATTCTGAGTCTGGACAGAATGGTTTTATCCCTTCTAATGAAGTGAGCTTAGCACCTGTAGCAAGTGGCAGAAGTACAGAAACACATGCTCCAGATCAAAAACTCTTAGAAGATGGAACGATCATAACACTATGAAACCTTTGTCCGAATGTCCTTGGAGTAAGGATGCCGCAGGGACTTGTAAATCAGGCTAGTTTAAAGCATATGTACCTTTGAACCGGAGACCTCCAGTAGGCATGAGAAAAATAAAATCGCAAGCTTAAAATGTTACTAAAGCAGTAGTTTGATCATTGTTAATACAAACTTTGGTTTGTCAGAGGTTTGTCTTAAAGGGGCCTTTGCTCATGAAATTATGTGCTTTCGCTATTTGTCTCTGCAGAACTGGATGTCAGAGCACTTTCTCAGAACCGAGAGGACCAGATCTTTTCCGTTCAAAGTGGTTGTCATTGCCATATTTAACCAGCTGTGCGGAACCCAGTTAGCATTCCCTTTACCTATTTTTTTAAAAGATTTTATTTATTTATTTGACAGACAGAGATCACAAGTAGGCAGAGAGGCAGGCAGAAAGAGGAGAGGAGGGAGCAGGCTCCCCGCTGAGCAGAGAGCCTGATGCGGGGCTCAATCCCAGGACCCTGAGATCATGACCTGAGCTGAAGGCAGAGGCTTAACCCACTGAGCCACCCAGGTGCCCTATACCTATTTTTTTTTTTAATTCTAATGTGAAGAAGACTGATTCTGTCCTTTGGTAGCTTGGGGACCTCAGCTCCTATGTTTATGGTTTTTTTAATGTTGTTCCTCTGTGCTCATTGTTATGAGTAATTTTTTCAAATGCTTTTTTTCCCTCTAATAAGTCAAACCGACTGCCTGTTTTGGGGAGTTGCTTCCTATGTCATCAAGCACTGAAGCCAGGTTCCTGAATTAAGAAACTCAAACAGCCATTCAAGTTCAAAGCTTGTCATCCTACAGCTTTCACATTTACTCACATTAGTCTCATTCCACGTGCATATAACTTAATGTTGCAAAAGGCAGTTCTGTAACTGGTAGTATGTGGGACTCCCTTAATCTCCTCTCATTCCCGTATCATTGGAAACCATTCCTTTTGTTGCTGGTGTGTGTTTTGTTGGTGTGCTTTTATACTCTCATGTATTTGAGCAGTAGGCATCATTCTGGATTTTAAAATGCACCCAAATTAAGAGATTTTTACACACAGGACAACTTGAGTGCTTTTTTATATGAGATACTTGATTTTTTCCTTAATGGGATTTCTAGGAACCCTGCCTACACTTTACAAAAAAAAATTATATATATTCACCTTGGACAGGTAGAGTTTATTGGTATTAATTTTATGAGGCTATTTATTACTTTCCAATGCATCCACTTAGAACAAGTGAAGGGTAAGGCTGCTAACTTCCATTCCTCACCCGATTTCCCTATACAACACGCCTGTATACAGAAACCCGGGACCGTGTGAAGTATTAATTTGCCTGTGGCTTATGGCTACTTCTCTAGGAGTTACTCATTTTATGGTAGGGCTAGAATGGGTATCTTTCTAACAGTTGCATGCTATGGAATTGGTTATTTTCTCTCCATGGTAAAGATGAAGAAGTCTTGGACTGAAGGAAGGTCACTTGACTCAGAATACCTATTTTGTTCACATTACCACTAGACAGATTATCACTGAACTATTAATTGCACATTATGTAATGCAATGTACCTTTTTGTTGAATTCACCCAAGTTCTTCCACTCCTACACCACCATTTGTTCATGGCATTCCAGCTTTAATCTTCTGTGAGGTATAGGAATTTGACTCTACATTGGCAAAATGTGAACATGTAGGTCAAATTTCATTTGTTGGTGCAGAGGCTCGACGTTTTGAGTAAAAATCCTTTCACATACTTTTTTTTTAAAGATTTCATTTATTTGGGGCGCCTGACAGTGGGTTAAGCCTCTGCCTTCAGCTCGGGTCATGATCCCAGGGTCCTGGGATTGAGCCCCGCATCAGGCTCTCTGCTCAGCGGGGAGCCTGCCTCCCCCTCTCTCTGCCTACTTGTGATCTGTCAAATAAATAAAATCTTAAAAAAAAAAAGATTTCATTTATTTGAGAATGAGAGAGCGAGCGAACATCAGAGGGTTAAGATCAGAGGGAGAAGCAGACTCCCCGCAGAGCAGGGAGATGATCCTGGGACTCCAGGACTATGACCTGAGCCAAAGGCAGTCACTCAACCAATCGAGCCACCCAGTCGTCCCATGTACTTTTTTTTTTTAACCAAGTTTTAATATCTGAACTTTTCTCTTGGGGAAAAAATACTTCAGGGTTTGACTTTTTATTCAAATTTTAACTATACAGACTTGTCTTGTGTGTATGCATGAAAATGGAAATCAAAGCTGCTAGTGCTTTTTAATTACCCTAAGGGTATAGATCATGGTGTTTAAACTAGATTTCTCATTTAAATGATTGGTGAAATAATTACTAGTTGTATTATAAAACCAACAGATCTTGGTTCTACAAAATGTCGATTCATTGGTAGTCTGAATCAATTACTTCAAGTGTACCTTAACGGAGATATCAGTGGATTCAACATAGAATTTTATAGTACAAAAGACAAGCCTAACTGAATTTTGTTCTGTATCTTGAGTAAATTTATATTGTTCTCAGCGATCAACAAAATATATGCACTTTTGTGAACTATGAATGTTCTAATTTTACCTGCGACGTTTTTTACATGAATGATGCTTTATGTTTCAACTATCAAATGTTTTTAGTACAGTTTTATTATAAAAAAAATGTTCATCATCGGGGCACCTGGGTGGCTCAGTGGGTTAAAGCCTCTGCCTTCGGCTCAGGTCGTGATCCCAGGATTGAGCCCTGTGTCGGGCTCTCTGCTTGGCAGGGAGCCTGTTTCCCCCTCTCTCTGTGCCTTCCTCTGCCTATTTGTGATCTGTCAAATAAAATCTTAAAAAAAAAAAGTTCACGGGCGCCTGGGTGGCTCAGTGGGTTAAAGCCTCTGCCTTCAGCTCAGGTCATGTTCCCAGGGTCCTGGGATTGAGCCCCGCATCAGGCTCTCTGCTCAGCGGGGAGCCTGCTTCCTCCTCTCTCTCTCTGCCTGCCTCTCTGCCTACTTGTGATCTGTCAAATAAATAAATAAAATCTTTAAAAAAAAAAGTTCATTATCACCAAATGAACTTTGATTTTAATCAAATTAGCTTTAGTTGTTTATTATGTTCTACAGTTATAGACTTGTATCACTTCTCAGCCTTTTGGCTAAGATCAAGTGTACAAATACAGACTTGTAAAAGAAAACTGGCATAGAGCAGCAGATAAAGATGCTATTTAAAAATGCACTATACTGGGCGCCTGGGTGGCTTAGTGGGTTAGGCCGCTGCCTTCGGCTCGGGTCGTGATCTCAGGGTCCTGGGATCGAGTCCCGCATCGGGCTCTCTGCCTGCCTCTCTGTCTACTTGTGATCTCTCTCTGTCAAATAAATAAATAAAATCTTTAAAAAAAAAATGCACTATACCAGGGCGCCTGGGTGGCTTAGAGGATTGGGGCCTCTTGTCTTCGGCTCAGGTTGTGGTCCCAGGGTCCTGGGATTGGGCCCTGCAGGGAGCCTGTTTCCCCCTCTGTCTCTTCCTGCCTCTCTGCCCTCTTGTAGTCTCTGTCAAATAAATAAATAAAATCTTTAAAAAATTTAAAAAAAAAAAAGAGAAAAAGAATGTGCTACACCCACAGGTATGATGACGACACATATATTCACTTCCCACAAGGTGTAAGAGCCATTAGCCACATGGAGCTTAATTAAAATTAAATAAAAATTCAAAAGTCAGTTCTTTATTCAAACTGGCCATGCTTTGTTTTTTAAGATTTTGTTTGAGAAAGAGCATGAGTGGGGTGTGGGGAGGGGCAGAGGGACAAGGAGACCCCCACCCCCCTCCCCAGAAGCTGACTGGAGCCTAACTAAGGCAGGCGCTTAAGGCACTGAGCCAACCCAGGTGCCCCCGGCCACAATTTACATACTTGGTCATGAAGGGACATTTCTATCACTGCAGAAAGTTCCGTTGGTGATCTAACAGGAGGGGGAATTCAGTACTTCACAAATCAGAAACACAACAGCAGTACAGCTCAAACGCCTCACATTTATTACCAAACCAACCGACTGGTGCAGAGCTATAGTAACAGAAAAATCTTTCGCTGATAAGTGGTATCTATTGGCCAGGCAGAAAGGTGTTTACAGGGTGATGGAATAGTGATCTTCAAGTAGCTTAATGAAATACGTGGTGCCCATTAGGTGTGACATCGCGTGATGTGGGACGCCTTAGAGACCCAGCTTGGTTCTCCTCCAGTGCCTCCTCTTGGAGTTGTACCTGCACAGAAAGACACTGCTGGTTACAAGGACAGTCTGACCTCAATTCCGCCGCCCCCATTCACCACAAACCCTGCCTTGTCAGTACCATAAAATCCTTAAAAGGCAACGGGTCCCCTTTTCCCTTCCTTTAACAGGTTTGGCGCTCTCTCTGGAGAGTAAACAGTGATTTGCTAGATGTGTTTAAGAACTCATCAATTCAAATCTTTACCTCTCAAAATGATTCCAGGCTAGGAAAACACACTGGTTCTTAAAGGAGACTGGACCCGTGGGGAAGCTCTCGCCCCTCCCAAGAGTACCCCCACCTATTTTGGATTCATACCCGGGGGCTAGACACAGACACATTTCTTTCGAACACTCCCCAACTTCATCCAAAGCAACATTTCTACCCATGGGTCACCCACAAGTAAAAGCCCCCACATTCATTTTTATGAAAGATCAACACCCCCGATCATTTCAGTATCAAAGCAAGAGATCTGCAGGGCTAAGGCTAACTCAGAATTGTCCATGTCACTCGGTCACGACTTTACCCTCATGAAGGCAAAATCAAACAGGACTGACACAGATTTTCTTTCAGCAGGATAATGTCAGTACGTCCACAAAAGGAAGCACTGTAATTGCAACCTGCTTTCAATACACTTTTTTTTTTAAAGATTGTATTTATTTATTGGACAGAGAGAGAGATCACAAGTAGACAGAGAGGCAGGCAGAGAGGGAGAAGCAAGCTCCCTGCTGAGCAGAGAGCCCGATGCGGGGCTCGATCCTAGGACCCTGAGATCGTGACCCGAACTGAAGGCAGAGGCCTAACCCACTGAGCCACCCAGGTGCCCCTCAATACACTTTTAAAAAGCTGCAAGACAGCGGACTTTAACAGAAAGATCATTCAACTGTTGCCAGTTCCCTGGGGCTGAGTTGTATACTTTTTTTTTTTAAAAGATTTTATTTATTTATTTGATAGACAGAGATCACAAGTAGGCAGAGAGGTAGGCAGAGAGAGATAGGAGGAAACAGGCTCCCTGCTGAGCAGAGAGCCCGATGCGGGGCTCGATCCCAGGACCCTGGGATAATGACCCGAGCTGAAGGCAGAGACTTCAAACCCACTGAGCCACCCAGGCACCCTGAGTTGTATACTTTTAACCACACATTTTTTTCATACCACGTAACACCCAAGAACAGCAGGTCCCACCACCAGATGGGTGTATGACAGAGAAACCGGTGTTCACGCCAACACATTAAAAAGGGGCTTTATAGGGTGCCTGGGTGACTCAGTCATTAAGCATATGCCTTTGGCTTGGGTCATGATACTGGGGTCCTGGATCGAGCCCCACACCAGGCTCCCTGCTTAGCAGGGAGCCTGCTTCTCCCTCTCCTTCTGCCCCTGCTTGTGTTCCCTCTCTCGCTGTCAAATAAATAAATCTTTAAATAATTCAAAGGGCTTTACTATGGATGGCTGAGATTCTCAACAGAAACCCATCATATGCATACAAGGGCTGAGCTGCCAAAGTAACCATTTGGCCAAGCGAATGGTTTTCTCAGCATCATTCTGACGGCAACGCCAGGGGTTTTAAGATCCAGCTGCAGTTCTAATCTATTAATATAAATATAAATGATAGAGGCCGGTGTTCAGTATACAGTAACGAAAGGCAGCAACTAACTGGCCTAGAAGGTGAAAGGGTGTGATTTTCACTTGTCTTTTTAACCAGCTAGAAGAATTAAGGAAACAGGCCCCCACATTCACATCTTGGTCTTCACACCAGCAAACTATTTCCACTTAGACTTGTAATTCAATCAAATCAGAGTCCATATTGGTGTCACGATCTTGGCATTCCTCAGCTTCCAAGTCTATCTTGTGAAAGGGACCCACTGGCTAGGCCCGCTCTATGGTCTCAGCTTAAACAAAAAGGCTTTTCAAATAAAAATTTGGTAATAGTATTTGCTTCCTCCTCCATTGTGGTCGTTCGGGCTCACTTATTTGGGAAAGCCAGAAAAATCTACTACTTTATTTTTAAAGATTTTACTTATTTATTTGACAGAGAGAGATCACAAGTACGCAGAGAGGCAGGCAGAGAGAGAGGGGGAAGCAGGTTCCCTGCTGAGCAGAGAGCCTGATATGGGACTGGATCCCAGGACCCTGAGATCATGACCCCAGCCGAAGGCAGAGACCTAACCCACTGAGCCACCCAGGCGCCCTACTACTTCATTTTAAACCAATCCAAGTTCTGGAAGGTGCTTAACACACAGGGGCTTATCCCTGGATGTAAGCCCTTGAGCAAATACCACCAATTTTTGTGATGCTTATTTTTCTTTCTTTGGAGACCTGTCTCAAGGTCCACCTGGCCCCCCAGAGAGCAGTGAGACTGAAAGGCGCACAGAAAGGCGCACAGGAGACCTGAGTTTTAGGTTTAGCTTTGCTTGTTAGCCTAGGTGACCCTGGAGGCCCTCTGTAGCCATTTGAATAATGTCTTTCCCCCCAAACCATCAATTCAACTACTTCTGCAGTGGAGAGCAATCACCCAATCTTTCAAAAAGATAAACACCTCAAGATGGACTGAGTGAGCAACATGGTCTTTCCCACTGTGATGAGTAAGGAAGGACAGCCTTCCACCTTACCTTCTGGCACAGACTGAAAACGACAGGAAATTAACAAATACTGGCCTGTCTACCCTGAATTCCAGCTGCAGCCTGGGCTGCTGTACAGAAACACGGAAAAAGCACGTTGTAAAAACGACCACAGGGCAACCCTCTCGGGTCCCCTCCCTCCTCGGGAGCTCTGTACTATCACTTTGCTATCACCCAATAAACCTTGCTTTGCTGCCCACCAAAAACCTAATTAGCTAAAAATAAAC
Source organism: Lutra lutra (assembly GCF_902655055.1). Taxonomy (NCBI): domain Eukaryota; kingdom Metazoa; phylum Chordata; class Mammalia; order Carnivora; family Mustelidae; genus Lutra; species Lutra lutra. Next base: position 27,661,394 of record NC_062296.1, on the reverse strand, counting down.
TAAAATACAACAGCAACCACAAAAACAGGCTGGTGGTTGTGGGGGCCTTACCTGATTTTATTACCAGTTTTCATCCGAATCCACTGGGGAATGGGACGATTCTGCTTTTGTTTCTTGGCCAGGAATCGCTTGATTCTGAAAGTCTTGTGAGAAGACTGGGAAGGAAACGTAATCAATTTAGACAGCAACACCGAGAGCTTGCTCCACGGATTCAAAGTCAGATGGCCTCGATCCACAAACATCTGAATGCTTCACCTATACCAAAACCAACGTTCTCAATGCTAAACTCATCCTTCCTTTGCTCTGTTCCTCAGAACTTCTGGAGGCAGATACCATAATCCCCACCGTTCGAGTAAAAATCAGCAATAAAAGTCAGGAAAGCAAGTAACCTACCCCAAATCAGAATATTAACGCACAGAGCTGGAATCCAAACCCAGGTCATGCATGCTCCAAGGCTAGGATAACTTCCAGTTGTCCCTGCTGCCACCCCAGGACCCAGAGGACCATTGGGGATGGCTGGAGAACTTGGTTTTCTCAAAAGAACACAGCTTTTTGTCAACCGGAACAATCTAGCGCTTGCAAGTCAAGCAGTTTCAGTGCGCAATGTAAAAACAGGGATAGCTAACCACACGGAGAGCGCACGCGCCAGAGCGAGCGAGGGGGCGGGGCAGGAGGAGTCTGTCCCCTGGCAGAGCCGATTCCTCGCTGAGGGCGGAGCCAGATGCAGGCCTGGATCCCAGGACCCTGAGATCGTGACGATAGCCGAAATCAAGAGTGGGCGGCTTAAACGACTGAGCCACCCAAGCGTCTCCCCGCCCCTTATCATTTTGGCATGAATTCTACTCTATTAAAATATATTTTCAAGGACGACTTTCCCAATTTCTCATTTCATTTTCTGCCTTTAAGAGCCCGGGTCATCCAAGTCCAACCTCGTCCACTCCCGCTCGTCCGTTTGCCATACAATCCGGAAATGGCAGGAGTGGTAGTCTCAAGTCTGGCCAACGTGGTCCAACACACCCTTGCACCTTGCATAACAGGGGCCCATTACAAAGAAGGCAAAGACTACATCCTTGTCTCCCAGCTCACTAGAGCAGCTGTAAATTTCCTGCCAACTAAAAAAACCAGATACCGATCCCTCTCCATACCTCGAAACATACAGCAATTTTAATTTCTCAGAAAACGATCACAGGTAAAACCCACGACCACAATTGTCCGCAGCTGGCATTTTACTAAGAACGCCCGAATGGCACGCAGATCCACACTGCGGCACCCCTCCTTCCAGGAGCTTCCACGGGGAGATGCTAAGTCCCTTAACAAAGGACTAACAAGTCCCGTAAGCTCCTAACGTGGTATGATCCTGGGCGCCACCTTAAAAAACTTCCAAAAAACCAGCAGACCCCATTCCCTTCTCGATGCCTGGCACGTGCGGCGGGCACCCCACTGTCTGGCCACGATTTCTGGAGTGGACACCCCCCCCAACCCCAGAACCACAGTTCGCTCCAGAAGGGCGAAGGCCAGTGGGAAGCCCTGCTAGCCGGGGCGGCAAACAAAGCACCACCCCTCGGCCCTCGCATCGCCAGATTAGCCAGCCCCTCCTTGATCCCTTGCTAGCTTCCCGCCAGGCCCGCGGACTGGAGCGGTGGCCGAACTCGACCTTCCCTGGAAAAAGGCTTTAAAAGGGCCCCCGCACCTCCACGCAGAGTGTGGCGCCGGCGAGCTCGCAGAGACCTCAGGTTTCGGGAAACCACCCCGGAGCCGATGGGAACGGATGAACTTACCATGGTCAATTAACAGCGAGCGGCACACAACAGGATGGCGGCGAAAAGGAGAAAGAAAGAAGCAGCCGGAAGGACGTGTTTAGAAGACGCAGCCGAGGGCGGAGCTTAGAAGCCAGAGCCAGAGGCCCAAATCCCCCGCTCCGCCCCGCGCGTATCCGCGCTGCCGTGGGAATTTGGCAAACCGGGTCTGCGGGTGAGAAAAGGGATTCGCTTTGCAACACTTCGTAAGTGCGTTCCTCGGGAGCCTGTCAGTGTGCTAAGTGCACCGTGCTTCGTGGGTGAGGCCCACGGCCCGTGGTAGATGCCACAGGGGGAGCCCTTCCCAAAGGCGGAGGGAGCAGAGCGGGCGGGGCTGACGTCCAGGGCGGGCGGGGGAGACGTCACGTCCGAGTACAAGGTCCTTCGGTCCTGGGCTTGGGAGGGAGCGGTGGGAGGACTAACCTCCGCCGGGGTGGCCCGGCAGCACCCATCTCCGCCCTGTCTTGATCTGGCCGGGCCGCACTGGACGGGAAGGGATGGCGATGATGGAGGAAGCAAGAGAGGGCGGCGGGGGCTGCCCTAGGAGGGTCCGGTAAGCCCAGGGAAGAGGTTGCTAATCGAGGTCCGAGCGGAGAAAGTTCGGGACAAGCTTTTCCTTGGCTGCTAGGAATGCCAGGCTTTTAACCCACTTTGCAAGATGTATGGGAGCTAATGGCATACGTCACCTCAAGCGGTTTTTGCATCAGTAGATTAAGGTGAGGGTTTTTAACCTGGGGTCCACAAATGGTCCACGGATAGAATTCACAGAATACATGAACTTGGATGGGAAAAAAAAAATCGCAACTTCGTTATTATCAAACTGTCTGAAATTTAACCCTTTATTTACAAACGTAGGCGGCGAACTGTAGTGGCATTAACACTACCTGTGACTTTGTCACCAATGGAAATCAAAGATGGTTTCATATTACATTGCAGTTGATGGAGGCCTCTTGAAATATCATTTATACACTCATCACTTCTTTGGAATTACAGTACAGTAGACCCTTGAACAATATGGGTTTGAACTTCGTGGGTCCACTTATAGGTGGATATTTTCAATTAATACAGTACAGAACTATAAATGTGTTTTCCTTATGATTTCCTTTTTTAAAAAAGATTTTATTTGACAGAGAGAGAGAGCACAAGCAGGGGGAGTGGCAGAGGGAGAGGGGGCAGACTCCCCATTGACCAGAGAGCCTGACATGGGACTGGATCCCAAGACCATGGATGGGATCATGACCTGAGCTGAAGGCAGAGACTTCACCGACTGAGCCACCCAGGCGCTCCCCCGTCTTTTTTTGAGAGAGAGAGAGAGTAGGGGAGCAGATGTGCAGAGGGAGAAGAAGAGAGAGGGAGAATCTTAAGCGGGATCCAGGCACAGTGCAGAGCCCATCTCAGGGCTTGATCTAATGATCCTGAGATCATGACCTAAGCGGAAATCAAACCGACTAATAATAATAGCAGTAGGGCTATTAAGTTTTGGGGGAGTCAAAAAGTTACATGCAGATTTTCCCCTGCGCTAGGTTGACACCTCTAATCCCTGCATTGTTCAAGGATCAGCTATAGTTATTAGACCCATAAGGAGAACTATGTTAAGAAGACTTTTAAAATAAATTTAGTCAATTTTGGGGCACCTGGGTGGCTCAGTGGGTAAAAGCCTCTACCTTCAGCTCAGGTCATGATTCCAGGGTCCTGGGATTGAGCCCCGCATCGGGCTCTCTGATCCACAGAGAGCTGTTTCCGCGGAGAGCTGTTTCCTCCTCTCTCTGTCTGTGCCTGCCTCTCTGCCTACTTGTGATCTCTCTCTGACATTTCAACCCACACACCAGCTCCCCCTCTACTCCCCCTCCACTCCCCCTCCTCTCCCCCTCCAGCTCCCCTCCAGCTCCCCCTCTGACTCCTACTCTTCAGCCTGTGTCCCCTCAGGGCCACCGGGAGCAGGTAGAGCAGGTACCGGGGAGGGTAAATCATCTTTTTAATTCTTACAGCTTTATAGGGGCGCTCTTCATTCTACCTGGATTTCCTTCTGCCTTGCATGCTACCCATTCTGTTTCTTTTGCTGATTCTTCCTTCTTTCAACTCCTTTTTGACATCAGAGAGCCCCAAGGTTCAGTTTTGGACTTCTTCTCTTTTCTGTATACACTCCCTCCTTTGACAATTTCATCCAATATCAAGGCTCTAAATTCTCTTGGTTGATGATACCCAAACATATATCTCCAGCTTGGACCTTCCTTGAACTCCTGCTACCTTCCCAACATCCAGTTAGATGTCATTTACACGTCTAATATCCAGTTAGATGCCTTAAACTTAATATGTCCCCAACAGACCTCCTGATCTTCCTCCCCCCACCCACCCAACAGGGTCCCTCAAAGTCCCCCATTTAAAACAATGGCACCTCCATTCTTCCTGTGGCTTGGGCTACAATTTATCTTCCACTTTTCTCTCTCACATCCCGCATCGGGTTTGTCAGCAAATCTGGTCAGCTTGACTTGGAGATGTATCCAGAACCCGAGGACTTCTCATCACCTCTGCACGGGTCCAAGCCACCCGCTCTCACCTAGATAGTTTTAAGGCTCCTCGCTGGTCTCCCTTCTTCTGTTCTGGCTTCTCTACAGCAGCTGGAGTGACCCTTTCGAGACCTAAGGCAGATCACATCAGTCTTCTGCTCAACACTCTCCAGTGGCTCCCCATCCCTCTCCTAATAAAAGACAGTACAGGAGGGGCGCCTGGGTGGCTCAGTTGGTTAAGCATCTGCCTTCGGCTCAGGTCATGATCCTGGGGTCCGGGATCGAGCCCCATATCAGGCTCCCCGCGCAGTGGGAAGCCTGCTTTTCCCTCTCCCACTCTCCCTGCTTGCGTTCCCGCTCTTGCTGCATCTCTCTCTGTCAAATAAGTAATAAATAAAATCTTTTTTTTTTTTTAAAGTACAGGAATTTTCCATGGCCTGAAAAGCCCTACCCAGTTGGTTGGACTACCTTACCTCTCCAACCCAACCTCCTGCTATTCTAACTCTCACTTAGTTTGCTAAAGCCTCACGGACCTCCTTGCCCTTCCCTACACACTCCAGACACAGTTCTCTTCACAGCCTTAGTCCTAGGTGTTCTCCCTGCTCGGGACTCCCATTTCCCCAGGTAACCCGTGGCTGGTCTCCTCATGTCCTGCAAGTCAAGGCTTAGATGTCTCCAGTTAAGAGAGACCACTCCCCCCAACATTCTATAGC